>NC_091743.1:26640052-26949114 GCF_043380555.1 Nothobranchius furzeri
ACAAGAAGGTAGAATCTATTGAGTTGTAAGTGATCTGAACGTTTCATGATGATAGAACTTTTTTAAGGGGGTCAAACCATCTCCCAAAGGTCACCGGATCTGGTGTCAATTTAAAGAAGTAGTCCAGTTACACATTTGTGGGCTTATAACTTGGCTTCTGAATGTCCTAGAGAGATCAGGTTTGTTTTAGTATACTCCAATCAACAGCCCCTACAACCACAAAAAGGAATGGAGTCATTAGCACTTATGGTTTGTAAATGGCACCCAGAATTATGTTGCACGAAGCACAATTTCACATCATTCTGGGTCCATTTGTGTGAAAACAAGGTCCAATCAGGCTGAAACGTTACAAGAAGGTAGAATCTATTAAGTTGTAAGTGAGCTGAACGTTTCGTGATGATCGCACATTCCTATAGGGGGTAAAACCATGTCCCAAAGGTCACCGGGCCTGGTGTCACTTTAAAGAAGTAGTCTAATTGCACCTTTGAGGGCTTATAACTTGGTTTCTGAATGTCCTAGAGAGATCAGGTTTGTTTTAGAGTACTCCAATCAACAGCCCCTACAACCTAAAAAAGGAATGGACTCATTAGCACTTATGGTTTTTAAATGGCACCCAGAATTATGTTGCACGAAGCACAATTTCACATCATTCTGGGTCCATTTGTGTGAAAACAAGGTCCAATCAGGCTGAAACGTTACAAGAAGGTAGAATCTATTGAGTTGTAAGTGATCTGAACGTTTCATGATGATAGCACTTTCCTAAGGGGGTCAAACCATGTCCCAAAGGTCACCGGATCTGGTGTCAATTTAAAGAAGTAGTCCAGTTACACATTTGTGGGCTTATAACTTGGCTTCTGAATGTCCTAGAGAGATCAGGTTTGATTTAGTATACTCCAATCAACAGCCCCTACAACCACAAAAAGGAATGGAGTCATTAGCACTTATGGTTTTTAAATGGCACCCAGAATTATGTTGCACGAAGCACAATTTCACATCATTCTGGGTTCATTTGTGTGAAAACAAGGTCCAATCAGGCTGAAACGTTACAGAAAGGTAGAATCTATTGAGTTGTAAGTGATCTGAACGTTTCAAGATGATCGCACTTTCCTAAGGGGGTCAAGCCATGTCCCAAAGGTCACCGGATCTGGTGTCAATTTAAAGAAGTAGTCCAGTTACACATTTGTGGGCTTATAACTTGGCTTCTGAATGTCCTAGAGAGATCAGGTTTGTTTTAGTATACTCCAGTCAACAGCCCCTACAACCACAAAAAGGAATTGAGTCATTAGCACTTATGGTTTTTAAATGGCACCCAGAATTATGTTGCACGAAGCACAATTTCACATCATTCTGGGTCCATTTGTGTGAAAACAAGGTCCAATCAGGCTGAAACGTTACAAGAAGGTAGAATCTATTAAGTTGTAAGTGAGCTGAACGTTTCGTGATGATCGCACATTCCTATAGGGGGTAAAACCATGTCCCAAAGGTCACCGGGCCTGGTGTCACTTTAAAGAAGTAGTCTAATTGCACCTTTGAGGGCTTATAACTTGGTTTCTGAATGTCCTAGAGAGATCAGGTTTGTTTTAGAGTACTCCAATCAACAGCCCCTACAACCTAAAAAAGGAATGGACTCATTAGCACTTATGGTTTTTAAATGGCACCCAGAATTATGTTGCACGAAGCACAATTTCACATCATTCTGGGTCCATTTGTGTGAAAACAAGGTCCAATCAGGCTGAAACGTTACAAGAAGGTAGAATCTATTGAGTTGTAAGTGATCTGAACGTTTCATGATGATAGCACTTTCCTAAGGGGGTCAAACCATGTCCCAAAGGTCACCGGATCTGGTGTCAATTTAAAGAAGTAGTCCAGTTACACATTTGTGGGCTTATAACTTGGCTTCTGAATGTCCTAGAGAGATCAGGTTTGTTTTAGTATACTCCAATCAACAGCCCCTACAACCACAAAAAGGAATGGAGTCATTAGCACTTATGGTTTTTAAATGGCACCCAGAATTATGTTGCACGAAGCACAATTTCACATCATTCTGGGTTCATTTGTGTGAAAACAAGGTCCAATCAGGCTGAAACGTTACAGAAAGGTAGAATCTATTGAGTTGTAAGTGATCTGAACGTTTAAAGATGATCGCACTTTCCTAAGGGGGTCAAGCCATGTCCCAAAGGTCACCGGATGTGGTGTCAATTTAAAGAAGTAGTCCAGTTACACATTTGTGGGCTTATAACTTGGCTTCTGAATGTCCTAGAGAGATCAGGTTTGTTTTAGTATACTCCAGTCAACAGCCCCTACAACCACAAAAAGGAATTGAGTCATTAGCACTTATGGTTTTTAAATGGCACCCAGAATTATGTTGCACGAAGCACAATTTCACATCATTCTGGGTTCATTTGTGTGAAAACAAGGTCCAATCAGGCTGAAACGTTACAAGAAGGTAGAATCTATTGAGTTGTAAGTGATCTGAACGTTTCATGATGATAGCACTTTCCTAAGGGGGTCAAACCATGTCCCAAAGGTCACCGGATCTGGTGTCAATTTAAAGAAGTAGTCCAGTTACACATTTGTGGGCTTATAACTTGGCTTCTGAATGTCCTAGAGAGATCAGGTTTGTTTTAGTATACTCCAATCAACAGCCCCTACAACCACAAAAAGGAATGGAGTCATTAGCACTTATGGTTTGTAAATGGCACCCAGAATTATGTTGCACGAAGCACAATTTCACATCATTCTGGGTCCATTTGTGTGAAAACAAGGTCCAATCAGGCTGAAACGTTACAAGAAGGTAGAATCTATTGAGTTGTAAGTGATCTGAACGTTTCAAGATGATCGCACTTTCCTAAGGGGGTCAAGCCATGTCCCAAAGGTCACCGGATCTGGTGTCAATTTAAAGAAGTAGTCCAGTTACACATTTGTGGGCTTATAACTTGGCTTCTGAATGTCCTAGAGAGATCAGGTTTGTTTTAGTATACTCCAATCAACAGCCCCTACAACCACAAAAAGGAATTGAGTCATTAGCACTTATGGTTTTTAAATGGCACCCAGAATTATGTTGCACGAAGCACAATTTCACATCATTCTGGGTTCATTTGTGTGAAAACAAGGTCCAATCAGGCTGAAACGTTACAAGAAGGTAGAATCTATTGAGTTGTAAGTGATCTGAACGTTTCAAGATGATCGCACTTTCCTAAGGGGGTCAAACCATGTCCCAAAGGTCACCGGATCTGGTGTCAATTTAAAGAAGTAGTCCAGTTACACATTTGTGGGCTTATAACTTGGCTTCTGAATGTCCTAGAGAGATCAGGTTTAATTTAATGTACTCCAACCAACAGCCCCTACAACCACAAGAAGGAATGGAGTCATTAGCACTTATGGTTTGTAAATGGCACCCAAAATTATGTTGCACGAAGCACAATTTCACATCATTCTGGGTCCATTTGTGTGAAAACAAGGTCCAATCAGGCTGAAACGTTACAAGAAGGTAGAATCTATTGAGTTGTAAGTGATCTGAACGTTTCGTGATGATCGCACATTCCTATAGGGGGTAAAACCATGTCCCAAAGGTCACCGGGCCTGGTGTCACTTTAAAGAAGTAGTCTAATTGCACCTTTGAGGGCTTATAACTTGGTTTCTGAATGTCCTAGAGAGATCAGGTTTGTTTTAGTGTACTCCAATCAACAGCCCCTACAACCTAAAAAAGGAATGGACTCATTAGCACTTATGGTTTTTAAATGGCACCCAGGTTTATGCTGCACGAAGCACAATTTCACATCATTCTGGGTCCATTTGTGTGAAAACAAGGTCCAATCAGGCTGAAACGTTACAAGAAGGTAGAATCTATTGAGTTGTAAGTGATCTGAACGTTTCATGATGATAGCACTTTCCTAAGGGGGTCAAACCATGTCCCAAAGGTCACCGGATCTGGTGTCAATTTAACGCAGTAGTCCAGTTACACATTTGTGGGCTTATAACTTGGCTTCTGATTGTCCTAGAGAGATCAGGTTTGTTTTAGTATACTCCAATCAACAGCCCCTACAACCACAAAAAGGAATGGAGTCATTAGCACTTATGGTTTTTAAATGGCACCCAGAATTATGTTGCACGAAGCACAATTTCACATCATTCTGGGTTCATTTGTGTTAAAACAAGGTCCAATCAGGCTGAAACGTTACAGAAAGGTAGAATCTATTGAGTTGTAAGTGATCTGAACGTTTCAAGATGATCGCACTTTCCTAAGGGGGTCAAGCCATGTCCCAAAGGTCACCGGATCTGGTGTCAATTTAAAGAAGTAGTCCAGTTACACATTTGTGGGCTTATAACTTGGCTTCTGAATGTCCTAGAGAGATCAGGTTTGTTTTAGTATACTCCAGTCAACAGCCCCTACAACCACAAAAAGGAATTGAGTCATTAGCACTTATGGTTTTTAAATGGCACCCAGAATTATGTTGCACGAAGCACAATTTCACATCATTCTGGGTTCATTTGTGTGAAAACAAGGTCCAATCAGGCTGAAACGTTACAAGAAGGTAGAATCTATTGAGTTGTAAGTGATCTGAACGTTTCATGATGATAGCACTTTCCTAAGGGGGTCAAACCATGTCCCAAAGGTCACCGGATCTGGTGTCAATTTAAAGTAGTCCAGTTACACATTTGTGGGCTTATAACTTGGCTTCTGAATGTCCTAGAGAGATCAGGTTTGTTTTAGTATACTCCAATCAACAGCCCCTACAACCACAAAAAGGAATGGAGTCATTAGCACTTATGGTTTGTAAATGGCACCCAGAATTATGTTGCACGAAGCACAATTTCACATCATTCTGGGTCCATTTGTGTGAAAACAAGGTCCAATCAGGCTGAAACGTTACAAGAAGGTAGAATCTATTAAGTTGTAAGTGAGCTGAACGTTTCGTGATGATCGCACATTCCTATAGGGGGTAAAACCATGTCCCAAAGGTCACCGGGCCTGGTGTCACTTTAAAGAAGTAGTCTAATTGCACCTTTGAGGGCTTATAACTTGGTTTCTGAATGTCCTAGAGAGATCAGGTTTGTTTTAGAGTACTCCAATCAACAGCCCCTACAACCTAAAAAAGGAATGGAATCATTAGCACTTATGGTTTTTAAATAGCACCCAGAATTATGTTGCACGAAGCACAATTTCACATCATTCTGGGTCCATTTGTGTGAAAACAAGGTCCAATCAGGCTGAAACGTTACAAGAAGGTAGAATCTATTGAGTTGTAAGTGATCTGAACGTTTCATGATGATAGCACTTTCCTAAGGCGGTCAAACCATGTCCCAAAGGTCACCGGATCTGGTGTCAATTTAAAGAAGTAGTCCAGTTACACATTTGTGGGCTTATAACTTGGCTTCTGAATGTCCTTGAGAGATCAGGTTTGTTTTAGTATACTCCAATCAACAGCCCCTACAACTACAAAAAGGAATGGAGTCATTAGCACTTATGGTTTTTAAATGGCACCCAGAATTATGTTGCACGAAGCACAATTTCACATCATTCTGGGTTCATTTGTGTGAAAACAAGGTACAATCCGGCTGAAACATTACAGGAAGGTAGAATCTATTGAATTGTAAGTGATCTGAACGTTTCATGATGATAGCACTTTCCTAAGGGGGTCAAACCATGTCCCAAAGGTCACCGGATCTGGTGTCACTTTAAAGAAGTAGTCCAATTACACCCTTGAGGGCTTATAACTTGGTTTCTGAATGTCCTAGAGAGATCAGGTTTGTTTTAGTGTACTCCAGTCAACAGCCCCTACAACCTCAAAAAGGAATGGAGTCATTAGCACTTATGGTTTGTAAATGGCACCCAGAATTATGTTGCACGAAGCACAATTTCACATCATTCTGGTTTCATTTGTGTTAAAACAAGGTACAATCAGGCTGAAACGTTACAGGAAGGTAGAATCTATTGAGTTGTAAGTGATCTGAACGTTTCAAGATGATAGCACCTTCCTAAGGGGGTCAAACCATGTCCCAAAGGTCACCGGATCTGGTGTCAATTTAAAGAAGTAGTCCAGTTACACATTTGTGGGCTTATAACTTGGCTTCTGAATGTCCTAGAGAGATCAGGTTTGTTTTAATGTACTTCAATCAACAGCCCCTACAACCACAAAAAGGAATGGAGTCATTAGCACTTATGGTTTGTAAATGGCACCCAGAATTATGTTGCACGAAGCACAATTTCACATCATTCTGGGTCCATTTGTGTGAAAACAAGGTCCAATCAGGCTGAAACGTTACAAGAAGGTAGAATATATTGAGTTGTAAGTGATCTGAACGTTTCAAGATGATCGCACTTTCCTAAGGGGGTCAAACCATGTCCCAAAGGTCACCGGATCTGGTGTCAATTTAAAGAAGTAGTCCAGTTACACCTTTGTGGGCTTATAACTTGGCTTCTGAATGTCCTAGAGAGATCAGGTTTATTTTAGTATACTCCAATCAACAGCCCCTACAACCACAAAAAAGGAATGGAGTCATTAGCACTTATGGTTTGTAAATGGCACACAGAATTATGTTGCACGAAGCACAATTTCACATCATTCTGGGTCCATTTGTGTGAAAACAAGGTCCAATCAGGCTGAAACGTTACAAGAAGGTAGAATCTATTGAGTTGTAAGTGATCTGAACGTTTCATGATGATAGAACTTTTTTAAGGGGGTCAAACCATCTCCCAAAGGTCACCGGATCTGGTGTCAATTTAAAGAAGTAGTCCAGTTACACATTTGTGGGCTTATAACTTGGCTTCTGAATGTCCTAGAGAGATCAGGTTTGTTTTAGTATACTCCAATCAACAGCCCCTACAACCACAAAAAGGAATGGAGTCATTAGCACTTATGGTTTGTAAATGGCACCCAGAATTATGTTGCACGAAGCACAATTTCACATCATTCTGGGTCCATTTGTGTGAAAACAAGGTCCAATCAGGCTGAAACGTTACAAGAAGGTAGAATCTATTAAGTTGTAAGTGAGCTGAACGTTTCGTGATGATCGCACATTCCTATAGGGGGTAAAACCATGTCCCAAAGGTCACCGGGCCTGGTGTCACTTTAAAGAAGTAGTCTAATTGCACCTTTGAGGGCTTATAACTTGGTTTCTGAATGTCCTAGAGAGATCAGGTTTGTTTTAGAGTACTCCAATCAACAGCCCCTACAACCTAAAAAAGGAATGGACTCATTAGCACTTATGGTTTTTAAATGGCACCCAGAATTATGTTGCACGAAGCACAATTTCACATCATTCTGGGTCCATTTGTGTGAAAACAAGGTCCAATCAGGCTGAAACGTTACAAGAAGGTAGAATCTATTGAGTTGTAAGTGATCTGAACGTTTCATGATGATAGCACTTTCCTAAGGGGGTCAAACCATGTCCCAAAGGTCACCGGATCTGGTGTCAATTTAAAGAAGTAGTCCAGTTACACATTTGTGGGCTTATAACTTGGCTTCTGAATGTCCTAGAGAGATCAGGTTTGTTTTAGTATACTCCAATCAACAGCCCCTACAACCACAAAAAGGAATGGAGTCATTAGCACTTATGGTTTTTAAATGGCACCCAGAATTATGTTGCACGAAGCACAATTTCACATCATTCTGGGTTCATTTGTGTGAAAACAAGGTCCAATCAGGCTGAAACGTTACAGAAAGGTAGAATCTATTGAGTTGTAAGTGATCTGAACGTTTCAAGATGATCGCACTTTCCTAAGGGGGTCAAGCCATGTCCCAAAGGTCACCGGATCTGGTGTCAATTTAAAGAAGTAGTCCAGTTACACATTTGTGGGCTTATAACTTGGCTTCTGAATGTCCTAGAGAGATCAGGTTTGTTTTAGTATACTCCAGTCAACAGCCCCTACAACCACAAAAAGGAATTGAGTCATTAGCACTTATGGTTTTTAAATGGCACCCAGAATTATGTTGCACGAAGCACAATTTCACATCATTCTGGGTCCATTTGTGTGAAAACAAGGTCCAATCAGGCTGAAACGTTACAAGAAGGTAGAATCTATTAAGTTGTAAGTGAGCTGAACGTTTCGTGATGATCGCACATTCCTATAGGGGGTAAAACCATGTCCCAAAGGTCACCGGGCCTGGTGTCACTTTAAAGAAGTAGTCTAATTGCACCTTTGAGGGCTTATAACTTGGTTTCTGAATGTCCTAGAGAGATCAGGTTTGTTTTAGAGTACTCCAATCAACAGCCCCTACAACCTAAAAAAGGAATGGACTCATTAGCACTTATGGTTTTTAAATGGCACCCAGAATTATGTTGCACGAAGCACAATTTCACATCATTCTGGGTCCATTTGTGTGAAAACAAGGTCCAATCAGGCTGAAACGTTACAAGAAGGTAGAATCTATTGAGTTGTAAGTGATCTGAACGTTTCATGATGATAGCACTTTCCTAAGGGGGTCAAACCATGTCCCAAAGGTCACCGGATCTGGTGTCAATTTAAAGAAGTAGTCCAGTTACACATTTGTGGGCTTATAACTTGGCTTCTGAATGTCCTAGAGAGATCAGGTTTGTTTTAGTATACTCCAATCAACAGCCCCTACAACCACAAAAAGGAATGGAGTCATTAGCACTTATGGTTTTTAAATGGCACCCAGAATTATGTTGCACGAAGCACAATTTCACATCATTCTGGGTTCATTTGTGTGAAAACAAGGTCCAATCAGGCTGAAACGTTACAGAAAGGTAGAATCTATTGAGTTGTAAGTGATCTGAACGTTTAAAGATGATCGCACTTTCCTAAGGGGGTCAAGCCATGTCCCAAAGGTCACCGGATCTGGTGTCAATTTAAAGAAGTAGTCCAGTTACACATTTGTGGGCTTATAACTTGGCTTCTGAATGTCCTAGAGAGATCAGGTTTGTTTTAGTATACTCCAGTCAACAGCCCCTACAACCACAAAAAGGAATTGAGTCATTAGCACTTATGGTTTTTAAATGGCACCCAGAATTATGTTGCACGAAGCACAATTTCACATCATTCTGGGTTCATTTGTGTGAAAACAAGGTCCAATCAGGCTGAAACGTTACAAGAAGGTAGAATCTATTGAGTTGTAAGTGATCTGAACGTTTCATGATGATAGCACTTTCCTAAGGGGGTCAAACCATGTCCCAAAGGTCACCGGATCTGGTGTCAATTTAAAGAAGTAGTCCAGTTACACATTTGTGGGCTTATAACTTGGCTTCTGAATGTCCTAGAGAGATCAGGTTTGTTTTAGTATACTCCAATCAACAGCCCCTACAACCACAAAAAGGAATGGAGTCATTAGCACTTATGGTTTGTAAATGGCACCCAGAATTATGTTGCACGAAGCACAATTTCACATCATTCTGGGTCCATTTGTGTGAAAACAAGGTCCAATCAGGCTGAAACGTTACAAGAAGGTAGAATCTATTGAGTTGTAAGTGATCTGAACGTTTCAAGATGATCGCACTTTCCTAAGGGGGTCAAGCCATGTCCCAAAGGTCACCGGATCTGGTGTCAATTTAAAGAAGTAGTCCAGTTACACATTTGTGGGCTTATAACTTGGCTTCTGAATGTCCTAGAGAGATCAGGTTTGTTTTAGTATACTCCAATCAACAGCCCCTACAACCACAAAAAGGAATTGAGTCATTAGCACTTATGGTTTTTAAATGGCACCCAGAATTATGTTGCACGAAGCACAATTTCACATCATTCTGGGTTCATTTGTGTGAAAACAAGGTCCAATCAGGCTGAAACGTTACAAGAAGGTAGAATCTATTGAGTTGTAAGTGATCTGAACGTTTCAAGATGATCGCACTTTCCTAAGGGGGTCAAACCATGTCCCAAAGGTCACCGGATCTGGTGTCAATTTAAAGAAGTAGTCCAGTTACACATTTGTGGGCTTATAACTTGGCTTCTGAATGTCCTAGAGAGATCAGGTTTAATTTAATGTACTCCAACCAACAGCCCCTACAACCACAAAAAGGAATGGAGTCATTAGCACTTATGGTTTGTAAATGGCACCCAAAATTATGTTGCACGAAGCACAATTTCACATCATTCTGGGTCCATTTGTGTGAAAACAAGGTCCAATCAGGCTGAAACGTTACAAGAAGGTAGAATCTATTGAGTTGTAAGTGATCTGAACGTTTCGTGATGATCGCACATTCCTATAGGGGGTAAAACCATGTCCCAAAGGTCACCGGGCCTGGTGTCACTTTAAAGAAGTAGTCTAATTGCACCTTTGAGGGCTTATAACTTGGTTTCTGAATGTCCTAGAGAGATCAGGTTTGTTTTAGTGTACTCCAATCAACAGCCCCTACAACCTAAAAAAGGAATGGACTCATTAGCACTTATGGTTTTTAAATGGCACCCAGGTTTATGCTGCACGAAGCACAATTTCACATCATTCTGGGTCCATTTGTGTGAAAACAAGGTCCAATCAGGCTGAAACGTTACAAGAAGGTAGAATCTATTGAGTTGTAAGTGATCTGAACGTTTCATGATGATAGCACTTTCCTAAGGGGGTCAAACCATGTCCCAAAGGTCACCGGATCTGGTGTCAATTTAACGCAGTAGTCCAGTTACACATTTGTGGGCTTATAACTTGGCTTCTGATTGTCCTAGAGAGATCAGGTTTGTTTTAGTATACTCCAATCAACAGCCCCTACAACCACAAAAAGGAATGGAGTCATTAGCACTTATGGTTTTTAAATGGCACCCAGAATTATGTTGCACGAAGCACAATTTCACATCATTCTGGGTTCATTTGTGTTAAAACAAGGTCCAATCAGGCTGAAACGTTACAGAAAGGTAGAATCTATTGAGTTGTAAGTGATCTGAACGTTTCAAGATGATCGCACTTTCCTAAGGGGGTCAAGCCATGTCCCAAAGGTCACTGGATCTGGTGTCAATTTAAAGAAGTAGTCCAGTTACACATTTGTGGGCTTATAACTTGGCTTCTGAATGTCCTAGAGAGATCAGGTTTGTTTTAGTATACTCCAGTCAACAGCCCCTACAACCACAAAAAGGAATTGAGTCATTAGCACTTATGGTTTTTAAATGGCACCCAGAATTATGTTGCACGAAGCACAATTTCACATCATTCTGGGTTCATTTGTGTGAAAACAAGGTCCAATCAGGCTGAAACGTTACAAGAAGGTAGAATCTATTGAGTTGTAAGTGATCTGAACGTTTCATGATGATAGCACTTTCCTAATGGGGTCAAACCATGTCCCAAAGGTCACCGGATCTGGTGTCAATTTAAAGTAGTCCAGTTACACATTTGTGGGCTTATAACTTGGCTTCTGAATGTCCTAGAGAGATCAGGTTTGTTTTAGTATACTCCAATCAACAGCCCCTACAACCACAAAAAGGAATGGAGTCATTAGCACTTATGGTTTGTAAATGGCACCCAGAATTATGTTGCACGAAGCACAATTTCACATCATTCTGGGTCCATTTGTGTGAAAACAAGGTCCAATCAGGCTGAAACGTTACAAGAAGGTAGAATCTATTAAGTTGTAAGTGAGCTGAACGTTTCGTGATGATCGCACATTCCTATAGGGGGTAAAACCATGTCCCAAAGGTCACCGGGCCTGGTGTCACTTTAAAGAAGTAGTCTAATTGCACCTTTGAGGGCTTATAACTTGGTTTCTGAATGTCCTAGAGAGATCAGGTTTGTTTTAGAGTACTCCAATCAACAGCCCCTACAACCTAAAAAAGGAATGGACTCATTAGCACTTATGGTTTTTAAATAGCACCCAGAATTATGTTGCACGAAGCACAATTTCACATCATTCTGGGTCCATTTGTGTGAAAACAAGGTCCAATCAGGCTGAAACGTTACAAGAAGGTAGAATCTATTGAGTTGTAAGTGATCTGAACGTTTCATGATGATAGCACTTTCCTAAGGCGGTCAAACCATGTCCCAAAGGTCACCGGATCTGGTGTCAATTTAAAGAAGTAGTCCAGTTACACATTTGTGGGCTTATAACTTGGCTTCTGAATGTCCTAGAGAGATCAGGTTTGTTTTAGTATACTCCAATCAACAGCCCCTACAACCACAAAAAGGAATGGAGTCATTAGCACTTATGGTTTTTAAATGGCACCCAGAATTATGTTGCACGAAGCACAATTTCACATCATTCTGGGTTCATTTGTGTGAAAACAAGGTCCAATCAGGCTGAAACGTTACAGAAAGGTAGAATCTATTGAGTTGTAAGTGATCTGAACGTTTAAAGATGATCACACTTTCCTAAGGGGGTCAAGCCATGTCCCAAAGGTCACCGGATCTGGTGTCAATTTAAAGAAGTAGTCCAGTTACACATTTGTGGGCTTATAACTTGGCTTCTGAATGTCCTAGAGAGATCAGGTTTGTTTTAGTATACTCCAGTCAACAGCCCCTACAACCACAAAAAGGAATTGAGTCATTAGCACTTATGGTTTTTAAATGGCACCCAGAATTATGTTGCACGAAGCACAATTTCACATCATTCTGGGTTCATTTGTGTGAAAACAAGGTCCAATCAGGCTGAAACGTTACAAGAAGGTAGAATCTATTGAGTTGTAAGTGATCTGAACGTTTCATGATGATAGCACTTTCCTAAGGGGGTCAAACCATGTCCCAAAGGTCACCGGATCTGGTGTCAATTTAAAGAAGTAGTCCAGTTACACATTTGTGGGCTTATAACTTGGCTTCTGAATGTCCTAGAGAGATCAGGTTTGTTTTAGTATACTCCAATCAACAGCCCCTACAACCACAAAAAGGAATGGAGTCATTAGCACTTATGGTTTGTAAATGGCACCCAGAATTATGTTGCACGAAGCACAATTTCACATCATTCTGGGTCCATTTGTGTGAAAACAAGGTCCAATCAGGCTGAAACGTTACAAGAAGGTAGAATCTATTGAGTTGTAAGTGATCTGAACGTTTCAAGATGATCGCACTTTCCTAAGGGGGTCAAGCCATGTCCCAAAGGTCACCGGATCTGGTGTCAATTTAAAGAAGTAGTCCAGTTACACATTTGTGGGCTTATAACTTGGCTTCTGAATGTCCTAGAGAGATCAGGTTTGTTTTAGTATACTCCAATCAACAGCCCCTACAACCACAAAAAGGAATTGAGTCATTAGCACTTATGGTTTTTAAATGGCACCCAGAATTATGTTGCACGAAGCACAATTTCACATCATTCTGGGTTCATTTGTGTGAAAACAAGGTCCAATCAGGCTGAAACGTTACAAGAAGGTAGAATCTATTGAGTTGTAAGTGATCTGAACGTTTCAAGATGATCGCACTTTCCTAAGGGGGTCAAACCATGTCCCAAAGGTCACCGGATCTGGTGTCAATTTAAAGAAGTAGTCCAGTTACACATTTGTGGGCTTATAACTTGGCTTCTGAATGTCCTAGAGAGATCAGGTTTAATTTAATGTACTCCAACCAACAGCCCCTACAACCACAAAAAGGAATGGAGTCATTAGCACTTATGGTTTGTAAATGGCACCCAAAATTATGTTGCACGAAGCACAATTTCACATCATTCTGGGTCCATTTGTGTGAAAACAAGGTCCAATCAGGCTGAAACGTTACAAGAAGGTAGAATCTATTGAGTTGTAAGTGATCTGAACGTTTCGTGATGATCGCACATTCCTATAGGGGGTAAAACCATGTCCCAAAGGTCACCGGGCCTGGTGTCACTTTAAAGAAGTAGTCTAATTGCACCTTTGAGGGCTTATAACTTGGTTTCTGAATGTCCTAGAGAGATCAGGTTTGTTTTAGTGTACTCCAATCAACAGCCCCTACAACCTAAAAAAGGAATGGACTCATTAGCACTTATGGTTTTTAAATGGCACCCAGACTTATGCTGCACGAAGCACAATTTCACATCATTCTGGGTCCATTTGTGTGAAAACAAGGTCCAATCAGGCTGAAACGTTACAAGAAGGTAGAATCTATTGAGTTGTAAGTGATCTGAACGTTTCATGATGATAGCACTTTCCTAAGGGGGTCAAACCATGTCCCAAAGGTCACCAGATCTGGTGTCAATTTAACGCAGTAGTCCAGTTACACATTTGTGGGCTTATAACTTGGCTTCTGATTGTCCTAGAGAGATCAGGTTTGTTTTAGTATACTCCAATCAACAGCCCCTACAACCACAAAAAGGAATGGAGTCATTAGCATTTATGGTTTTTAAATGGCACCCAGAATTATGTTGCACGAAGCACAATTTCACATCATTCTGGGTTCATTTGTGTTAAAACAAGGTCCAATCAGGCTGAAACGTTACAGAAAGGTAGAATCTATTGAGTTGTAAGTGATCTGAACGTTTCAAGATGATCGCACTTTCCTAAGGGGGTCAAGCCATGTCCCAAAGGTCACCGGATCTGGTGTCAATTTAAAGAAGTAGTCCAGTTACACATTTGTGGGCTTATAACTTGGCTTCTGAATGTCCTAGAGAGATCAGGTTTGTTTTAGTATACTCCAGTCAACAGCCCCTACAACCACAAAAAGGAATTGAGTCATTAGCACTTATGGTTTTTAAATGGCACCCAGAATTATGTTGCACGAAGCACAATTTCACATCATTCTGGGTTCATTTGTGTGAAAACAAGGTCCAATCAGGCTGAAACGTTACAAGAAGGTAGAATCTATTGAGTTGTAAGTGATCTGAACGTTTCATGATGATAGCACTTTCCTAAGGGGGTCAAACCATGTCCCAAAGGTCACCGGATCTGGTGTCAATTTAAAGTAGTCCAGTTACACATTTCTGGGCTTATAACTTGGCTTCTGAATGTCCTAGAGAGATCAGGTTTGTTTTAGTATACTCCAATCAACAGCCCCTACAACCACAAAAAGGAATTGAGTCATTAGCACTTATGGTTTTTAAATGGCACCCAGAATTATGTTGCACGAAGCACAATTTCACATCATTCTGGGTTCATTTGTGTGAAAACAAGGTCCAATCAGGCTGAAACGTTACAAGAAGGTAGAATCTATTGAGTTGTAAGTGATCTGAACGTTTCAAGATGATCGCACTTTCCTAAGGGGGTCAAACCATGTCCCAAAGGTCACCGGATCTGGTGTCAATTTAAAGAAGTAGTCCAGTTACACATTTGTGGGCTTATAACTTGGCTTCTGAATGTCCTAGAGAGATCAGGTTTGTTTTAGTATACTCCAATCAACAGCCCCTACAACCACAAAAAGGAATGGAGTCATCTGCACTTATGGTTTTTAAATGGCACCCAGAATTATGTTGCACGAAGCACAATTTCACATCATTCTGGGTTCATTTGTGTGAAAACAAGGTCCAATCAGGCTGAAACGTTACAAGAAGGTAGAATCTATTGAGTTGTAAGTGATCTGAACGTTTCATGATGATCGCACATTCCTATAGGGGGTCAAACCATGTCCCAAAGGTCACCGGGCCTGGTGTCACTTTAAAGAAGTAGTCCAATTACACCTTTGAGGGAATATAACTTGGTTTCTGAATGTCCTAAAGAGATCAGGTTTGTTTTAATGTACTCCAACCAACAGCCCCTACAACCACAAAAAGGAATGGAGTCATTAGCACTTATGGTTTGTAAATGGCACCCAGAATTATGTTGCACGAAGCACAATTTCACATCATTCTGGGTCCATTTGTGTGAAAACAAGGTCCAATCAGGCTGAAACGTTACAAGAAGGTAGAATCTATTGAGTTGTAAGTGATCTGAACGTTTCATGATGATAGCACTTTCCTAAGGGGGTCAAACCATGTCCCAAAGGTCACCGGATCTGGTGTCAATTTAAAGAAATAGTCCAGTTACACATGTGTGGGCTTATAACTTGGCTTCTGAATGTCCTAGAGAGATCAGGTTTGTTTTAGTATACTCCAATCAACAGCCCCTACAACCACAAAAAGGAATGGAGTCATTAGCACTTATGGTTTTTAAATGGCACCCAGAATTATGTTGCACGAAGCACAATTTCACATCATTTTGGGTCCATTTGTGTGAAAACAAGGTCCAATCAGGCTGAAACGTTACAGGAAGGTAGAATCTATTGAGTTGTAAGTGATCTGAATGTTTCATGATGATAGCACTTTCTTAAGGGGGTCAAACCATGTCCCAAAGGTCACCGGATCTGGTGTCAATTTAAAGAAGTAGTCCAGTTACACATTTGTGGGCTTATAACTTGGCTTCTGAATGTCCTAGAGAGATCAGGTTTGTTTTAATGTACTCCAACCAACAGCCCCTACAACCACAAAAAGGAATGGAGTCATTAGCACTTATGGTTTGTAAATGGCACCTAGAATTATGTTGCACGAAGCACAATTTCACATCATTCTGGGTCCATTTGTGTGAAAACAAGGTCCAATCAGGCTGAAACGTTACAAGAAGGTAGAATCTATTGAGTTGTAAGTGATCTGAACATTTCAAGATGATCACACTTTCCTAAGGGGGTCAAGCCATGTCCCAAAGGTCACCGGATCTGGTGTCAATTTAAAGAAGTAGTCCAGTTACACATTTGTGGGCTTATAACTTGGCTTCTGAATGTCCTAGAGAGATCAGGTTTGTTTTAGTATACTCCAATCAACAGCCCCTACAACCACAAAAACGAATGGAGTCATTAGCACTTATGGTTTTTAAATGGCACCCAGAATTATGTTGCACGAAGCACAATTTCACATAATTCTGGTTTCATTTGTGTGAAAACAAGGTACAATCAGGCTGAAAAGTTACAGGAAGGTAGAATCTATTGAATTGTAAGTGATCTGAACGTTTCAAGATGATAGCACTTTCCTAAGGGGGTCAAACCATGTCCCAAAGGTCACCGGATCTGGTGTCAATTTAAAGAAGTACTCCAGTTACACATTTGTGGGCTTATAACTTGGCTTCTGAATGTCCTAGAGAGATCAGGTTTGTTTTAATGTACTCCAATCAACAGCCCCTACACCCACAAAAAGGAATGGAGTCATTAGCACTTATGGTTTGGAAATGGCACCCAGAATTATGTTGCACAAAGCACAATTTCACATCATTCTGGGTCCATTTGTGTGAAAACAAGGTCCAATCAGGCTGAAACGTTACAAGAAGGTAGAATCTATTGAGTTGTAAGTGATCTGAACGTTTCATGATGATCGCACATTCCTATAGGGGGTCAAACCATGTCCCAAAGGTCACCGGATCTGGTGTCAATTTAAAGAAGTAGTCCAGTTACACATTTGTGGGCTTATAACTTGGCTTCTGAATGTCCTAGAGAGATCAGGTTTGTTTTAGTATACTCCAATCAACAGCCCCTACAACCACAAAAAGGAATGGAGTCATTAGCACTTATGGTTTTTAAATGGCACCCAGAATTATGTTGCACGAAGCACAATTTCACATCATTCGGGGTTCATTTGTGTGAAAACAAGGTCCAATCAGGCTGAAACGTTACAGGAAGGTAGAATCTATTGAGTTGTAAGTGATCTGAACGTTTCATGATGATAGCACTTTCTTAAGGGGGTCAAACCATGTCCCAAAGGTCACCGGATCTGGTGTCAATATAAAGAAGTAGTCCAGTTACACATTTGTGGGCTTATAACTTGGCTTCTGAAAGTCCTAGAGAGATCAGGTTTGTTTTAATGTACTCCAACCAACAGCCCCTACAACCACAAAAAGGAATGGAGTCATTAGCACTTATGGTTTGTAAATGGCACCCAGAATTATGTTGCACGAAGCACAATTTCACATCATTCTGGGTCCATTTGTGTGAAAACAAGGTCCAATCAGGCTGAAACGTTACAAGAAGGTAGAATCTATTGAGTTGTAAGTGATCTGAACGTTTTGTGATGATCGCACATTCCTATAGGGGGTAAAACCATGTCCCAAAGGTCACCGGGCCTGGTGTCACTTTAAAGAAGTAGTCTAATTGCACCTTTGAAGGCTTATAACTTGGTTTCTGAATGTCCTAGAGAGATCAGGTTTGTTTTAGTGTACTCCAATCAACAGCCCCTACAACCTAAAAAAGGAATGGACTCATTAGCACTGATGGTTTTTAAATGGCACCCAGAATTATGTTGCACGAAGCACAATTTCACATCATTCTGGGTCCATTTGTGTGAAAACAAGGTCCAATCAGGCTGAAACGTTACAAGAAGGTAGAATCTATTGAGTTGTAAGTGATCTGAACGTTTCATGATGATAGCACTTTCCTAAGGGGGTCAAACCATGTCCCAAAGGTCACCGGATCTGGTGTCAATTTAAAGAAGTAGTCCAGTTACACATTTGTGGGCTTTTAACTTGGCTTCTGAATGTCCTAGAGAGATCAGGTTTGTTTTAATGTACTCCAATCAACAGCCCCTACAACCACAAAAAGGAATGGAGTCATTAGCACTTATGGTTTGTAAATGGCACCCAGAATTATGTTGCACGAAGCACAATTTCACATCATTCTGGGTCCATTTGTGTGAAAACAAGGTCCAATCAGGCTGAAACGTTACAAGAAGGTAGAATCTATTGAGTTGTAAGTGATCTGAACGTTTCAAGATGATCACACTTTCCTAAGGGGGTCAAGCCATGTCCCAAAGGTCACCGGATCTGGTGTCAATTTAAAGAAGTAGTCCAGTTACACATTTGTGGGCTTATAACTTGGCTTCTGAATGTCCTAGAGAGATCAGGTTTGTTTTAGTATACTCCAATCAACAGCCCCTACAACCACAAAAAGGAATGGAGTCATTAGCACTTATGGTTTTTAAATGGCACCCAGAATTATGTTGCACGAAGCACAATTTCACATCATTCTGGGTTCATTTGTGTGAAAACAAGGTCCAATCAGGCTGAAACGTTACAAGAAGGTAGAATCTATTGAGTTGTAAGTGATCTGAACGTTTCAAGATGATCGCACTTTCCTAAGGGGGTCAAACCATGTCCCAAAGGTCACCGGATCTGGTGTCAATTTAAAGAAGTAGTCCAGTTACACATTTGTGGGCTTATAACTTGGCTTCTGAATGTCCTAGTGAGATCAGGTTTGTTTTAGTATACTCCAATCAACAGCCCCTACAACCACAAAAAGGAATGGAGTCATTAGCACTTATGGTTTTTAAATGGCACCCAGAATTATGTTGCACGAAGCACAATTTCACATCATTTTGGGTTCATTTGTGTGAAAACAAGGTCCAATCAGGCTGAAACATTACAAGAAGGTAGAATCTATTGAGTTGTAAGTGATCTGAACGTTTCATGATGATCGCACATTCCTATAGGGGGTCAAACTATGTGCCAAAGGTCACCGGGCCTGGTGTCACTTTAAAGAAGTAGTCCAATTACACCTTTGAGGGATTATAACTTGGCTTCTGAATGTCCTAGTGAGATCAGGTTTGTTTTAGTATACTCCAATCAACAGCCCCTACAACCACAAAAAGGAATGGAGTCATTAGCACTTATGGTTTGTAAATGGCACCCAGAATTATGTTGCACGAAGCACAATTTCACATCATTCTGGGTCCATTTGTGTGAAAACAAGGTCCAATCAGGCTGAAACGTTACAAGAAGGTAGAATCTATTGAGTTGTAAGTGATCTGAACGTTTCGTGATGATCGCACATTCCTATAGGGGGTAAAACCATGTCCCAAAGGTCACCGGGCCTGGTGTCACTTTAAAGAAGTAGTCTAATTGCACCTTTGAGGGCTTATAACTTGGTTTCTGAATGTCCTAGAGAGATCAGGTTTGTTTTAGTGTACTCCAATCAACAGCCCCTACAACCTAAAAAAGGAATGGACTCATTAGCACTTATGGTTTTTAAATGGCACCCAGAATTATGTTGCACAAAGCACAATTTCACATCATTCTGGGTCCATTTGTGTGAAAACAAGGTCCAATCAGGCTGAAACGTTACAAGAAGGTAGAATCTATTGACTTGTAAGTGATCTGAACGTTTCATGATGATAGCGCTTTCCTAAGGGGGTCAAACCATGTCCCAAAGGTCACCGGATCTGGTGTCAATTTAACGCAGTAGTCCAGTTACACATTTGTGGGCTTATAACTTGGCTTCTGAATGTCCTAGAGAGATCAGGTTTGTTTTAGTATACTCCAATCAACAGCCCCTACAACCACAAAAAGGAATGGAGTCATTAGCACTTATGGTTTTTAAATGGCACCCAGAATTATGTTGCACGAAGCACAATTTCACATCATTCTGGGTCCATTTGTGTGAAAACAAGGTCCAATCAGGCTGAAACGTTACAAGAAGGTAGAATCTATTGAGTTGTAAGTGATCTGAACATTTCATGATGATCGCACATTCCTATAGGGGGTCAAACCATGTTCCAAAGGTCACCGGGCCTGGTGTCAATTTAAAGAAGTAGTCCAGTTACACATTTGTGGGCTTATAACTTGGCTTCTGAATGTCCTAGAGAGATCAGGTTTGTTTTAATGTACTCCAATCAACAGCCCCTACACCCACAAAAAGGAATGGAGTCATTAGCACTTATGGTTTGGAAATGGCACCCAGAATTATGTTGCACGAAGCACAATTTCACATCATTCTGGGTCCATTTGTGTGAAAACAAGGTCCAATCAGGCTGAAACGTTACAAGAAGGTAGAATCTATTGAGTTGTAAGTGATCTGAACGTTTCATGATGATAGCACTTTCCTAAGGGGGTCAAACCATGTCCCAAAGGTCACCGGATCTGGTGTCAATTTAAAGAAGTAGTCCAGTTACACATTTGTGGGCTTATAACTTGGCTTCTGAATGTCCTAGAGAGATCAGGTTTGTTTTAGTATACTCCAATCAACAGCCCCTACAACCACAAAAAGGAATGGAGTCATTAGCACTTATGGTTTTTAAATGGCACCCAGAATTATGTTGCACGAAGCACAATTTCACATCATTCTGGGTTCATTTGTGTGAAAACAAGGTCCAATCGGGCTGAAACGTTACAGGATGGTAGAATCTATTGAGTTGTAAGTGATCTGAACGTTTCATGATGATAGCACTTTCTTAAGGGGGTCAAACCATGTCCCAAAGGTCACCGGATCTGGTGTCAATTTAAAGAAGTAGTCCAGTTACACATTTGTGGGCTTATAACTTGGCTTCTGAATGTCCTAGAGAGATCAGGTTTGTTTTAATGTACTCCAACCAACAGCCCCTACAACCACAAAAAGGAATGGAGTCATTAGCACTTATGGATTGTAAATGGCACCCAGAATTATGTTGCACGAAGCACAATTTCACATCATTCTGGGTCCATTTGTGTGAAAACAAGGTCCAATCAGGCTGAAACGTTACAAGAAGGTAGAATCTATTGAGTTGTAAGTGATCTGAACGTTTTGTGATGATCGCACATTCCTATAGGGGGTAAAACCATGTCCCAAAGGTCACCGGGCCTGGTGTCACTTTAAAGAAGTAGTCTAATTGCACCTTTGAAGGCTTATAACTTGGTTTCTGAATGTCCTAGAGAGATCAGGTTTGTTTTAGAGTACTCCAATCAACAGCCCCTACAACCTAAAAAAGGAATGGACTCATTAGCACTTATGGTTTTTAAATGGCACCCAGAATTATGTTGCACGAAGCACAATTTCACATCATTCTGGGTCCATTTGTGTGAAAACAAGGTCCAATCAGGCTGAAACGTTACAAGAAGGTAGAATCTATTGAGTTGTAAGTGATCTGAACGTTTCATGATGATAGCACTTTCCTAAGGGGGTCAAACCATGTCCCAAAGGTCACCGGATCTGGTGTCAATTTAAAGAAGTAGTCCATTTACACATTTGTGGGCTTATAACTTGGCTTCTGAATGTCCTAGAGAGATCAGGTTTGTTTTAGTATATTCCAATCAACAGCCCCTACAACCACAAAAAGGAATGGAGTCATTAGCACTTATGGTTTTTAAATGGCACCCAGAATTATGTTGCACGAAGCACAATTTCACATCATTCTGGGTTCATTTGTGTGAAAACAAGGTCCAATCAGGCTGAAACGTTACAAGAAGGTAGAATCTATTGAGTTGTAAGTGATCTGAACGTTTCAAGATGATCACAATTTCCTAAGGGGGTAAAACCATGTCCCAAAGGTCACCGGATCTGGTGTCAATTTAAAGAAGTAGTCCAGTTACACATTTGTGGGCTTATAACTTGGCTTCTGAATGTCCTAGTGAGATCAGGTTTGTTTTAGTATACTCCAATCAACAGCCCCTACAACCACAAAAAGGAATGGAGTCATTAGCACTTATGGTTTTTAAATGGCACCCAGAATTATGTTGCACGAAGCACAATTTCACATCATTCTGGGTTCATTTGTGTGAAAACAAGGTCCAATCAGGCTGAAACATTACAAGAAGGTAGAATCTATTGAGTTGTAAGTGATCTGAACGTTTCATGATGATCGCACATTCCTATAGTGGGTCAAACCATGTCCCAAAGGTCACCGGGCCTGGTGTCACTTTAAAGAAGTAGTCCAATTACACCTTTGAGGGATTATAACTTGGTTTCTGAATGTCCTAAAGAGATCAGGTTTGTTTTAATGTACTCCAACCAACAGCCCCTACAACCACAAAAAGGAATGGAGTCATTAGCACTTATGGTTTGTAAATGGCACCCAGAATTATGTTGCACGAAGCACAATTTCACATCATTCTGGGTCCATTTGTGTGAAAACAAGGTCCAATCAGGCTGAAACGTTACAAGAAGGTAGAATCTATTGAGTTGTAAGTGATCTGAACGTTTCATGATGATAGCACTTTCCGAAGGGGGTCAAACCATGTCCCAAAGGTCACCGGATCTGGTGTCAATTTAAAGAAGTAGTCCTGTTACACATTTGTGGGCTTATAACTTGGCTTCTGAATGTCCTAGAGAGATCAGGTTTGTTTTATTATACTCCAATCAACAGCCCCTACAACCACAAAAAGGAATGGAGTCATTAGCACTTATGGTTTTTAAATGGCACCCAGAATTATGTTGCACGAAGCACAATTTCACATCATTCTGGGTTCATTTGTGTGAAAACAAGGTCCAATCAGGCTGAAACGTTACAAGAAGGTAGAATCTATTGAGTTGTAAGTGATCTGAACGTTTCAAGATGATCGCACTTTCCTAAGGGGGTCAAACCATGTCCCAAAGGTCACCGGATCTGGTGTCAATTTAAAGAAGTAGTCCAGTTACACATTTGTGGGCTTATAACTTGGCTTCTGAATGTCCTAGTGAGATCAGGTTTGTTTTAGTATACTCCAATCAACAGCCCCTACAACCACAAAAAGGAATGGAGTCATTAGCACTTATGGTTTTTAAATGGCACCCAGAATTATGTTGCACGAAGCACAATTTCACATCATTTTGGGTTCATTTGTGTGAAAACAAGGTCCAATCAGGCTGAAACATTACAAGAAGGTAGAATCTATTGAGTGGTAAGTGATCTGAACGTTTCATGATGATCGCACATTCCTATAGGGGGTCAAACCATGTCCCAAAGGTCACCGGGCCTGGTGTCACTTTAAAGAAGTAGTCCAATTACACCTTTGAGGGATTATAACTTGGTTTCTGAATGTCCTAAAGAGATCAGGTTTGTTTTAATGTACTCCAACCAACAGCCCCTACAACCACAAAAAGGAATGGAGTCATTAGAACTTATGGTTTTTAAATGGCACCCAGAATTATGTTGCACGAAGCACAATTTCACATCATTCTGGGTCCATTTGTGTGAAAACAAGGTCCAACCAGGCTGAAACGTTACAAGAAGGTAGAATCTATTGAGTTGTAAGTGATCTGAACGTTTCATGATGATAGCACTTTCCTAAGGGGGTCAAACCATGTCCCAAAGGTCACCGGATCTGGTGTCAATTTAAAGAAGTAGTCCAGTTACACATTTGTGGGCTTATAACTTGGCTTCTGAATGTCCTAGAGAGATCAGGTTTGTTTTAGTATACTCCAATCAACAGCCCCTACAACCACAAAAAGGAATGGAGACATTAGCACTTATGGTTTTTAAATGGCACCCAGAATTATATTGCACGAAGCACAATTTCACATCATTCTGGGCTCATTTGTGTGAAAACAAGGTCCAATCAGGCTGAAACATTACAGGAAGGTAGAATCTATTGAGTTGTAAGTGATCTGAACGTTTCATGATGATAGCACTTTCTTAAGGGGGTCAAACCATGTCCCAAAGGTCACCGGATCTGGTGTCATTTTAAAGAAGTAGTCCAGTTACACATTTGTGGGCTTATAACTTGGCTTCTGAATGTCCTAGAGAGATCAGGTTTGTTTTAATGTACTCCAACCAACAGCCCCTACAACCACAAAAAGGAATGGAGTCATTAGCACTTATGGTTTGTAAATGGCACCCAGAATTATGTTGCACGAAGCATAATTTCACATCATTCTGGGTCCATTTGTGTGAAAACAAGGTCCATTCAGGCTGAAACGTTACAAGAAGGTAGAATCTATTGAGTTGTAAGTGATCTGAACGTTTCGTGATGATCGCACATTCCTATAGGGGGTAAAACCATGTCCCAAAGGTCACCGGGCCTGGTGTCACTTTCAAGAAGTAGTCTAATTGCACCTTTGAGGGCTTATAACTTGGTTTCTGAATGTCCTAGAGAGATCAGGTTTGTTTTAGTGTACTCCAATCAACAGCCCCTACAACCTAAAAAAGGAATGGACTCATTAGCACTTATGGTTTTTAAATGGCACCCAGAATTATGTTGCACGAAGCACAATTTCACATCATTCTGGGTCCATTTGTGTGAAAACAAGGTCCAATCAGGCTGAAACGTTACAAGAAGGTAGAATCTATTTACTTGTAAGTGATCTGAACGTTTCATGATGATAGCGCTTTCCTAAGGGGGTCAAACCATGTCCCAAAGGTCACCGGATCTGGTGTCAATTTAACGCAGTAGTCCAGTTACACATTTGTGGGCTTATAACTTGGCTTCTGAATGTCCTAGAGAGATCAGGTTTGTTTTAGTATACTCCAATCAACAGCCCCTACAACCACAAAAAGGAATGGAGTCATTAGCACTTATGGTTTTTAAATGGCACCCAGAATTATGTTGCACGAAGCACAATTTCACATCATTCTGGGTCCATTTGTGTGAAAACAAGGTCCAATCAGGCTGAAACGTTACAAGAAGTTAGAATCTATTGAGTTGTAAGTGATCTGAACATTTCATGATGATCGCTCATTCCTATAGGGGGTCAAACCATGTTCCAAAGGTCACCGGGCCTGGTGTCAATTTAAAGAAGTAGTCCAGTTACACATTTGTGGGCTTATAACTTGGCTTCTGAATGTCCTAGAGAGATCAGGTTTGTTTTAATGTACTCCAATCAACAGCCCCTACACCCACAAAAAAGAATGGAGTCATTAGCACTTGTGGTTTGGAAATGGCACCCAGAATTATGTTGCACGAAGCACAATTTCACATCATTCTGGGTCCATTTGTGTGAAAACAAGGTCCAATCAGGCTGAAACGTTACAAGAAGGTAGAATCTATTGAGTTGTAAGTGATCTGAACGTTGCATGATGATAGCACTTTCCTAAGGGGGTCAAACCATGTCCCAAAGGTCACCGGATCTGGTGTCAATTTAAAGAAGTAGTCCAGTTACACATTTGTGGGCTTATAACTTGGCTTCTGAATGTCCTAGAGAGATCAGGTTTGTTTTAGTATACTCCAATCAACAGCCCCTACAACCACAAAAAGGAATGGAGACATTAGCACTTATGGTTTTTAAATGGCACCCAGAATTATATTGCACGAAGCACAATTTCACATCATTCTGGGCTCATTTGTGTGAAAACAAGGTCCAATCAGGCTGAAACATTACAGGAAGGTAGAATCTATTGAGTTGTAAGTGATCTGAACGTTTCATGATGATAGCACTTTCTTAAGGGGGTCAAACCATGTCCCAAAGGTCACCGGATCTGGTGTCATTTTAAAGAAGTAGTCCAGTTACACATTTGTGGGCTTATAACTTGGCTTCTGAATGTCCTAGAGAGATCAGGTTTGTTTTAATGTACTCCAACCAACAGCCCCTACAACCACAAAAAGGAATGGAGTCATTAGCACTTATGGTTTGTAAATGGCACCCAGAATTATGTTGCACGAAGCATAATTTCACATCATTCTGGGTCCATTTGTGTGAAAACAAGGTCCAATCAGGCTGAAACGTTACAAGAAGGTAGAATCTATTGAGTTGTAAGTGATCTGAACGTTTCGTGATGATCGCACATTCCTATAGGGGGTAAAACCATGTCCCAAAGGTCACCGGGCCTGGTGTCACTTTCAAGAAGTAGTCTAATTGCACCTTTGAGGGCTTATAACTTGGTTTCTGAATGTCCTAGAGAGATCAGGTTTGTTTTAGTGTACTCCAATCAACAGCCCCTACAACCTAAAAAAGGAATGGACTCATTAGCACTTATGGTTTTTAAATGGCACCCAGAATTATGTTGCACGAAGCACAATTTCACATCATTCTGGGTCCATTTGTGTGAAAACAAGGTCCAATCAGGCTGAAACGTTACAAGAAGGTAGAATCTATTTACTTGTAAGTGATCTGAACGTTTCATGATGATAGCGCTTTCCTAAGGGGGTCAAACCATGTCCCAAAGGTCACCGGATCTGGTGTCAATTTAACGCAGTAGTCCAGTTACACATTTGTGGGCTTATAACTTGGCTTCTGAATGTCCTAGAGAGATCAGGTTTGTTTTAGTATACTCCAATCAACAGCCCCTACAACCACAAAAAGGAATGGAGTCATTAGCACTTATGGTTTTTAAATGGCACCCAGAATTATGTTGCACGAAGCACAATTTCACATCATTCTGGGTCCATTTGTGTGAAAACAAGGTCCAATCAGGCTGAAACGTTACAAGAAGTTAGAATCTATTGAGTTGTAAGTGATCTGAACATTTCATGATGATCGCTCATTCCTATAGGGGGTCAAACCATGTTCCAAAGGTCACCGGGCCTGGTGTCAATTTAAAGAAGTAGTCCAGTTACACATTTGTGGGCTTATAACTTGGCTTCTGAATGTCCTAGAGAGATCAGGTTTGTTTTAATGTACTCCAATCAACAGCCCCTACACCCACAAAAAAGAATGGAGTCATTAGCACTTGTGGTTTGGAAATGGCACCCAGAATTATGTTGCACGAAGCACAATTTCACATCATTCTGGGTCCATTTGTGTGAAAACAAGGTCCAATCAGGCTGAAACGTTACAAGAAGGTAGAATCTATTGAGTTGTAAGTGATCTGAACATTGCATGATGATAGCACTTTCCTAAGGGGGTCAAACCATGTCCCAAAGGTCACCGGATCTGGTGTCAATTTAAAGAAGTAGTCCAATTACACATTTGTGGGCTTATAACTTGGCTTCTGAATGTCCTAGAGAGATCAGGTTTGTTTTAGTAAACTCCAATCAACAGCCCCTACAACCACAAAAAGGAATGGAGTCATTAGCACTTATGGTTTTTAAATGGCACCCAGAATTATGTTGCACGAAGCACAATTTCGCATCATTCTGGGTTCATTTGTTTGAAAACAAGGTCCAATCAGGCTGAAACGTTACAGGAAGGTAGAATCTATTGAGTTGTAAGTGATCTGAACGTTTCATGATGATAGCACTTTCTTAAGGGGGTCAAACCATGTACCAAAGGTCACCGGATCTGGTGTCAATTTAAAGAAGTAGTCCAGTTACACATTTGTGGGCTTATAACTTGGCTTCTGAATGTCTTAGAGAGATCAGGTTTGTTTTAATGTACTCCAATCAACAGCCCCTACAACCACAAAAAGGAATGGAGTCATTAGCACTTATGGTTTGTAAATGGCACCCAGAATTATGTTGCACGAAGCACAATTTCACATCATTCTGGGTCCATTTGTGTGAAAACAAGGTCCAATCAGGCTGAAACGTTACAAGAAGGTAGAATCTATTGAGTTGTAAGTGATCTGAACGTTTTGTGATGATCGCACATTCCTATAGGCGGTAAAACCATGTCCCAAAGGTCACCGGGCCTGGTGTCACTTTAAAGAAGTAGTCTAATTGCACCTTTGAAGGCTTATAACTTGGTTTCTGAATGTCCTAGAGAGATCAGGTTTGTTTTAGAGTACTCCAATCAACAGCCCCTACAACCTAAAATAGGAATGGACTCATTATCACTTATGGTTTTTAAATGGCACCCAGAATTATGTTGCACGAAGCACAATTTCACATCATTCTGGGTCCATTTGTGTGAAAACAAGGTCCAATCAGGCTGAAACGTTACAAGAAGGTAGAATCTATTGAGTTGTAAGTGATCTGAACGTTTCATGATGATAGCACTTTCCTAAGGGGGTCAAACCATGTCCCAAAAGTCACCGGATCTGGTGTCAATTTAAAGAAGTAGTCCAGTTACACATTTGTGGGCTTATAACTTGGCTTCTGAATGTCCTAGAGAGATCAGGTTTGTTTTAGTATATTCCAATCAACAGCCCATACAACCATAAAAAGGAATGGAGTCATTAGCACTTATGGTTTTTAAATGGCACCCAGAATTATGTTGCACGAAGCACAATTTCACATCATTCTGGGTTCATTTGCGTGAAAACAAGGTCCAATCAGGCTGAACCGTTACAGAAAGGTAGAATCTATTGAGTTGTAAGTGATCTGAACGTTTCATGATGATAGTACTTTCCTAAGGGGATCAAACAATGACCCAAAGGTCACCGGATCTGGTGTCAATTTAAAGAAGTAGTCCAGTTACACATTTGTGGGCTTATAACTTGGCTTCTGAATGTCCTAGAGAGATCAGGTTTGTTTTAATGTACTCCAATCAACAGCCCCTACAACCACAAAAAGGAATGGAGTCATTAGCACTTATGGTTTGTAAATGGCACCCAGAATTATGTTGCACGAAGCACAATTTCACATCATTCTGGGTCCATTTGTGTGAAAACAAGGTCCAATCAGGCTGAAACGTTACAAGAAGGTAGAATCTATTGAGTTGTAAGTGATCTGAACGTTTCAAGATGATCGCACTTTCCTAAGGGGGTCAAGCCATGTCCCAAAGGTCACCGGATCTGGTGTCAATTTAAAGAAGTAGTCCAGTTACACATTTGTGGGCTTATAACTTGGCTTCTGAATGTCCTAGAGAGATCAGGTTTGTTTTAGTATACTCCAATCAACAGCCCCTACAACCACAAAAAGGAATGGAGTCATTAGCACTTATGGTTTTTAAATGGCACCCAGAATTATGTTGCACGAAGCAAAATTTCACATCATTCTGGGTTCATTTGTGTGAAAACAAGGTCCAATCAGGCTGAAACGTTACAAGAAGGTAGAATCTATTGAGTTGTAAGTGATCTGAACGTTTCAAGATGATCGCACTTTCCTAAGGGGGTCAAACCATGTCCCAAAGGTCACCGGATCTGGTGTCAATTTAAAGAAGTAGTCCAGTTACACATTTGTGGGCTTATAACTTGGCTTCTGATTGTCCTAGTGAGATCAGGTTTGTTTTAGTATACTCCAATCAACAGCCCCTACAACCACAAAAAGGAATGGAGTCATTAGCACTTATGGTTTTTAAATGGCACCCAGAATTATGTTGCACGAAGCACAATTTCATATCATTCTGGGTTCATTTGTGTGAAAACAAGGTCCAATCAGGCTGAAACATTACAAGAAGGTAGAATCTATTGAGTTGTAAGTGATCTGAACGTTTCATGATGATCGCACATTCCTATAGGGGGTCAAACCATGTCCCAAAGGTCACCGGGCCTGGTGTCACTTTAAAGAAGTAGTCCAATTACACCTTTGAGGGATTATAACTTGGTTTCTGAATGTCCTAAAGAGATCAGGTTTGTTTTAATGTACTCCAACCAACAGCCCCTACAACCACAAAAAGGAATGGAGTCATTAGCACTTATGGTTTTTAAATGGCACCCAGAATTATGTTGCACGAAGCACAATTTCACATCATTCTGGGTTCATTTGTGTGAAAACAAGGTCCAATCAGGCTGAAACGTTACAAGAAGGTAGAATCTATTGAGTTGTAAGTTATCTGAACGTTTCATGATGATCGCACATTCCTATAGGGGGTCAAACCATGTCCCAAAGGTCACCGGGCCTGGTGTCACTTTAAAGAAGTAGTCCAATTACACCTTTGAGGGATTATAACTTGGTTTCTGAATGTCCTAAAGAGATCAGGTTTGTTTTAATGTACTCCAACCAACAGCCCCTACAACCACAAAAAGGAATGGAGTCATTAGCACTTATGGTTTGTAAATGGCACCCAGAATTATGTTGCACGAAGCACAATTTCACATCATTCTGGGTCCATTTGTGTGAAAACAAGGTCCAATCAGGCTGAAACGTTACAAGAAGGTAGAATCTATTGAGTTGTAAGTGATCTGAACGTTTCATGATGATAGCACTTTCCTAAGGGGGTCAAACCATGTCCCAAAGGTCACCGGATCTGGTGTCAATTTAAAGAAGTAGTCCTGTTACACATTTGTGGGCTTATAACTTGGCTTCTGAATGTCCTAGAGAGATCAGGTTTGTTTTAGTATACTCCAATCAACAGCCCCTACAACCACAAAAAGGAATGGAGACATTAGCACTTATGGTTTTTAAATGGCACCCAGAATTATATTGCACGAAGCACAATTTCACTTCATTCTGGGTTCATTTGTGTGAAAACAAGGTCCAATCAGGATGAAACATTACAGGAAGGTAGAATCTATTGAGTTGTAAGTGATCTGAACGTTTCATGATGATAGCACTTTCTTAAGGGGGTCAAACCATGTCCCAAAGGTCACCGGATCTGGTGTCAATTTAAAGAAGTAGTCCAGTTACACATTTGTGGGCTTATAACTTGGCTTCTGAATGTCCTAGAGAGATCAGGTGTGTTTTAATGTACTCCAACCAACAGCCCCTACAACCACAAAAAGGAATGGAGTCATTAGCACTTATGGTTTGTAAATGGCACCCAGAATTATGTTGCACGAAGCACAATTTCACATCATTCTGGGTCCATTTGTGTGAAAACAAGGTCCAATCAGGCTGAAACGTTACAAGAAGGTAGAATCTATTGAGTTGTAAGTGATCTGAACGTTTCGTGATGATCGCACATTCCTATAGGGGGTAAAACCATGTCCCAAAGGTCACCGGGCCTGGTGTCACTTTAAAGAAGTAGTCTAATTGCACCTTTGAGGGCTTATAACTTGGTTTCTGAATGTCCTAGAGAGATCAGGTTTGTTTTAGTGTACTCCAATCAACAGCCCCTACAACCTAAAAAAGGAATGGACTCATTAGCACTTATGGTTTTTAAATGGCACCCAGAAATATGTTGCACGAAGCACAATTTCACATCATTCTGGGTCCATTTGTGTGAAAACAAGGTCCAATCAGGCTGAAACGTTACAAGAAGGTAGAATCTATTGAGTTGTAAGTGATCTGAACGTTTCATGATGATAGCACTTTCCTAAGGGGGTCAAACCATGTCCCAAAGGTGACCGGATCTGGTGTCAATTTAACGCAGTAGTCCAGTTACACATTTGTGGGCTTATAACTTGGCTTCTGAATGTCCTAGAGAGATCAGGTTTGTTTTAGTATACTCCAATCAACAGCCCCTACAACCACAAAAAGGAATGGAGTCATTAGCACTTATGGTTTTTAAATGGCACCCAGAATTATGTTGCACGAAGCACAATTTCACATCATTCTGGGTTCATTTGTGTGAAAACAAGGTCAAATCAGGCTGAAACGTTACAGAAAGGTAGAATCTATTGAGTTGTAAGTGATCTGAACGTTTCATGATCATAGTACTTTCCTAAGGGGGTCAAACCATGTCCCAAAGGTCACCGGATCTGGTGTCAATTTAAAGAAGTAGTCTAATTGCACCTTGAGGGCTTATAACTTGGTTTCTGAATGTCCTAGAGAGATCAGGTTTGTTTTAGTGTACTCCAATCAACAGCCCCTACAACCTAAAAAAGGAATGGACTCATTAGCACTTATGGTTTTTAAATGGCACCCAGAATTATGTTGCACAAAGCACAATTTCACATCATTCTGGGTCCATTTGTGTGAAAACAAGGTCCAATCAGGCTGAAACGTTACAAGAAGGTAGAATCTATTGAGTTGTAAGTGATCTGAAAGTTTCATGATGATAGCACTTTCCGAAGGGGGTGAAACCATGTCCCAAAGGTCACCGGATCTGGTGTCAATTTAAAGAAGTAGTCCAGTTACACATTTGTGGGCTTATAACTTGGCTTCTGAATGTCCTAGAGAGATCGGGTTTGTTTTAGTATACTCCAATCAACAGCCCCTACAACCACAAAAAGGAATGGAGTCATTAGCACTTATGGTTTTTAAATGGCACCCAGAATTATGTTGCACGAAGCACAATTTCACATCATTCTGGGTCCATTTGTGTGAAAACAAGGTCCAATCAGGCTGAAACGCTACAAGAAGGTAGAATCTCTTTAGTTGTAAGTGATCTGAACGTTTCATGATGATCGCACATTCCTATAGGGGGTAAAACCATGTCCCAAAGGTCACCGGGCCTGGTGTCACTTTAAAGTAGTAGTCCAGTTACACATTTGTGGGCTTATAACTTGGCTTCTGAATGTCCTAGAGAGATCAGGTTTGTTTTAGTGTACTCCAATCAACAGGCACTACAACCACAAAAAGGAATGAAGTCATTAGCACTTATGGTTTGTAAATGGCACCCAGAATTATGTTGCACGAAGCACAATTTCACATCATTCTGGGTCCATTTGTGTGAAAACAAGATCCAATCAGGCTGAAACGTTACAAGAAGGTAGAATCTATTGAGTTGAAAGTGATCTGAAAGTTTCATGATGATCGCACATTCCTATAGGGGGTCAAACCATGTCCGAAAGGTCACCGGATCTGGTGTCAATTTAAAGAAGTAGTCCAGTTACACATTTGTGGGCTTATAACTTGGCTTCTGAATGTCCTAGAGAGATCAGGTTTGTTTTAATGTACTCCAATCAACAGCCCCTACAACCACAAAAAGGAATGGAGTCATTAGCACTTATGGTTTGTAAATGACACCCAGAAATATGTTGCATGAAGCACAATTTCACATCATTCTGGGTCCATTTGTGTGAAAACAAGGTCCAATCAGGCTGAAACGTTACAAGAAGGTAGAATCTATTGAGTTGTAAGTGATCTGAACGTTTCAAGATGATCGCACTTTCCTAAGGGGGTCAAACCATGTCCCAAAGGTCACCGGATCTGGTGTCAATTTAAAGAAGTATTCCAGTTACACATTTGTGGGCTTATAACTTGGCTTCTGAATGTCCTAGAGAGATCAGGTTTGTTTTAATGTACTCCAATCAACAGCCCCTACAACCACAAAAAGGAATGGAGTCATTAGCACTTATGGTTTGTAAATGTCTCCCAGAATTATGTTGCACGAAGCACAATTTCACATCATTCTGGGTCCATTTGTTTGAAAACAAGGTCCAATCAGGCTGAAACGTTACAAGAAGGTAGAATCTTTTGAGTTGTAAGTGATCTGAACGTTTCGTGATGATCACACTTTCCTAAGGGGGTCAAACCATGTCCCAAAGGTCACCGGATCTGGTGTCAATTTAAAGAAGTAGTCCAGTTACACATTTGTGGGCTTAAAACTTGGCTTCTGAATGTCCTAGAGAGATCAGGTTTGTTTTAGTATACTCCAATCAACAGCCCCTACAACCACAAAAAGGAATGGAGTCATTAGCACTTATGGTTTTTAAATGGCACCCAGAAATATGTTGCACGAAGCACAATTTCACATCATTCTGGGTTCATTTGTGTGAAAACAAGGTCCAATCAGGCTGAAACGTTACAGGAAGGTAGAATCTATTGAGTTGTAAGTGATCTGAATGTTTCATGATGATAGTACTTTCCTAAGGGGGTCAAACCATGTCCCTAAGGTCAGCGGATCTGGTGTCATTTTAAAGTAGTCCAGTTACACATTTGTGGGCTTATAACTTGGCTTCTGAATGTCCTAGAGAGATCAGGTTTGTTTTAGTATACTCCAATCCACAGCCCCTACAACCACAAAAAGGAATGGAGTCATTAGCACTTATGGTTTTTAAATGGCATCCAGAATTATGTTGCACGAAGCACAATTTCACATCATTCTGGGTACATTTGTGTGAAAACAAGGTCCAATCAGGCTGAGACGTTACAGGAAGGTAGAATCTATTGAATTGTAAGGGATCTGAACGTTTCATGATGATAGCACTTTCCTAAGGGGGTCAAACCATGTCCCAAAGGTCACCGGATCTGGTGTCAATTTAAAGAAGTAGTCCAGTTACACATTTGTGGGCTTATAACTTGGCTTCTGAATGTCCTAGAGAGATCAGGTTTGTTTTAATGTTCTCCAATCAACAGCCCCTACAACCACAAAAAGGAATGGAGTCATTAGCACTTATGGTTTTTAAATGGCACCCAGAATTATGTTGCACGAAGCACAATTTCACATCATTCTGGGTCCATTTGTGTGAAAACAGGGTCCAATCAGGCTGAAATGTTACAAGAAGGTAGAATCTCTTGAGTTGTAAGTGATCTGAACGTTTCATGATGATCGCACATTCCTATAGGGGGTAAAACCATGTCCCAAAGGTCACCGGGCCTGGTGTCACTTTAAAGAAGTAGTCCAGTTACACATTTGTGGGCTTATAACTTGGCTTCTGAATGTCCTAGAGAGATCAGGTTTGTTTTAGTGTACTCCAATCAACAGCCCCTACAACCACAAAAAGGAATGGAGTCATTAGCACTTATGGTTTTTAAATGGCACCCAGAATTATGTTGCACGAAGCACAATTTCACATCATTCTGGGTTCATTTGTGTGAAAACAAGGTCCAATCAGACTGAAACGTTACAAGAAGGTAGAATCTATTGAGTTGTAAGTGATCTGAACATTTCATGATGATCGCATATTCCTATAGGGGGTCAAACCATGTCCCAAAGGTCACCGGGCCTGGTGTCCCTTTAAAGAAGTAGTCCAATTACACCTTTGTGGGCTTATAACTTGGTTTCTGAATGTCCTAGCGAGATCAGGTTTGTTTTAATGTACTCGCACCAACAGCCCCTACAACCACAAAAAGGAATGGAGTCATTAGCACTTATGGTTTTTAAATGGCACCCAGAATTATGTTGCACGAAGCACAATTTCACATCATTCTGGGTCCATTTGTGTGAAAACAAGGTCCAATCAGGCTGAAACGTTACAAGAAGGTAGAATCTATTGAGTTGTAAGTGATCTGAACGTTTCATGATGATCGCATATTCCTATAGGCGGTCAAACCATGTCCCAAAGGTCACCGGGCCTGGTGTCACTTTAAAGAAGTAGTCCAATTACACCTTTGAGGGCTTATAACTTGGTTTCTGAATGTCCTAGAGAGATCAGGTTTGTTTTAGTGTACTCCAATCAACAGCCCCTACAACCTCAAAAAGGAATGGAGTCATTAGCACTTATGGTTTTTAAATGGCTCCCAGAATTATGTTGCACGAAGCACAATTTCACATCATTCTAGGTCCATTTGTGTGAAAACTAGGTCCAATCAGGCTGAAACGTTACAAGAAGGTAGAATCTATTGAGTTGTAAGTGATCTGAACGTTTCATGATGATCGCACATTCCTATTGGGAGTCAAACCATGTCCCAAAGGTCACCGGGCCTGGTGTCACTTTAAAGAAGTAGTCCAGTTACACATTTGTGGGCTTATAACTTGGCTTCTGAATATCCTAGAGAGGTCAGGTTTGTTTTAGAGTACTCCAATTAGCAGCCCCCATTTCCACTAAAAGGAATGGAGTCATTAGCACTTATGGTTTTTAAATGGCACCCAGAATTATGTTGCATGAAGCACAATTTCACATCATTCTGGGTCCATTTGTGTGAAAACAAGGTCCAATCAGGCAGAAACGTTACAGGAAGGTAGAATCTATTGAGTTGTAAGTGATCTGAACGTTTCATGATGATAGCACTTTCCTAAGGGGGTCAAACCATGTCCCAAAGGTCACCGGATCTGGTGTCAATTTAAAGAAGTAGTCCAGTTACACATTTGTGGGCTTATAACTTGGCTTCTGAATGTCCTAGAGAGATCAGGTTTGTTTTCATGTACTCCAATCAACAGCCCCTACAGCCACAAAAAGGAATGGAGTCATTAGCACTTATGGTTTTTAAATGGCACCCAGAATTATGTTGCACGAAGCACAATTTCACATCATTCTGGGTTCATTTGTGTGAAAACAAGGTCCAATCAGGCTGAAACGTTACAGGAAGGTAGAATCTATTGAATTGTAAGTGATCTGAACGTTTCATGATGATAGCACTTTCCTAAGGGGGTCAAACCATGTCCCAAAGGTCACCGGATCTGGTGTCAATTTAAAGAAGTAGTCCAGTTACACATTTGTGGGCTTATAACTTGGCTTCTGAATGTCCTAGAGAGATCAGGTTTGTTTTAATGTACTCCAATCAACAGCCCCTACAACCACAAAAAGGAATGGAGTCATTAGCACTTATGGTTTGTAAATGGCACCCAGAATTATGTTGCACGAAGCACAATTTCACATCATTCTGGGTCCATTTGTGTGAAAACAAGGTCCAATCAGGCTGAAACGTTACAAGAAGGTAGAATCTATTGAGTTGTAAGTGATCTGAACGTTTCAAGATGATCGCACTTTCCTAAGGGGGTCAAACCATGTCCCAAAGGTCACCGGACCTGGTGTCAATTTAAAGAAGTAGTCCAGTTACACATTTGTGGGCTTATAACTTGGCTTCTGAATGTCCTAGAGAGATCAGGTTTGTTTTAGTATACTCCAATCAACAGCCCCTACAACCACAAAAAGCAATGGAGTCATTAGCACTTATGGTTTTTAAATGGCACCCAGAATTATGTTGCACGAAGCACAATTTCACATCATTCTGGGTTCATTTGTGTGAACACAAGGTCCAGTCAGGCTGAAACGTTACAGGAAGGTAGAATCTATTGAGTTGTAAGTGATCTGAACGTTTCATGATGATCGCATATTTCTATAGGGGGTCAAACCATGTCCCAAAGGTCACCGGGCCTGGTGTCACTTTAAAGAAGTAGTCCAATTACACCTTTGAGGGCTTATAACTTGGTTTCTGAATGTCCTAGAGAGATCAGGTTTGTTTTAATGTACTCCAAACAACAGCCCCTACAACCACAAAAAGGAATGGAGTCATTAGCACTTATGGTTTGTAAATGGCACCCAGAATTATGTTGCACGAAGCAAAATTTCACATCATTCTGGGTTCATTTGTGTGAAAACAAGGTCCAATCAGGCTGAAACGTTACAGGAAGGTAGAATCTATTGAGTTGTAAGTGATCTGAACGTTTCATGATGATAGCATTTTCCTAAGGGGGTCAAACCATGTCCCAAAGGTCACCGGATCTGGTGTCAATTTAAAGAAGTAGTCCAGTTACACATTTGTGGGCTTATAACTTGGCTTCTGAATGTCTTAGAGAGATCAGGGTTGTTTTAATGTTCTCCAATCAACAGCCCCTACAACCACAAAAAGGAATGGAGTCATTAGCACTTATGAATTGTAAATGGCACCCAGAATTATGTTGCACGAAGCACAATTTCACATCATTCTGGGTCCATTGGTGTGAAAACAAGGTCCAATCAGGCTGAAACGTTACAAGAAGGTAGAATCTATTGAGTTGTAAGTGATCTGAACGTTTCATGATGATCGCACATTCCTATAGGGGGTCAAACCATGTCCCAAAGGTCACCGGGCCTGGTGTCACTTTAAAGAAGTAGTCCAGTTACACATTTGTGGGCTTATAACTTGGCTTCTGAATGTCCTAGAGAGATCAGGTTTGTTTTAATGTACTCCAATCAACAGCCCCTACACCCACAAAAAGGAATGGAGTCATTAGCACTTGTGGTTTGGAAATGGCACCCAGAATTATGTTGCACGAAGCACAATTTCACATCATTCTGGGTCCATTTGTGTGAAAACAAGGTCCAATCAGGCTGAAACGTTACAAGAAGGTAGAATCTATTGAGTTGTATGTGATCTGAACGTTTCATGATGATCGCACATTCCTATAGGGAGTCAAACCATGTCCCAAAGGTCACCAGGCCTGGTGTCACTTTAAAGAAGTAGTCCAGTTACACCTTTGAGGGCTTATAACTTGGCTTTGGAATATCCTAGAGAGGTCAGGTTTGTTTTAGAGTACTCCAATTAACAGCCCCCATTACCCCAAGAAGGAATGGAGTCATTAGCAGTTATGGTTTTTAAATGGCACCCAGAATTATGTTGCATGAAGCACAATTTCACATCATTCTGGGTTCATTTGTGTGAAAACAAGGTCCAATCAGGCTGAAACGTTACAGGAAGGTAGAATCTATTGAGTTGTAAGTGATCTGAACGTTTCATGATGATAGCACTTTCCTATAGGGGGTCAAACCATGTCCCAAAGGTCACCGGATCTGGTGTCACTTTAAAGAAGTAGTTCAGTTACACATTTGAGGGCTTATGACTTGGCTTCTGAATGTCCTAGAGAGATCAGGTTTGTTTTAGTGTACTCCAATCAACAGCCCCTACAACCACAAAAAGGAATGGAGTCATTAGTACTTATGGTTTGGAAATGGCACCCAGAATTATGTTGCACGAAGCACAATTTCACATCATTCTGGGTCCATTTGTGTGAAAACAAGGTCCAATCAGGCTGAAACGTTACAAGAAGGTAGAATCTATTGAGTTGTAAGTGATCTGAACATTTCATGATGATAGCACTTTCCTAAGGGGGTCAAACCATGTCCCAAAGGTCACCGGATCTGGTGTCAATTTAAAGAAGTAGTCCAGTTACACATTTGTGGGCTTATAACTTGGCTTCTGAATGTCCTAGAGAGATCAGGTTTGTTTTAGTATACTCCAATCAACAGCCCCTACAACCACAAAAAGGAATGGAGTCATTAGCACTTATGGTTTTTAAATGGCACCCAGAATTATGTTGCACGAAGCACAATTTCACATCATTCTGGGTTCATTTGTGTGAAAACAAGGTCCAATCAGGCTGAAACGTTACAGGAGGTAGAATCTATTTAGTTGTAAGTGATCTGAACGTTTCATGATGATAGCACTTTCTTAAGGGGGTCAAACCATGTCCCAAAGGTCACCGGATCTGGTGTCAATTTAAAGAAGTAGTCCAGTTACACATTTGTGGGCTTATAACTTGGCTTCTGAATGTCCTAGAGAGATCAGGTTTGTTTTAATGTACTCCAACCAACAGCCCCTACAACCACTAAAAGGATTGGAGTCATTAGCACTTATGGTTTGTAAATGGCACCCAGAATTATGTTGCACGAAGCACAATTTCACATCATTCTGGGTCCATTTGTGTGAAAACAAGGTCCAATCAGGCTGAAACGTTACAAGAAGGTAGAATCTATTGAGTTGTAAGTGATCTGAACGTTTTGTGATGATCGCACATTCCTATAGGGGGTAAAACCATGTCCCAAAGGTCACCGGGCCTGGTGTCACTTTAAAGAAGTAGTCTAATTGCACCTTTGAAGGCTTATAACTTGGTTTCTGAATGTCCTAGAGAGATCAGGTTTGTTTTAGAGTACTCCAATCAACAGCCCCTACAACCTAAAAAAGGAATGGACTCATTAGCACTTATGGTTTTTAAATGGCACCCAGAATTATGTTGCACGAAGCACAATTTCACATCATTCTGGGTCCATTTGTGTGAAAACAAGGTCCAATCAGGCTGAAACGTTACAAGAAGGTAGAATCTATTGAGTTGTAAGTGATCTGAACGTTTCATGATGATAGCACTTTCCTAAGGGGGTCAAACCATGTCCCAAAGGTCACCGGATCTGGTGTCAATTTAAAGAAGTAGTCCAGTTACACATTTGTGGGCTTATAACTTGGCTTCTGAATGTCCTAGAGAGATCAGGTTTGTTTTAGTATATTCCAATCAACAGCCCCTACAACCATAAAAAGGAATGGAGTCATTAGCACTTATGGTTTTTAAATGGCACCCAGAATTATGTTGCACGAAGCACAATTTCACATCATTCTGGGTTCATTTGTGTGAAAACAAGGTCCAATCAGGCTGAACCGTTACATAAAGGTAGAATCTATTGAGTTGTAAGTGATCTGAACGTTTCATGATGATAGTACTTTCCTAAGGGGATCAAACAATGTCCCAAAGGTCACCGGATCTGGTGTCAATTTAAAGAAGTAGTCCAGTTACACATTTGTGGGCTTATAACTTGGCTTCTGAATGTCCTACAGAGATCAGGTTTGTTTTAATGTACTCCAATCAACAGCCCCTACAAAAAAGGAATGGAGTCATTAGCACTTATGGTTTGTAAATGGCACCCAGAATTATGTTGCACGAAGCACAATTTCACATCATTCTGGGTCCATTTGTGTGAAAACAAGGTCCAATCAGGCTGAAACGTTACAAGAAGGTAGAATCTATTGAGTTGTAAGTGATCTGAACGTTTCAAGATGATCGCACTTTCCTAAGGGGGTCAAGCCATGTCCCAAAGGTCACCGGATCTGGTGTCAATTTAAAGAAGTAGTCCAGTTACACATTTGTGGGCTTATAACTTGGCTTCTGAATGTCCTAGAGAGATCAGGTTTGTTTTAGTATATTCCAATCAACAGCCCCTACAACCATAAAAAGGAATGGAGTCATTAGCACTTATGGTTTTTAAATGGCACCCAGAATTATGTTGCACGAAGCACAATTTCACATCATTCTGGGTTCATTTGTGTGAAAACAAGGTCCAATCAGGCTGAACCGTTACATAAAGGTAGAATCTATTGAGTTGTAAGTGATCTGAACGTTTCATGATGATAGTACTTTCCTAAGGGGATCAAACAATGTCCCAAAGGTCACCGGATCTGGTGTCAATTTAAAGAAGTAGTCCAGTTACACATTTGTGGGCTTATAACTTGGCTTCTGAATGTCCTACAGAGATCAGGTTTGTTTTAATGTACTCCAATCAACAGCCCCTACAAAAAAGGAATGGAGTCATTAGCACTTATGGTTTGTAAATGGCACCCAGAATTATGTTGCACGAAGCACAATTTCACATCATTCTGGGTCCATTTGTGTGAAAACAAGGTCCAATCAGGCTGAAACGTTACAAGAAGGTAGAATCTATTGAGTTGTAAGTGATCTGAACGTTTCAAGATGATCGCACTTTCCTAAGGGGGTCAAGCCATGTCCCAAAGGTCACCGGATCTGGTGTCAATTTAAAGAAGTAGTCCAGTTACACATTTGTGGGCTTATAACTTGGCTTCTGAATGTCCTAGTGAGATCAGGTTTGTTTTAGTATACTCCAATCAACAGCCCCTACAACCACAAAAAGGAATGGAGTCATTAGCACTTATGGTTTTTAAATGGCACCCAGAATTATGTTGCACGAAGCACAATTTCACATCATTCTGGGTTCATTTGTGTGAAAACAAGGTCCAATCAGGCTGAAACATTACAAGAAGGTAGAATCTATTGAGTTGTAAGTGATCTGAACGTTTCATGATGATCGCACATTCCTATAGGGGGTCAAACCATGTCCCAAAGGTCACCGGGCCTGGTGTCACTTTAAAGAAGTAGTCCAATTACACCTTTGAGGGATTATAACTTGGTTTCTGAATGTCCTAAAGAGATCAGGTTTGTTTTAATGTACTCCAACCAACAGCCCCTACAACCACAAAAAGGAATGGAGTCATTAGCACTTATGGTTTTTAAATGGCACCCAGAATTATGTTGCACGAAGCACAATTTCACATCATTCTGGGTTCATTTGTGTGAAAACAAGGTCCAATCAGGCTGAAACGTTACAAGAAGGTAGAATCTATTGAGTTGTAAGTTATCTGAACGTTTCATGATGATCGCACATTCCTATAGGGGGTCAAACCATGTCCCAAAGGTCACCGGGCCTGGTGTCACTTTAAAGAAGTAGTCCAATTACACCTTTGAGGGATTATAACTTGGTTTCTGAATGTCCTAAAGAGATCAGGTTTGTTTTAATGTACTCCAACCAACAGCCCCTACAACCACAAAAAGGAATGGAGTCATTAGCACTTATGGTTTGTAAATGGCACCCAGAATTATGTTGCACGAAGCACAATTTCACATCATTCTGGGTCCATTTGTGTGAAAACAAGGTCCAATCAGGCTGAAACGTTACAAGAAGGTAGAATCTATTGAGTTGTAAGTGATCTGAACGTTTCATGATGATAGCACTTTCCTAAGGGGGTCAAACCATGTCCCAAAGGTCACCGGATCTGGTGTCAATTTAAAGAAGTAGTCCTGTTACACATTTGTGGGCTTATAACTTGGCTTCTGAATGTCCTAGAGAGATCAGGTTTGTTTTAGTATACTCCAATCAACAGCCCCTACAACCACAAAAAGGAATGGAGACATTAGCACTTATGGTTTTTAAATGGCACCCAGAATTATATTGCACGAAGCACAATTTCACATCATTCTGGGTTCATTTGTGTGAAAACAAGGTCCAATCAGGCTGAAACATTACAGGAAGGTAGAATCTATTGAGTTGTAAGTGATCTGAACGTTTCATGATGATAGCACTTTCTTAAGGGGGTCAAACCATGTCCCAAAGGTCACCGGATCTGGTGTCAATTTAAAGAAGTAGTCCAGTTACACATTTGTGGGCTTATAACTTGGCTTCTGAATGTCCTAGAGAGATCAGGTTTGTTTTAATGTACTCCAACCAACAGCCCCTACAACCACAAAAAGCAATGGAGTCATTAGCACTTATGGTTTGTAAATGGCACCCAGAATTATGTTGCACAAAGCACAATTTCACATCATTCTGGGTCCATTTGTGTGAAAACAAGGTCCAATCAGGCTGAAACGTTACAAGAAGGTAGAATCTATTGAGTTGTAAGTGATCTGAACGTTTCGTGATGATCGCACATTCCTATAGGGGGTAAAACCATGTCCCAAAGGTCACCGGGCCTGGTGTCACTTTAAAGAAGTAGTCTAATTGCACCTTTGAGGGCTTATAACTTGGTTTCTGAATGTCCTAGAGAGATCAGGTTTGTTTTAGTGTACTCCAATCAACAGCCCCTACAACCTAAAAAAGGAATGGACTCATTAGCACTTATGGTTTTTAAATGGCACCCAGAACTATGTTGCACGAAGCACAATTTCACATCATTCTGGGTCCATTTGTGTGAAAACAAGGTCCAATCAGGATGAAACGTTAAAAGAAGGTAGAATCTATTGACTTGTAAGTGATCTGAACGTTTCATGATGATAGCGCTTTCCTAAGGGGGTCAAACCATGTCCCAAAGGTCACCGGATCTGGTGTCAATTTAACGCAGTAGTCCAGTTACACATTTGTGGGCTTATAACTTGGCTTCTGAATGTCCTAGAGAGATCAGGTTTGTTTTAGTATACTCCAATCAACAGCCCCTACAACCACAAAAAGGAATGGAGTCATTAGCACTTATGGTTTTTAAATGGCACCCAGAATTATGTTGCACGAAGCACAATTTCACATCATTCTGGGTTCATTTGTGTGAAAACAAGGTCAAATCAGGCTGAAACGTTATAGAAAGGTAGAATCTATTGAGTTGTAAGTGATCTGAACGTTTCATGATCATAGTACTTTCCTAAGGGGGTCAAACCATGTCCCAAAGGTCACCGGAACTGGTGTCAATTTAAAGAAGTAGTCCAGTTACACATTTGTGGGCTTATAACTTGGCTTCTGAATGTCCTAGAGAGATCAGGTTTGTTTTAGTATACTCCAATCAACAGCCCCTACAACCACAAAAAGGAATGGAGTCATTAGCACTTATGGTTTTTAAATGGCACCCAGAATTATGTTGCACGAAGCACAATTTCACATCATTCTGGGTTCATTTGTGTGAAAACAAGGTCCAATCAGGCTGAAACGTTACAAGAAGGTAGAATCTATTGAGTTGTAAGTGATCTGAACGTTTCATGATGATCGCACATTCCTATAGGGGGTCAAACCATGTCCCAAAGGTCACCGGGCCTGGTGTCACTTTAAAGAAGTAGTCCAATTACACCTTTGAGGGATTATAACTTGGTTTCTGAATGTCCTAAAGAGATCAGGTTTGTTTTAATGTACTCCAACCACCAGCCCCTACACCCACAAAAAGGAATGGAGTCATTAGCACTTATGGTTTTTAAATGGCACCCAGAATTATGTTGCACGAAGCACAATTTCACATCATTCTGGGTTCATTTGTGTGAAAACAAGGTCCAGTCAGGCTGAAACGTTACAGGAAGGTAGAATCTATGGAGTTGTAAGTGATCTGAACGTTTCATGATGATAGCACTTTCTTAAGGGGGTCAAACCATGTCCCAAAGGTCACCGGATCTGGTGTCAATTTAAAGAAGTAGTCTAATTGCACCTTGAGGGCTTATAACTTGGTTTCTGAATGTCCTAGAGAGATCAGGTTTGTTTTAGTGTACTCCAATCAACAGCCCCTACAACCTAAAAAAGGAATGGACTCATTAGCACTTATGGTTTTTAAATGGCACCCAGAATTATGTTGCACGAAGCACAATTTCACATCATTCTGGGTCCATTTGTGTGAAAACAAGGTCCAATCAGGCTGAAACGTTACAAGAAGGTAGAATCTATTGAGTTGTAAGTGATCTGAAAGTTTCATGATGATAGCACTTTCCTAAGGGGGTGAAACCATGTCCCAAAGGTCACCGGATCTGGTGTCAATTTAAAGAAGTAGTCCAGTTACACATTTGTGGGCTTATAACTTGGCTTCTGAATGTCCTAGAGAGATCGGGTTTGTTTTAGTATACTCCAATCAACAGCCCCTACAACCACAAAAAGGAATGGAGTCATTAGAACTTATGGTTTTTAAATGGCACCCAGAATTATGTTGCACGAAGCACAATTTCACATCATTCTGGGTTCATTTGTGTGAAAACAAGGTCCAATCAGGCTGAAACGTTACAGAAAGGTAGAATCTATTGAGTTGTAAGTGATCTGAACGTTTCATGATGATAGTACTTTCCTAAGGGGATCAAACAATGTCCCAAAGGTCACCGGATCTGGTGTCAATTTAAAGAAGTAGTCCAGTTACACATTTGTGGGCTTATAACTTGGCTTCTGAATGTCCTAGAGAGATCAGGTTTGTTTTAATGTACTCCAATCAACAGCCCCTACAACCACAAAAAGGATTGGAGTCATTAGCAGTTATGGTTTTTAAATGGCACCCAGAATTATGTTGCATGAAGCACAATTTCACATCATTCTGGGTTCATTTGTGTGAAAACAAGGTCCAATCAGGCTGAAACGTTACAGGAAGGTAGAATCTATTGAGTTGTAAGTGATCTGAACGTTTCATGATGATAGCACTTTCCTATAGGGGGTCAAACCATGTCCCAAAGGTCACCGGATCTGGTGTCACTTTAAAGAAGTAGTTCAGTTACACATTTGAGGGCTTATGACTTGGCTTCTGAATGTCCTAGAGAGATCAGGTTTGTTTTAGTGTACTCCAATCAACAGCCCCTACAACCACAAAAAGGAATGGAGTCATTAGTACTTATGGTTTGGAAATGGCACCCAGAATTATGTTGCACGAAGCACAATTTCACATCATTCTGGGTCCATTTGTGTGAAAACAAGGTCCAATCAGGCTGAAACGTTACAAGAAGGTAGAATCTATTGAGTTGTAAGTGATCTGAACATTTCATGATGATAGCACTTTCCTAAGGGGGTCAAACCATGTCCCAAAGGTCACCGGATCTGGTGTCAATTTAAAGAAGTAGTCCAGTTACACATTTGTGGGCTTATAACTTGGCTTCTGAATGTCCTAGAGAGATCAGGTTTGTTTTAGTATACTCCAATCAACAGCCCCTACAACCACAAAAAGGAATGGAGTCATAAGCACTTATGGTTTTTAAATGGCACCCAGAATTATGTTGCACGAAGCACAATTTCACATCATTCTGGGTTCATTTGTGTGAAAACAAGGTCCAATCAGGCTGAAACGTTACAGGAGGTAGAATCTATTTAGTTGTAAGTGATCTGAACGTTTCATGATGATAGCACTTTCTTAAGGGGGTCAAACCATGTCCCAAAGGTCACCGGATCTGGTGTCAATTTAAAGAAGTAGTCCAGTTACACATTTGTGGGCTTATAACTTGGCTTCTGAATGTCCTAGAGAGATCAGGTTTGTTTTAATGTACTCCAACCAACAGCCCCTACAACCACTAAAAGGATTGGAGTCATTAGCACTTATGGTTTGTAAATGGCACCCAGAATTATGTTGCACGAAGCACAATTTCACATCATTCTGGGTCCATTTGTGTGAAAACAAGGTCCAATCAGGCTGAAACGTTACAAGAAGGTAGAATCTATTGAGTTGTAAGTGATCTGAACGTTTTGTGATGATCGCACATTCCTATAGGGGGTAAAACCATGTCCCAAAGGTCACCGGGCCTGGTGTCACTTTAAAGAAGTAGTCTAATTGCACCTTTGAAGGCTTATAACTTGGTTTCTGAATGTCCTAGAGAGATCAGGTTTGTTTTAGAGTACTCCAATCAACAGCCCCTACAACCTAAAAAAGGAATGGACTCATTAGCACTTATGGTTTTTAAATGGCACCCAGAATTATGTTGCACGAAGCACAATTTCACATCATTCTGGGTCCATTTGTGTGAAAACAAGGTCCAATCAGGCTGAAACGTTACAAGAAGGTAGAATCTATTGAGTTGTAAGTGATCTGAACGTTTCATGATGATAGCACTTTCCTAAGGGGGTCAAACCATGTCCCAAAGGTCACCGGATCTGGTGTCAATTTAAAGAAGTAGTCCAGTTACACATTTGTGGGCTTATAACTTGGCTTCTGAATGTCCTAGAGAGATCAGGTTTGTTTTAGTATATTCCAATCAACAGCCCCTACAACCATAAAAAGGAATGGAGTCATTAGCACTTATGGTTTTTAAATGGCACCCAGAATTATGTTGCACGAAGCACAATTTCACATCATTCTGGGTTCATTTGTGTGAAAACAAGGTCCAATCAGGCTGAACCGTTACATAAAGGTAGAATCTATTGAGTTGTAAGTGATCTGAACGTTTCATGATGATAGTACTTTCCTAAGGGGATCAAACAATGTCCCAAAGGTCACCGGATCTGGTGTCAATTTAAAGAAGTAGTCCAGTTACACATTTGTGGGCTTATAACTTGGCTTCTGAATGTCCTACAGAGATCAGGTTTGTTTTAATGTACTCCAATCAACAGCCCCTACAAAAAAGGAATGGAGTCATTAGCACTTATGGTTTGTAAATGGCACCCAGAATTATGTTGCACGAAGCACAATTTCACATCATTCTGGGTCCATTTGTGTGAAAACAAGGTCCAATCAGGCTGAAACGTTACAAGAAGGTAGAATCTATTGAGTTGTAAGTGATCTGAACGTTTCAAGATGATCGCACTTTCCTAAGGGGGTCAAGCCATGTCCCAAAGGTCACCGGATCTGGTGTCAATTTAAAGAAGTAGTCCAGTTACACATTTGTGGGCTTATAACTTGGCTTCTGAATGTCCTAGAGAGATCAGGTTTGTTTTAGTATATTCCAATCAACAGCCCCTACAACCATAAAAAGGAATGGAGTCATTAGCACTTATGGTTTTTAAATGGCACCCAGAATTATGTTGCACGAAGCACAATTTCACATCATTCTGGGTTCATTTGTGTGAAAACAAGGTCCAATCAGGCTGAACCGTTACATAAAGGTAGAATCTATTGAGTTGTAAGTGATCTGAACGTTTCATGATGATAGTACTTTCCTAAGGGGATCAAACAATGTCCCAAAGGTCACCGGATCTGGTGTCAATTTAAAGAAGTAGTCCAGTTACACATTTGTGGGCTTATAACTTGGCTTCTGAATGTCCTACAGAGATCAGGTTTGTTTTAATGTACTCCAATCAACAGCCCCTACAAAAAAGGAATGGAGTCATTAGCACTTATGGTTTGTAAATGGCACCCAGAATTATGTTGCACGAAGCACAATTTCACATCATTCTGGGTCCATTTGTGTGAAAACAAGGTCCAATCAGGCTGAAACGTTACAAGAAGGTAGAATCTATTGAGTTGTAAGTGATCTGAACGTTTCAAGATGATCGCACTTTCCTAAGGGGGTCAAGCCATGTCCCAAAGGTCACCGGATCTGGTGTCAATTTAAAGAAGTAGTCCAGTTACACATTTGTGGGCTTATAACTTGGCTTCTGAATGTCCTAGTGAGATCAGGTTTGTTTTAGTATACTCCAATCAACAGCCCCTACAACCACAAAAAGGAATGGAGTCATTAGCACTTATGGTTTTTAAATGGCACCCAGAATTATGTTGCACGAAGCACAATTTCACATCATTCTGGGTTCATTTGTGTGAAAACAAGGTCCAATCAGGCTGAAACATTACAAGAAGGTAGAATCTATTGAGTTGTAAGTGATCTGAACGTTTCATGATGATCGCACATTCCTATAGGGGGTCAAACCATGTCCCAAAGGTCACCGGGCCTGGTGTCACTTTAAAGAAGTAGTCCAATTACACCTTTGAGGGATTATAACTTGGTTTCTGAATGTCCTAAAGAGATCAGGTTTGTTTTAATGTACTCCAACCAACAGCCCCTACAACCACAAAAAGGAATGGAGTCATTAGCACTTATGGTTTTTAAATGGCACCCAGAATTATGTTGCACGAAGCACAATTTCACATCATTCTGGGTTCATTTGTGTGAAAACAAGGTCCAATCAGGCTGAAACGTTACAAGAAGGTAGAATCTATTGAGTTGTAAGTTATCTGAACGTTTCATGATGATCGCACATTCCTATAGGGGGTCAAACCATGTCCCAAAGGTCACCGGGCCTGGTGTCACTTTAAAGAAGTAGTCCAATTACACCTTTGAGGGATTATAACTTGGTTTCTGAATGTCCTAAAGAGATCAGGTTTGTTTTAATGTACTCCAACCAACAGCCCCTACAACCACAAAAAGGAATGGAGTCATTAGCACTTATGGTTTGTAAATGGCACCCAGAATTATGTTGCACGAAGCACAATTTCACATCATTCTGGGTCCATTTGTGTGAAAACAAGGTCCAATCAGGCTGAAACGTTACAAGAAGGTAGAATCTATTGAGTTGTAAGTGATCTGAACGTTTCATGATGATAGCACTTTCCTAAGGGGGTCAAACCATGTCCCAAAGGTCACCGGATCTGGTGTCAATTTAAAGAAGTAGTCCTGTTACACATTTGTGGGCTTATAACTTGGCTTCTGAATGTCCTAGAGAGATCAGGTTTGTTTTAGTATACTCCAATCAACAGCCCCTACAACCACAAAAAGGAATGGAGACATTAGCACTTATGGTTTTTAAATGGCACCCAGAATTATATTGCACGAAGCACAATTTCACATCATTCTGGGTTCATTTGTGTGAAAACAAGGTCCAATCAGGCTGAAACATTACAGGAAGGTAGAATCTATTGAGTTGTAAGTGATCTGAACGTTTCATGATGATAGCACTTTCTTAAGGGGGTCAAACCATGTCCCAAAGGTCACCGGATCTGGTGTCAATTTAAAGAAGTAGTCCAGTTACACATTTGTGGGCTTATAACTTGGCTTCTGAATGTCCTAGAGAGATCAGGTTTGTTTTAATGTACTCCAACCAACAGCCCCTACAACCACAAAAAGCAATGGAGTCATTAGCACTTATGGTTTGTAAATGGCACCCAGAATTATGTTGCACAAAGCACAATTTCACATCATTCTGGGTCCATTTGTGTGAAAACAAGGTCCAATCAGGCTGAAACGTTACAAGAAGGTAGAATCTATTGAGTTGTAAGTGATCTGAACGTTTCGTGATGATCGCACATTCCTATAGGGGGTAAAACCATGTCCCAAAGGTCACCGGGCCTGGTGTCACTTTAAAGAAGTAGTCTAATTGCACCTTTGAGGGCTTATAACTTGGTTTCTGAATGTCCTAGAGAGATCAGGTTTGTTTTAGTGTACTCCAATCAACAGCCCCTACAACCTAAAAAAGGAATGGACTCATTAGCACTTATGGTTTTTAAATGGCACCCAGAACTATGTTGCACGAAGCACAATTTCACATCATTCTGGGTCCATTTGTGTGAAAACAAGGTCCAATCAGGATGAAACGTTAAAAGAAGGTAGAATCTATTGACTTGTAAGTGATCTGAACGTTTCATGATGATAGCGCTTTCCTAAGGGGGTCAAACCATGTCCCAAAGGTCACCGGATCTGGTGTCAATTTAACGCAGTAGTCCAGTTACACATTTGTGGGCTTATAACTTGGCTTCTGAATGTCCTAGAGAGATCAGGTTTGTTTTAGTATACTCCAATCAACAGCCCCTACAACCACAAAAAGGAATGGAGTCATTAGCACTTATGGTTTTTAAATGGCACCCAGAATTATGTTGCACGAAGCACAATTTCACATCATTCTGGGTTCATTTGTGTGAAAACAAGGTCAAATCAGGCTGAAACGTTATAGAAAGGTAGAATCTATTGAGTTGTAAGTGATCTGAACGTTTCATGATCATAGTACTTTCCTAAGGGGGTCAAACCATGTCCCAAAGGTCACCGGAACTGGTGTCAATTTAAAGAAGTAGTCCAGTTACACATTTGTGGGCTTATAACTTGGCTTCTGAATGTCCTAGAGAGATCAGGTTTGTTTTAGTATACTCCAATCAACAGCCCCTACAACCACAAAAAGGAATGGAGTCATTAGCACTTATGGTTTTTAAATGGCACCCAGAATTATGTTGCACGAAGCACAATTTCACATCATTCTGGGTTCATTTGTGTGAAAACAAGGTCCAATCAGGCTGAAACGTTACAAGAAGGTAGAATCTATTGAGTTGTAAGTGATCTGAACGTTTCATGATGATCGCACATTCCTATAGGGGGTCAAACCATGTCCCAAAGGTCACCGGGCCTGGTGTCACTTTAAAGAAGTAGTCCAATTACACCTTTGAGGGATTATAACTTGGTTTCTGAATGTCCTAAAGAGATCAGGTTTGTTTTAATGTACTCCAACCACCAGCCCCTACACCCACAAAAAGGAATGGAGTCATTAGCACTTATGGTTTTTAAATGGCACCCAGAATTATGTTGCACGAAGCACAATTTCACATCATTCTGGGTTCATTTGTGTGAAAACAAGGTCCAGTCAGGCTGAAACGTTACAGGAAGGTAGAATCTATGGAGTTGTAAGTGATCTGAACGTTTCATGATGATAGCACTTTCTTAAGGGGGTCAAACCATGTCCCAAAGGTCACCGGATCTGGTGTCAATTTAAAGAAGTAGTCTAATTGCACCTTGAGGGCTTATAACTTGGTTTCTGAATGTCCTAGAGAGATCAGGTTTGTTTTAGTGTACTCCAATCAACAGCCCCTACAACCTAAAAAAGGAATGGACTCATTAGCACTTATGGTTTTTAAATGGCACCCAGAATTATGTTGCACGAAGCACAATTTCACATCATTCTGGGTCCATTTGTGTGAAAACAAGGTCCAATCAGGCTGAAACGTTACAAGAAGGTAGAATCTATTGAGTTGTAAGTGATCTGAAAGTTTCATGATGATAGCACTTTCCTAAGGGGGTGAAACCATGTCCCAAAGGTCACCGGATCTGGTGTCAATTTAAAGAAGTAGTCCAGTTACACATTTGTGGGCTTATAACTTGGCTTCTGAATGTCCTAGAGAGATCGGGTTTGTTTTAGTATACTCCAATCAACAGCCCCTACAACCACAAAAAGGAATGGAGTCATTAGAACTTATGGTTTTTAAATGGCACCCAGAATTATGTTGCACGAAGCACAATTTCACATCATTCTGGGTTCATTTGTGTGAAAACAAGGTCCAATCAGGCTGAAACGTTACAGAAAGGTAGAATCTATTGAGTTGTAAGTGATCTGAACGTTTCATGATGATAGTACTTTCCTAAGGGGATCAAACAATGTCCCAAAGGTCACCGGATCTGGTGTCAATTTAAAGAAGTAGTCCAGTTACACATTTGTGGGCTTATAACTTGGCTTCTGAATGTCCTAGAGAGATCAGGTTTGTTTTAATGTACTCCAATCAACAGCCCCTACAACCACAAAAAGGATTGGAGTCATTAGCACTTATGGTTTGTAAATGGCACCCAGAATTATGTTGCATGAAGCACAATTTCACATCATTCTGGGTCCATTTGTGTGAAAACAAGGTCCAATCAGGCTGAAACGTTACAGGAAGGTAGAATCTATTGAGTTGTAAGTGATCTGAACGTTTCATGATGATAGCACTTTCCTAAGGGGGTCAAACCATGTCCCAAAGGTCACCGGATCTGGTGTCAATTTAAAGAAGTAGTCCAGTTACACATTTGTGGGCTTATAACTTGGCTTCTGAATGTCCTAGAGAAATCAGGTTTGTTTTAATGTACTCCAACCAACAGCCCCTACAACCACAAAAAGGAATGGAGTCATTAGCACTTATGTTTTGTAAATGGCACCCAGAATTATGTTGCACGAAGCACAATTTCACATCATTCTGGGTCCATTTGTGTGAAAACAAGGTCCAATCAGGCTGAAATGTTACAAGAGGGTAGAATCTATTGAGTTGTAAGTGATCTGAACGTTTCAAGATGATCGCACTTTCCTAAGGGGGTCAAACCATGTCCCAAAGGTCACCGGATCTGGTGTCAATTTAAAGAAGTAGTCCACTTACACATTTGTGGGCTTATAACTTGGCTTCTGAATGTCCTAGAGAGATCAGGTTTGTTTTAGTATACTCCAATCAACAGCCCCTACAACCACAAAAAGGAATGGAGTCATTAGCACTTATGGTTTTTAAATGGCACCCAGAATTATGTTGCACGAAGCACAATTTCACATCATTCTGGGTTCATTTGTGTGAAAACAAGGTCCAATCAGGCTGACACGTTACAAGAAGGTAGAATCTATTGAGTTGTAAGTGATCTGAACGTTTCATGATGATCGCACATTCCTATAGGGGGTAAAACCATGTCCCAAAGGTCACCGGGCCTGGTGTCACTTTAAAGAAGTAGTCTAATTGCACCTTTGAGGGCTTATAACTTGGTTTCTGAATGTCCTAGAGAGATCAGGTTTGTTTTAGTGTACTCCAATCAACAGCCCCTACAACCTAAAAAAGGAATGGCCTCATTAGCACTTATGGTTTTTCAATGGCACCCAGAATTATGTTGCACGAAGCACAATTTCACAACATTCTGGGTCCATTTGTGTGAAAACAAGGTCCAATCAGGCTGAAACGTTACAAGAAGGTAGAATCTATTGAGTTGTAAGTGATCTGAACGTTTCATGATGATAGCACTTTCCTAAGGGGGTCAAACCATGTCCCAAAGGTCACCGGATCTGGTGTCAATTTAAAGTAGTCCAGTTACACATTTGTGGGCTTATAACTTGGCTTCTGAATGTCCTAGAGAGATCAGGTTTGTTTTAGTATACTCCAATCAACAGCCCCTACAACCACAAAAAGGAATGGAGTCATTAGCACTTATGGTTTTTAATTGGCACCCAGAATTATGTTGCACGAAGCACAATTTCACATCATTCTGGGTTCATTTGTGTGAAAACAAGGTCCAATCAGGCTAAAACGTTACAGAAAGGTAGAATCTATTGAGTTGTAAGTGATCTGAACGTTTCATGATGATAGTACTTTCCTAAGGGGATCAAACAATGTCCCAAAGGTCACCGTATCTGGTGTCAATTTAAAGAAGTAGTCCAGTTACACATTTGTGGGCTTATAACTTGGCTTCTGAATGTCCTAGAGAGATCAGGTTTGTTTTAATGTACCCCAATCAACAGCCCCTACAACCACAAAAAGGATTGGAGTCATTAGCACTTAGGGTTTGTAAATGGCACCCAGAATTATGTTGCATGAAGCACAATTTCACATCATTCTGGGTCCATTTGTGTGAAAACAAGGTCCAATCAGGCTGAAATGTTAAAAGAAGGTAGAATCTATTGAGTTGTAAGCGATCTGAACGTTTCATGATGATCGCACATTCCTATAGGGGGTCACACCATGTCCCAAAGGTCACCGGATCTGGTGCCAATTTAAAGAAGTAGTCCAGTTACATCTTTGTGGGCTTATAACTTGGCTTCTGAATGTCCTAGAGAGATCAGGTTTGTTTTAGTATACTCCAATCAACAGCCCCTACAACCACAAAAAGGAATGGAGTCATTAGCACTTATGGTTTTTAAATGGCACCCAGAAATATGTTGCACGAAGCACAATTTCACATCTTTCTGGGTTCATTTGTGTGAAAACAAGGTCCAATCAGGCTGAAACGTTACAGGAAGGTAGAATCTATTGAGTTGTAAGTGATATGAACGTTTCATGATGATAGTACTTTCCTAAGGGGGTCAAACCATGTCCCTAAGGTCACTGGATCTGGTGTCATTTTAAAGTAGTCCAGTTACACATTTGTGGGCTTATAACTTGGCTTCTGAATGTCCTAGAGAGATCAGGTTTGTTTTAGTATACTCCAATCAACAGCCCCTACAACCACAAAAAGGAATGGAGTCATTAGCACTTATGGTTTTTAAATGGCACCCAGAATTATGTTGCACGAAGCACAATTTCACATCATTCTGGGTTCATTTGTGTGAAAACAAGGTCCAATCAGGCTGAGACGTTACAGGAAGGTAGAATGTATTGAATTGTAAGGGATCTGAACATTTCATGATGATAGCACTTTCCTAAGGGGTCAAACCATGTCCCAAAGGTCACCGGATCTGGTGTCAATTTAAAGAAGTAGTCCAGTTACACATTTGTGGGCTTATAACTTGGCTTCTGAATGTCCTAGAGAGATCAGGTTTGTTTTAATGTACTCCAATCAACAGCCCCTACAACCACAAAAAGGAATGGAGTCATTAGCACTTATGGTTTTTAAATGGCACCCAGAATTATGTTGCACGAAGCACAATTTCACATCATTCTGGGTCCATTTGTGTGAAAAAAGGGTCCAATCAGGCTGAAATGTTACAAGAAGGTAGAATCTCTTGAGTTGTAAGTGATCTGAACGTTTCATGATGATCGCACATTCCTATAGGGGGTAAAACCATGTCCCAAAGGTCACCGGGCCTGGTGTCACTTTAAAGTAGTAGTCCAGTTACACATTTGTGGGCTTATAACTTGGCTTCTGAATGTCCTAGAGAGATCAGGTTTGTTTTAGTGTACTCCAATCAACAGCCCCTACAACCTAAAAAAGGAATGGACTCATTAGCACTTATGGTTTTTAAATGGCACCCAGAATTATGTTGCACGAAGCACAATTTCACATCGTTCTGGGTCCATTTGTGTGAAAACAAGGTCCAATCAGGCTGAAACGTTACAAGAAGGTAGAATCTATTGAGTTGTAAGTGATCTGAAAGTTTCATGATGATAGCACTTTCCTAAGGGGGTGAAACCATGTCCCAAAGGTCACCGGATCTGGTGTCAATTTAAAGAAGTAGTCCAGTTACACATTTGTGGGCTTATAACTTGGCTTCTGAATGTCCTAGAGAGATCGGGTTTGTTTTAGTATACTCCAATCAACAGCCCCTACAACCACAAAAAGGAATGGAGTCATTAGAACTTATGGTTTTTAAATGGCACCCAGAATTATGTTGCACGAAGCACAATTTCACATCATTCTGGGTTCATTTGTGTGAAAACAAGGTCCAATCAGGCTGAAACGTTACAGAAAGGTAGAATCTATTGAGTTGTAAGTGATCTGAACGTTTCATGATGATAGTACTTTCCTAAGGGGATCAAACAATGTCCCAAAGGTCACCGGATCTGGTGTCAATTTAAAGAAGTAGTCCAGTTACACATTTGTGGGCTTATAACTTGGCTTCTGAATGTCCTAGAGAGATCAGGTTTGTTTTAATGTACTCCAATCAACAGCCCCTACAACCACAAAAAGGATTGGAGTCATTAGCACTTATGGTTTGTAAATGGCACCCAGAATTATGTTGCATGAAGCACAATTTCACATCATTCTGGGTCCATTTGTGTGAAAACAAGGTCCAATCAGGCTGAAACGTTACAGGAAGGTAGAATCTATTGAGTTGTAAGTGATCTGAACGTTTCATGATGATAGCACTTTCCTAAGGGGGTCAAACCATGTCCCAAAGGTCACCGGATCTGGTGTCAATTTAAAGAAGTAGTCCAGTTACACATTTGTGGGCTTATAACTTGGCTTCTGAATGTCCTAGAGAAATCAGGTTTGTTTTAATGTACTCCAATCAGCAGCCCCTACAACCACAAAAAGAATTGGAGTCATTAGCACTTATGGTTTGTAAATGGCACCCAGAATTATGTTGCACGAAGCACAATTTCACATCATTCTGGGTTCATTTGTGTGAAAACAAGGTCCAATCAGGCTGAAACGTTACAAGAAGGTAGAATCTATTGAGTTGTAAGTGATCTGAACGTTTCATGATGATCGCACATTCCTATAGAGGGTCAAACCATGTCCCAAAGGTCACCGGGCCTGGTGTCACTTTAAAGAAGTAGTCCAATTACACCTTTGAGGGATTATAACTTGGTTTCTGAATGTCCTAGAGAGATCAGGTTTGTTTTAATGTACTCCAACCAACAGCCCCTACAACCACAAAAAGGAATGGAGTCATTAGCACTTATGTTTTGTAAATGGCACCCAGAATTATGTTGCACGAAGCACAATTTCACATCATTCTGGGTCCATTTGTGTGAAAACAAGGTCCAATCAGGCTGAAATGTTACAAGAGGGTAGAATCTATTGAGTTGTAAGTGATCTGAACGTTTCAAGATGATCGCACTTTCCTAAGGGGGTCAAACCATGTCCCAAAGGTCACCGGATCTGGTGTCAATTTAAAGAAGTAGTCCACTTACACATTTGTGGGCTTATAACTTGGCTTCTGAATGTCCTAGAGAGATCAGGTTTGTTTTAGTATACTCCAATCAACAGCCCCTACAACCACAAAAAGGAATGGAGTCATTAGCACTTATGGTTTTTAAATGGCACCCAGAATTATGTTGCACGAAGCACAATTTCACATCATTCTGGGTTCATTTGTGTGAAAACAAGGTCCAATCAGGCTGACACGTTACAAGAAGGTAGAATCTATTGAGTTGTAAGTGATCTGAATGTTTCATGATGATCGCACATTCCTATAGGGGGTAAAACCATGTCCCAAAGGTCACCGGGCCTGGTGTCACTTTAAAGAAGTAGTCTAATTGCACCTATGAGGGCTTATAACTTGGTTTCTGAATGTCCTAGAGAGATCAGGTTTGTTTTAGTGTACTCCAATCAACAGCCCCTACAACCTAAAAAAGGAATGGCCTCATTAGCACTTATGGTTTTTCAATGGCACCCAGAATTATGTTGCACGAAGCACAATTTCACAACATTCTGGGTCCATTTGTGTGAAAACAAGGTCCAATCAGGCTGAAACGTTACAAGAAGGTAGAATCTATTGAGTTGTAAGTGATCTGAACGTTTCATGATGATAGCACTTTCCTAAGGGGGTCAAACCATGTCCCAAAGGTCACCGGATCTGGTGTCAATTTAAAGTAGTCCAGTTACACATTTGTGGGCTTATAACTTGGCTTCTGAATGTCCTAGAGAGATCAGGTTTGTTTTAGTATACTCCAATCAACAGCCCCTACAACCACAAAAAGGAATGGAGTCATTAGCACTTATGGTTTTTAATTGGCACCCAGAATTATGTTGCACGAAGCACAATTTCACATCATTCTGGGTTCATTTGTGTGAAAACAAGGTCCAATCAGGCTAAAACGTTACAGAAAGGTAGAATCTATTGAGTTGTAAGTGATCTGAACGTTTCATGATGATAGTACTTTCCTAAGGGGATCAAACAATGTCCCAAAGGTCACCGTATCTGGTGTCAATTTAAAGAAGTAGTCCAGTTACACATTTGTGGGCTTATAACTTGGCTTCTGAATGTCCTAGAGAGATCAGGTTTGTTTTAATGTACCCCAATCAACAGCCCCTACAACCACAAAAAGGATTGGAGTCATTAGCACTTATGGTTTGTAAATGGCACCCAGAATTATGTTGCATGAAGCACAATTTCACATCATTCTGGGTCCATTTGTGTGAAAACAAGGTCCAATCAGGCTGAAATGTTAAAAGAAGGTAGAATCTATTGAGTTGTAAGTGATCTGAACGTTTCATGATGATCGCACATTCCTATAGGGGGTCACACCATGTCCCAAAGGTCACCGGATCTGGTGCCAATTTAAAGAAGTAGTCCAGTTACATCTTTGTGGGCTTATAACTTGGCTTCTGAATGTCCTAGAGAGATCAGGTTTGTTTTAGTATACTCCAATCAACAGCCCCTACAACCACAAAAAGGAATGGAGTCATTAGCACTTATGGTTTTTAAATGGCACCCAGAAATATGTTGCACGAAGCACAATTTCACATCTTTCTGGGTTCATTTGTGTGAAAACAAGGTCCAATCAGGCTGAAACGTTACAGGAAGGTAGAATCTATTGAGTTGTAAGTGATATGAACGTTTCATGATGATAGTACTTTCCTAAGGGGGTCAAACCATGTCCCTAAGGTCACTGGATCTGGTGTCATTTTAAAGTAGTCCAGTTACACATTTGTGGGCTTATAACTTGGCTTCTGAATGTCCTAGAGAGATCAGGTTTGTTTTAGTATACTCCAATCAACAGCCCCTACAACCACAAAAAGGAATGGAGTCATTAGCACTTATGGTTTTTAAATGGCATCCAGAATTATGTTGCACGAAGCACAATTTCACATCATTCTGGGTTCATTTGTGTGAAAACAAGGTCCAATCAGGCTGAGACGTTACAGGAAGGTAGAATCTATTGAATTGTAAGGGATCTGAACATTTCATGATGATAGCACTTTCCTAAGGGGTCAAACCATGTCCCAAAGGTCACCGGATCTGGTGTCAATTTAAAGAAGTAGTCCAGTTACACATTTGTGGGCTTATAACTTGGCTTCTGAATGTCCTAGAGAGATCAGGTTTGTTTTAATGTACTCCAATCAACAGCCCCTACAACCACAAAAAGGAATGGAGTCATTAGCACTTATGGTTTTTAAATGGCACCCAGAATTATGTTGCACGAAGCACAATTTCACATCATTCTGGGTCCATTTGTGTGAAAAAAGGGTCCAATCAGGCTGAAATGTTACAAGAAGGTAGAATCTCTTGAGTTGTAAGTGATCTGAACGTTTCATGATGATCGCACATTCCTATAGGGGGTAAAACCATGTCCCAAAGGTCACCGGGCCTGGTGTCACTTTAAAGTAGTAGTCCAGTTACACATTTGTGGGCTTATAACTTGGCTTCTGAATGTCCTAGAGAGATCAGGTTTGTTTTAGTGTACTCCAATCAACAGGCACTACAACCACAAAAAGGAATGGAGTCATTAGCACTTATGGTTTGTAAATGGCACCCAGAATTATGTTGCACGAAGCACAATTTCACATCATTCTGGGTTCATTTGTGTGAAAACAAGGTCCAATCAGGCTGAAACGTTACAGGAAGGTAGAATCTATTGAGTTGTAAGTGATCTGAACGTTTCATGATGATAGTACTTTCCTAAGGGGATCAAACCATGTCCCAAAGGTCACCGGATCTGGTGTCAATTTAAAGAAGTAGTCCAGTTACACATTTGTGGGCTTATAACTTGGCTTCTGAATGTCCTAGAGAGATCAGAATTGTTTTAATGTACTCCAATCAACAGCCCCTACAACCACAAAAAGGAATGGAGTCATTAGCACTTATGGTTTGTAAATGGCACCCAGAATTATGTTGCATGAAGCACAATTTCACATCATTCTGGGTCCATTTGTGTGAAAACAAGGTCCAATCAGGCTGAAACGTTACAAGAAGGTAGAATCTATTGAGTTGTAAGTGATCTGAACGTTTCAAGATGATCGCACTTTCCTAAGGGGGTCAAACCATGTCCCAAAGGTCACCGGATCTGGTGTCAATTTAAAGAAGTATTCCAGTTACACATTTGTGGGCTTATAACTTGGCTTCTGAATGTCCTAGAGAGATCAGGTTTGTTTTAATGTACTCCAATCAACAGCCCCTACAACCACAAAAAGGAATGGAGTCATTAGCACTTATGGTTTGTAAATGGCTCCCAGAATTATGTTGCACGAAGCACAATTTCACATCATTCTGGGTCCATTTGTGTGAAAACAAGGTCCAATCAGGCTGAAACGTTACAAGAAGGTAGAATCTTTTGAGTTGTAAGTGATCTGAACGTTTCGTGATGATCACACTTTCCTAAGGGGGTCAAACCATGTCCCAAAGGTCACCGGATCTGGTGTCAATTTAAAGAAGTAGTCCAGTTACACATTTGTGGGCTTATAACTTGGCTTCTGAATGTCCTAGAGAGATCAGGTTTGTTTTAGTATACTCCAATCAACAGCCCCTACAACCACAAAAAGAAATGGAGTCATTAGCACTTATGGTTTTTAAATGGCACCCAGAAATATGTTGCACGAAGCACAATTTCACATCATTCTGGGTTCATTTGTGTGAAAACAAGGTCCAATCAGGCTGAAACGTTACAGGAAGGTAGAATCTATTGAGTTGTAAGTGATCTGAATGTTTCATGATGATAGTACTTTCCTAAGGGGGTCAAACCATGTCCCTAAGGTCACCGGATCTGGTGTCATTTTAAAGTAGTCCAGTTACACATTTGTGGGCTTATAACTTGGCTTCTGAATGTCCTAGAGAGATCAGGTTTGTTTTAGTATACTCCAATCAACAGCCCCTACAACCACAAAAAGGAATGGAGTCATTAGCACTTATGGTTTTTAAATGGCATCCAGAATGATGTTGCACGAAGCACAATTTCACATCATTCTGGGTACATTTGTGTGAAAACAAGGTCCAATCAGGCTGAGACGTTACAGGAAGGTAGAATCTATTGAATTGTAAGGGATCTGAACGTTTCATGATGATAGCACTTTCCTAAGGGGGTCAAACCATGTCCCAAAGGTCACCGGATCTGGTGTCAATTTAAAGAAGTAGTCCAGTTACACATTTGTGGGCTTATAACTTGGCTTCTGAATGTCCTAGAGAGATCAGGTTTGTTTTAGTGTACTCCAATCAACAGCCCCTACAACCACAAAAAGGAATGGAGTCATTAGCACTTATGGTTTTTAAATGGCACCCAGAATTATGTTGCACGAAGCACAATTTCACATCATTCTGGGTTCATTTGTGTGAAAACAAGGTCCAATCAGACTGAAACGTTACAAGAAGGTAGAATCTATTGAGTTGTAAGTGATCTGAACGTTTCATGATGATCGCATATTCCTATAGGGGGTCAAACCATGTCCCAAAGGTCACCGGGCCTGGTATCCCTTTAAAGAAGTAGTCCAATTACACCTTTGTGGGCTTATAACTTGGTTTCTGAATGTCCTAGCGAGATCAGGTTTGTTTTAATGTACTCGCACCAACAGCCCCTACAACCACAAAAAGGAATGGAGTCATTAGCACTTATGGTTTGTAAATGGCACCCAGAATTATGTTGCACGAAGCACAATTTCACATCATTCTGGGTCCATTTGTGTGAAAACAAGGTCCAATAGGGCTGAAACGTTACAAGAAGGTAGAATCTATTGAGTTGTAAGTGATCTGAATGTTTCATGATGATCGCACATTCCTATAGGGGGTCAAACCATGTCCCAAAGGTCACCGGGCCTGGTGTCACTTTAAAGAAGTAGTCCAATTACACCTTTGAGGGCTTATAACTTGGTTTCTGAATGTCCTAGAGAGATCAGGTTTGTTTTAGTGTACTCCAATCAACAGCCCCTACAACCACAAAAAGGAATGGAGTCATTAGCACTTATGGTTTTTAAATGGCACCCAGAATTATGTTGCACGAAGCACAATTTCACATCATTCTGGGTCCATTTGTGTGAAAACAAGGTCCAATCAGGCTGAAACGTTACAAGAAGGTAGAATCTATTGAGTTGTAAGTGATCTGAACGTTTCATGATGATCGCACATTCCTATAGGCGGTCAAACCATGTCCCAAAGGTCACCGGGCCTGGTGTCACTTTAAAGAAGTAGTCCAATTACACCTTTGAGGGCTTATAACTTGGTTTCTGAATGTCCTAGAGAGATCAGGTTTGTTTTAGTGTACTCCAATCAACAGCCCCTACAACCACAAAAAGGAATGGAGTCATTAGCACTTATGGTTTTTAAATGGCTCCCAGAATTATGTTGCACGAAGCACAATTTCACATCATTCTAGGTCCATTTGTGTGAAAACTAGGTCCAATCAGGCTGAAACGTTACAAGAAGGTAGAATCTATTGAGTTGTAAGTGATCTGAACGTTTCATGATGATCGCACATTCCTATTGGGAGTCAAACCATGTCCCAAAGGTCACCGGGCCTGGTGTCACTTTAAAGAAGTAGTCCAGTTACACATTTGTGGGCTTATAACTTGGCTTCTGAATGTCCTAGAGAGGTCAGGTTTGTTTTAGAGTACTCCAATTAGCAGCCCCCATTTCCACTAAAAGGAATGGAGTCATTAGCACTTAAGGTTTTTAAATGGCACCCAGAATTATGTTGCATGAAGCACAATTTCACATCATTCTGGGTCCATTTGTGTGAAAACAAGGTCCAATCAGGCAGAAACGTTACAGGAAGGTAGAATCTATTGAATTGTAAGTGATCTGAACGTTTCATGATGATAGCACTTTACTAAGGGGGTCAAACCATGTCCCAAAGGTCACAGGATCTGGTGTCAATTTAAAGAAGTAGTCCAGTTTCACATTTGTGGGCTTATAACTTGGCTTCTGAATGTCCTAGAGAGATCAGGTTTGTTTTAATGTACTCCAATCAACAGCCCCTACAACCACAAAAAGGAATGGAGTCATTAGCACTTATGGTTTGTAAATGGCACCCAGAATTATGTTGCACGAAGCACAATTTCACATCATTCTGGGTCCATTTGTGTGAAAACAAGGTCCAATCAGGCTGAAACGTTACAAGAAGGTAGAATCTATTGAGTTGTAAGTGATCTGAACGTTTCAAGATGATCGCACTTTCCTAAGGGGGTCAAACCATGTCCCAAAGGTCACCGGACCTGGTGTCAATTTAAAGAAGTAGTCCAGTTACACATTTGTGGGCTTATAACTTGGCTTCTGAATGTCCTAGAGAGATCAGGTTTGTTTTAGTATACTCCAATCAACAGCCCCTACAACCACAAAAAGCAATGGAGTCATTAGCACTTATGGTTTTTAAATGGCACCCAGAATTATGTTGCACGAAGCACAAGTTCACATCATTCTGGATCCATTTGTGTGAAAACAAGGTCCAGTCAGGCTGAAACGTTACAAGAAGGTAGAATCTATTGAGTTGTGAGTGATCTGAACGTTTCATGATGATCGCATATTTCTATAGGGGGTCAAACCATGTCCCAAAGGTCACCGGGCCTGGTGTCACTTTAAAGAAGTAGTCCAATTACACCTTTGAGGGCTTATAATTTGGTTTCTGAATGTCCTAGAGAGATCAGGTTTGTTTTAATGTACTCCAACCAACAGCCCCTACAACCACAAAAAGGAATGGAGTCATTAGCACTTATGGTTTGTAAATGGCACCCAGAATTATGTTGCACGAAGCAAAATTTCACATCATTCTGGGTTCATTTGTGTGAAAACAAGGTCCAATCAGGCTGAAACGTTACAGGACGGTAGAATCTATTGAGTTGTAAGTGATCTGAACGTTTCATGATGATAGCATTTTCCTAAGGGGGTCAAACCATGTCCCAAAGGTCACCGGATCTGGTGTCAATTTAAAGAAGTAGTCCAGTTACACATTTGTGGGCTTATAACTTGGCTTCTGAATGTCCTAGAGAGGTCAGGTTTGTTTTTGTGTACTCCAATCAACAGCCCCTACAACCAAAAAAAGGAATGGAGTCATTAGCACTTATGGTTTGTAAATGGCACCCAGAATTATGTTGCACGAAGCACAATTTCACATCATTCTGGGTCCATTTGTGTGAAAACAAGGTCCAATCAGGCTGAAACGTTACAAGAAGGTAGAATCTATTGAGTTGTGTGTGATCTGAACGTTTCATGATGATTGCACATTCCTATAGGGAGTCAAACCATGTCCCAAAGGTCACCGGGCCTGGTGTCACTTTAAAGAAGTAGTCCAGTTACACCTTTGAGGGCTTATAACTTGGCTTTGGAATATCCTAGAGAGGTCAGGTTTGTTTTAGAGTACTCCAATTAACAGCCCCCATTACCCCAAGAAGGAATGGAGTCATTAGCAGTTATGGTTTTTAAATGGCACCCAGAATTATGTTGCATGAAGCACAATTTCACATCATTCTGGGTTCATTTGTGTGAAAACAAGGTCCAATCAGGCTGAAACGTTACAGGAAGGTAGAATCTATTGAGTTGTAAGTGATCTGAACGTTTCATGATGATAGCACTTTCCTATAGGGGGTCAAACCATGTCCCAAAGGTCACCGGATCTGGTGTCACTTTAAAGAAGTAGTTCAGTTACACATTTGAGGGCTTATGACTTGGCTTCTGAATGTCCTAGAGAGATCAGGTTTGTTTTAGTGTACTCCAATCAACAGCCCCTACAACCACAAAAAGGAATGGAGTCATTAGCACTTATGGTTTGGAAATGGCACCCAGAATTATGTTGCACGAAGCACAATTTCACATCATTCTGGGTCCATTTGTGTGAAAACAAGGTCCAATCAGGCTGAAACGTTACAAGAAGGTAGAATCTATTGAGTTGTAAGTGATCTGAATGTTTCATGATGATAGCACTTTCCTAAGGGGGTCAAACCATGTCCCAAAGGTCACCGGATCTGGTGTCAATTTAAAGATGTAGTCCAGTTACACATTTGTGGGCTTATAACTTGGCTTCTGAATGTCCTACAGAGATCAGGTTTGTTTTAGTGTACTCCAATCAACATCCCCTACAACCACAAAAAGGAATGGAGTCATTAGCACTTATGGTTTTTAAATGGCACCCTGAATGATGTTGCACAAAGCACAATTTCACATCATTCTGGGTTCATTTGTGTGAAAACAATGTCCAATCACGCTGAAACGTTACAGGAAGGTAGAATCTATTGAGTTGTAAGTGATCTGAACGTTTCATGATGAAAGCACTTTCCTAAGGGGTCAAACCATGTCCCAAAGTTCACCGGATCTGGTGTCACTTTAAAGAAGTAGTCCAGTTACACATTTGTGGGCTTATAACTTGGCTTCTGAATGTTCTAGAGAGATCAGGTTTGTTTTAGTGTACTCCAATCAACAGCCCCTACAAGCACAAAAAGGAATGGAGTCATTAGCACTTATGGGTTGTAAATGGCACCCAGAATTATGTTGCACGAAGCACTATTTCACATCATTCTGGGTCCATTTGTGTGAAAACAAGGTCCAATCAGGCTGAAACGTTACAAGAAGGTAGAATCTATTGAGTTGTAAGTGATCTGAACGTTTCATGATGATCGCTCATTCCTATAGGGGGTCAAACCATGTCCCAAAGGTCACCGGGCCTGGTGTCACTTTAAAGAAGTAGTCCAGTTACACCTTTGTGGGCTTATAACTTGGCTTCTGAATGACCTAGAGAGATCAGGTTTGTTTTAGAGTACTCCAATTAACAGCCCCCATTACTCCAAGAAGGAATGGAGTCATTAGCAGTTATGGTTTTTAAATGGCACCCAGAATTATGTTGCACGATGCACAATTTCACATCATTCTGGGTTCATTTGTGTGAAAACAAGGTCCAATCAGGCTGAAACGTTACAGGAAGGTAGAATCTATTGAGTTGTAAGTGATCTGAACGTTTCATGATGATCGCACATTCCTATAGGGGGTCAAACCATGTCCCAAAGGTCACCGGGCCTGGTGTCACTTTAAAGAAGTAGTCCAGTTACACCTTTGAGGGCTTATAACTTGGCTTTGGAATATCCTAGAGAGGTCAGGTTTGTTTTAGAGTACTCCAATTAACAGCCCCCATTACTCCAAGAAGGAATGGAGTCATTAGCAGTTATGGTTTTTAAATGGCACCCAGAATTATGTTGCACGAAGCACAATTTCACATCATTCTGGGTTCATTTGTGTGAAAACAAGGTCCAATCAGGCTGAAACGTTACAGGAAGGTAGAATCTATTGAGTTGTAAGTGATCTGAACGTTTCATGATGATAGCACTTTCCTATAGGGGGTCAAACCATGTCCCAAAGGTCACCGGATCTGGTGTCACTTTAAAGAAGTAGTCCAGTTACACATTAGAGGGCTTATAACTTGGCTTCTGAATGTCCAAGAGAGATCAGGTTTGTTTTAGTGTACTCCAGTCAACAGCCCCTACAACCACAAAAAGCAATGTAGTCATTAGCACTTATGATTTGGAATTGGCACCCAGAATTATGTTGCACGAAGCACAATTTCACATCATTCTGGGTCCATTTGTGTGAAAACAAGGTCCAATCAGGCTGAAACGTTACAAGAAGGTAGAATCTATTGAGTTGTAAGTGATCTGAACGTTTCATGATGATCGCACATTCCTATAGGGGGTCAAACCATGTCCCAAAGGTCACCGGATCTGGTGTCACTTTAAAAAAGTTGTCCAGTTACACATTTGTGGGCTTATAACTTGGCTTCTGAATGCCCTAGAGAGATCAGGTTTGTTTTAGTGTACTCCAATCAACAGCCCCTACAACCACAAAAAGGAATGGAGTCATTAGAACTTATGGTTTGTAAATGGCACCCAGAATTATGTTGCACGAAGCACAAGTTCACATCATTCTGGATCCATTTGTGTGAAAACAAGGTCCAATCAGTCTGAAACGTTACAAGAAGGTAGAATCTATTGAGTTGTAAGTGATCTGAACGTTTCATGATGATCGCTCATTCCTATAGGGGGTCAAACCATGTCCCAAAGGTCACCGGGCCAAGTGTCACTTTAAAGAAGTAGTCCAGTTACACCTTTGTGGGCTTATAACTTGGCTTCTGAATGACCTAGAGAGATCAGGTTTGTTTTAGAGTACTCCAATTAACAGCCCCCATTACCCCAAGAAGGAATGGAGTCATTAGCAGTTATGGTTTTTAAATGGCACCCAGAATTATGTTGCACGAAGCACAATTTCATATCATTCTGGGTTCATTTGTGTGAAAACAAGGTCCAATCAGGCTGAAACGTTACAGGAAGGTAGAATCTATTCAGTTGTAAGTGATCTGAACGTTTCATGATGATAGCACTTTCCTATAGGGGGTCAAACCATGTCCCAAAGGTCACCAGATCTGGTGTCACTTTAAAGAAGTAGTCCAGTTACACATTTGTGGGCTTATAACTTGGCTTCTGAATGTCCTAGAGAGATCAGGTTTGTTTTAGTGTACTCCAATCAACAGCCCCTACAACCAGAAAAAGGAATGGAGTCATTAGCACTAATGTTTTTTAAATGGCACCCAGAATTATGTTGCACGAAGCACAATTTCACATCATTCTGGGTTCATTTGTGTGAAAACAAGGTCCAATCAGGCTGAAACGTTACAGGAAGGTAGAATCTATTGAGTTGTAAGTGATCTGAACTTTTCATGATGATCGCACATTCCTATAGGGGGTCAAACCATGTCCCAAAGGTCACCGGGCCTGGTGTCACTTTAAAGAAGTAGTCCAGTTACACCTTTGAGGGCTCATAACTTGGCTTTGGAATATCCTAGAGAGGTCAGGTTTGTTTTAGAGTACTCCAATTAACAGCCCCCATTACTCCAAGAAGGAATGGAGTCATTAGCAGTTATGGTTTTTAAATGGCACCCAGCATTATGTTGCACGAAGCACAATTTCACATCATTCTGGGTTCATTTGTGTGAAAACAAGGTCCAATCAGGCTGAAGCGTTACAGGAAGGTAGAATCTATTGAGTGGTAAGTGATCTGAACGTTTCATGATGATAGCACTTTCCTACAGGGGGTCAAACCATGTCCCAAAGGTCACCGGATCTGGTGTCACTTTAAAGAAGTAGTCCAGTTACACATTTGAGGACTTATAACTTGGCTTCTGAATGTCCAAGAGAGATCAGGTTTGTTTTAGTGTACTCCAATCAACAGCCCCTACAACCATAAAAAGGAATGGAGTCATTAGCACTTATGGTTTGGAAATGGCACCCAGAATTATGTTGCACGAAGCACAATTTCACATCATTCTGGGTCCATTTGTGTGAAAACAAGGTCCAATCAGGCTGAAACGTTACAAGAAGGTAGAATCTATTGAGTTGTAAGTGATCTGAACGTTTCATGATGATCGCTCATTCCTATAGGGGGTCAAACCATGTCCCAAAGGTCACCGGGCCAAGTGTCACTTTAAAGAAGTAGTCCAGTTACACCTTTGTGGGCTTATAACTTGGCTTCTGAATGACCTAGAGAGATCAGGTTTGTTTTAGAGTACTCCAATTAACAGCCCCCATTACCCCAAGAAGGAATGGAGTCATTAGCAGTTATGGTTTTTAAATGGCACCCAGAATTATGTTGCACGAAGCACAATTTCATATCATTCTGGGTTCATTTGTGTGAAAACAAGGTCCAATCAGGCTGAAACGTTACAGGAAGGTAGAATCTATTCAGTTGTAAGTGATCTGAACGTTTCATGATGATAGCACTTTCCTATAGGGGGTCAAACCATGTCCCAAAGGTCACCAGATCTGGTGTCACTTTAAAGAAGTAGTCCAGTTACACATTTGTGGGCTTATAACTTGGCTTCTGAATGTCCTAGAGAGATCAGGTTTGTTTTAGTGTACTCCAATCAACAGCCCCTACAACCAGAAAAAGGAATGGAGTCATTAGCACTAATGTTTTTTAAATGGCACCCAGAATTATGTTGCACGAAGCACAATTTCACATCATTCTGGGTTCATTTGTGGGAAAACAAGGTCCAATCAGGCTGAAACGTTACAGGAAGGTAGAATCTATTGAGTTGTAAGTGATCTGAACTTTTCATGATGATCGCACATTCCTATAGGGGGTCAAACCATGTCCCAAAGGTCACCGGGCCTGGTGTCACTTTAAAGAAGTAGTCCAGTTACACCTTTGAGGGCTCATAACTTGGCTTTGGAATATCCTAGAGAGGTCAGGTTTGTTTTAGAGTACTCCAATTAACAGCCCCCATTACTCCAAGAAGGAATGGAGTCATTAGCAGTTATGGTTTTTAAATGGCACCCAGAATTATGTTGCACGAAGCACAATTTCACATCATTCTGGGTTCATTTGTGTGAAAACAAGGTCCAATCAGGCTGAAGCGTTACAGGAAGGTAGAATCTATTGAGTGGTAAGTGATCTGAACGTTTCATGATGATAGCACTTTCCTACAGGGGGTCAAACCATGTCCCAAAGGTCACCGGATCTGGTGTCACTTTAAAGAAGTAGTCCAGTTACACATTTGAGGACTTATAACTTGGCTTCTGAATGTCCAAGAGAGATCAGGTTTGTTTTAGTGTACTCCAATCAACAGCCCCTACAACCATAAAAAGGAATGGAGTCATTAGCACTTATGGTTTGGAAATGGCACCCAGAATTATGTTGCACGAAGCACAATTTCACATCATTCTGGGTCCATTTGTGTGAAAACAAGGTCCAATCAGGCTGAAACGTTACAAGAAGGTAGAATCTATTGAGTTGTAAGTGATCTGAACATTTCATGATGATAGCACTTTCCTAAGGGGGTCAAACCATGTCCCAAAGGTCACCGGATCTGGTGTCAATTTACAGAAGTAGTCCAGTTACACATTTGTGGGCTTATAACTTGGCTTCTGAATGACCTAGAGAGATCAGGTTTGTTTTAGAGTACTCCAATTAACAGCCCCTATTACCCCAAGAAGGAATGGAGTCATTAGCAGTTATGGTTTTTAAATGGCACCCAGAATTATGTTGCACGAAGCACAATTTCATATCATTCTGGGTTCATTTGTGTGAAAACAAGGTCCAATCAGGCTGAAACGTTACAGGAAGGTAGAATCTATTCAGTTTTAAGTGATCTGAACGTTTCATGATGATAGCACTTTCCTATAGGGGGTCAAACCATGTCCCAAAGGTCACCAGATCTGGTGTCACTTTAAAGAAGTAGTCCAGTTACACATTTGTTGGCTTATAACTTGGCTTCTGAATGTCCTAGAGAGATCAGGTTTGTTTTAGTGTACTCCAATAAACAGCCCCTACAACCACAAAAAGGAATGGAGTCATTAGCACTAATGTTTTTTAAATGGCACCCAGAATTATGTTGCACGAAGCACAATTTCACATCATTCTGGGTTCATTTGTGTGAAAACAAGGTCCAATCAGGCTGAAACGTTACAGGAAGGTAGAATCTATTGAGTTGTAAGTGATCTGAACTTTTCATGATTATCGCACATTCCTATAGGGGGTCAAACCATGTCCCAAAGGTCACCGGGCCTGGTGTCACTTTAAAGAAGTAGTCCAGTTACACCTTTGAGGGCTCATAACTTGGCTTTGGAATATCCTAGAGAGGTCAGGTTTGTTTTAGAGTACTCCAATTAACAGCCCCCATTACTCCAAGAAGGAATGGAGTCATTAGCAGTTATGGTTTTTAAATGGCACCCAGAATTATGTTGCACGAAGCACAATTTCACATCATTCTGGGTTCATTTGTGTGAAAACAAGGTCCAATCAGGCTGAAACGTTACAGGAAGGTAGAATCTATTGAGTGGTAAGTGATCTGAACGTTTCATGATGATAGCACTTTCCTACAGGGGGTCAAACCTCGTCCCAAAGGTCACCGGATCTGGTGTCACTTTAAAGAAGTAGTCCAGTTACACATTTGAGGACTTATAACTTGGCTTCTGAATGTCCAAGAGAGATCAGGTTTGTTTTAGTGTACTCCAATCAACAGCCCCTACAACCACAAAAAGGAATGGAGTCATTAGCACTTATGGTTTGGAAATGGCACCCAGAATTATGTTGCACGAAGCACAATTTCACATCATTCTGGGTCCATTTGTGTGAAAACAAGGTCCAATCAGGCTGAAACGTTACAAGAAGGTAGAATCTATTGAGTTGTAAGTGATACGAACATTTCATGATGATAGCACTTTCCTAAGGGGGTCAAACCATGTCCCAAAGGTCACCGGATCTGGTGTCAATTTAAAGAAGTAGTCCAGTTACACATTTGTGGGCTTATAACTTAGCTTCTGAATGTCCAAGATAGATCAGGTTTGTTTTAGTGTACTCCAATCAACAGCCCCTACAACCACAAAAAGGAATGGAGTCATTAGCACTTATGGTTTTTAAATGGCACCCAGAATTATGTTGCACGAAGCACAATTTCACATCATTCTGGGTTCATTTGTGTGAAAACAAGGTCCAATCACGCTGAAATGTTACAGGAAGGTAGAATCTATTGAGTTGCAAGTGATCTGAACGTTTCATGATGATAGCACTTTCCTATAGGTGGTCAAACCATGTCCCAAAGGTCACCGGATCTGGTGTCACTTTAAAGAAGTAGTCCAGTTACACATTTGTGGGCTTATAACTTGGCTTCTGAATGTCCTAGAGAGATCAGGTTTGTTTTAGTGTACTCCAATCAACAGCCCCTACAACCACAAAAAGGAATGGAGTCATTAGCACTTATGGTTTTTAAATGGCACCCAGAATTATGTTGCACAAAGCACAATTTCACATCATTCTGGGTCCATTTGTGTGAAAACAAGGTCCAATCAGGCTGAAACGTTACAAGAAGGTAGAATCTATTGAGTTGTAAGTGATCTGAACGTTTCATGATGATAGCACTTTCCTATAGCGGTTCAAACAATGTCCCAAAGGTCACCGGATCTGGTGTCAATTTAAAGAAGTAGTCCAATTACACATTTGTGGGCTTATAACTTGGCTTCTGAATGTCCTAGAGAGATCAGGTTTGTTTTAGTGTACTCCAATCAACAGCCCTTACAACCACAAAAAGGAATGGAGTCATTAGCACTTATGGTTTGGAAATGGCACCCAGAATTATGTTGCACGAAGCACAATTTCACATCATTCTGGGTCCATTTGTGTGAAAACAAGGTCCAATCAGGCTGAAACGTTACAAGAAGGTAGAATCTATTGAGTTGTAAGTGATCTGAACGTTTCATGATGATCGCACATTCCTATAGGGGGTCAAACCATGTCCCAAAGGTCACCGGAACTGGTGTCACTTTAAAGAAGTAGTCCAGTTACACCTTTGAGGGCTTATAACTTGGCTTTGGAATATCCTAGAGAGGTCAAGTTTTTTTTAGAGTACTCCAATTAACAGCCCCCATTACCCCAAAAAGGAATGGAGTCATTAGCAGTTATGGTTTTTAAATGGCACCCAGAAATATGTTGCACGAAGCACAATTTCACATCATTCTGGGTTCATTTGTGTGAAAACAAGGGCCAATCAGGCTGAAACGTTACAGGAAGGTAGAATCTATTGAGTTGTAAGTGATCTGAACGTTTCATGATGATAGCACTTTCCTAAGGGGGTCAAACCATGTCCCAAAGGTCACCGGATCTGGTGTCAATTTAAATAAGTAGTCCAGTTACACCTTTGTGGGCTTATAACTTGGCTTCTGAATGACCTAGAGAGATCAGGTTTGTTTTAGAGTACTCCAATTAACAGCCCCTACAACCACAAAAAGGAATGGAGTCATTAGCACTTATGGTTTTTAAATGGCACCCAGAATTATGTTGCACGAAGCACAATTTCACATCATTCTGGGTCCATTTGTGTGAAAACAAGGTCCAATCAGGCTGAAACGTTACAGGAAGTTAGAATCTATTGAGTTGTAAGTGATCTGAACGTTTCATGATGATAGCACATTCCTATAGGGGGTCAAACCATGTCCCAAAGGTCACCGGGCCTGGTGTCACTTTAAAGAAGTAGTCCAGTTACACCTTTGAGGGCTTATAACTTGGCTTTGGAATAGCCTAGAGAGGTCAGGTTTGTTTTAGAGTACTCCAATTAACAGCCCCTACAACCACAAAAAGGAATGGAGTCATTAGCACTTATGGTTTTTAAATGGCACCCAGAATTATGTTGCACGAAGCACAATTTCACATCATTCTGGGTTCATTTGTGTGAAAACAAGGTCCAATCAGGCTGAAACGTTACAGGAAGGTAGAATCTATTGAGTTGTAAGTGATCTGAACGTTTCATGATGATAGCACTTTCCTATAGCGGGTCAAACCATGTCCCAAAGGTCACCGGATCTGGTGTCAATTTAAAGAAGTAGTCCAATTACACATTTGTGGGCTTATAACTTGGCTTCTGAATGTCCTAGAGAGATCAGGTTTGTTTTACTGTACTCCAATCAACAGCCCCTACAACCACAAAAAGGAATGGAGTCATTAGCACTTATGGTTTGGAAATGGCACCCAGAATTATGTTGCACGAAGCACAATTTCACATCATTCTGGGTTCATTTGTGAGAAAACAAGGTCCAATCAGGCTGAAACGTTACAAGAAGGTAGAATCTATTGAGTTGTAAGTGATCTGAACGTTTCATGATGATCGCACATTCCTATAGGGGGTCAAACCATGTCCCAAAGGTCCCCGGGCCTGGTGTCACTTTAAAGAAGTAGTCCAGTTACACCTTTGAGGGCTTATAACTTGGCTTTGGAATATCCTAGAGAGGTCAAGTTTGTTTTAGAGTACTCCAATTAACAGCCCCCATTACCCCAAGAAGGAATGGAGTCATTAGCAGTTATGGTTTTTAAATGGCACCCAGAAATATGTTGCACGAAGCACAATTTCACATCATTCTGGGTTCATTTGTGTGAAAACAAGGGCCAATCAGGCTGAAACGCTACAGGAAGGTAGAATCTATTGAGTTGTAAGTGATCTGAACGTTTAATGATGATAGCACTTTCCTAAGGGGGTCAAACCATGTCCCAAAGGTCACCGGATCTGGTGTCAATTTAATTAAGTAGTCCAGTTACACATTTGTGGGCTTATAACTTGGCTTCTGAATGTCCTAGAGAGATCAGGTTTATTTTAGTGTACTCCAATCAACAGCCCCTACAACCACAAAAAGGAATGGAGTCATTAGCACTTATGGTTTGTAAATGGCACCCAGAATTATGTTGCACGAAGCACAATTTCACATTATTCTGGGTTCATTTGTGTGAAAACAAGGTCCAATCAGGCTGAAACGTTACAGGAAGGTAGAATCTATTGAGTTGTAAGTGATCTGAACGTTTCATGATGATAGCACATTCCTATAGGGGGTCAAACCATGTCCCAAAGGTCACCGGGCCCGGTGTCACTTTAAAGAAGTAGTCCAGTTACACATTTGTGGGCTTACAACTTGGCTTTGGTATATCCTAGAGAGGTCAGATTTGTTTTAGAGTACTCCAATTAACAGCCCCCATTACCCCAAGAAGGAATGGAGTCATTAGCAGTTATGGTTTTTAAATGGCACCCAGAATTATGTTGCACGAAGCACAATTTCACATTATTCTGGGTTCATTTGTGTGAAAACAAGGTCCAATCAGGCTGAAACGTTACAAGAAGGTAGAATCTATTGAGTTGTAAGTGATCTGAACGTTTCATGATGATCGCACATTCCTATAGGGGGTCAAACCATGTCCCAAAGGTCACCAGATCTGGTGTCACTTTAAAGAAGTAGTCCAGTTACACATTTGTGGGCTTATAACTTGGCTTCTGAATGTCCTAGAGAGATCAGGTTTGTTTTAGTGTACTCCAATCAACAGCCCCTACAACCACAAAAAGGAATGGAGTCATTAGCACTTATGGTTTTTAAATGGCACCCAGAATTATGTTGCACGAAGCACAATTTCACATCATTCTGGGTTCATTTGTGTGAAAACAAGGTCCAATCAGGCTGAAACGTTACAGGAAGGTAGAATCTATTGAGTTGTAAGTGATCTGAACGTTTCATGATGATCGCACATTCCTATAGGGGGTCAAACCATGTCCCAAAGGTCACCGGGCCTGGTGTCACTTTAAAGAAGTAGTCCAGTTACACCTTTGAGGGCTTATAACTTGGCTTTGGAATATCCTAGAGAGGTCAGGTTTGTTTTAGAGTACTCCAATTAACAGCCCCCATTACCCCAAGAAGGAATGGAGTCATTAGCAGTTATGGTTTTTAAATGGCACCTAGAATTATGTTGCACGAAGCACAATTTCACATCATTTTGGGTTCATTTGTGTGAAAACAAGGTCCAATCAGGCTGAAACGTTACTGGAAGGTAGAATCTATTGAGTTGTAAGTGATCTGAACGTTTCATGATGATAGCACTTTCCTATAGGGGGTTAAACCATGTCCCAAAGGTCACCGGATCTGGTGTCACTTTAAAGAAGTAGTCTAGTTACACATTTGAGGGCTTATAACTTGGCTTCTGAATGTCCTAGATAGATCAGGTTTGTTTTAGTGTACTCCAATCAACAGCCCCTACAACCACAAAAAGGAATGGAGTCATTAGCACTTATGGTTTTGAAATGGCACCCAGAATTATGTTGCACGAAGGACAATTTCACATCATTCTGGGTCAAATTGTGTGAAAACAAGGTCCAATCAGGCTGAAACGTTACAAGAAGGTAGAATCTATTGAGTTGTAAGTGATCTGAATGTTTCATGATGAGAGCACATTCCTATAGGGGGTCAAACCATGTCCCAAAGGTCACTGGGCCTGGTGTCACTTTAAAGAAGTAGTCCAGTTACACCTTTGAGGGCTTATAACTTGGCTTTGGAATAGCCTAGAGAGGTCAGGTTTGTTTTGGAGTACTCCAATTAACAGCCCCCATTACCCCAAAAAGGAATGGAGTCATTAGCACTTATGGTTTTTAAATGGCACCCAGAATTATGTTGCACGAAGCACAATTTCACATCATTCTGGGTTCATTTGTGAGAAAACAAGGTCCAATCAGGCTGAAACGTTACAGGAAGGTAGAATCTATTGAGTTGTAAGTGATCTGAACGTTTCATGATGATAGCACTTTCCTATAGGGGGTCAAACCATGTCCCAAAGGTCACCGGATCTGGTGTCACTTTAAAGAAGTAGTCCAGTTACACATTTGTGGGCTTATAACTTGGCTTCTGAATGTCTTAGAGAGATCAGGTTTGTTTTAGTGTACTCCAATCAACAGCCCCTACAACCACAAAAAGGAATGGAGTCATTAGCACTTATGGTTTTTAAATGGCACCCAGAATTATGTTGCACAAAGCACAATTTCACATCATTCTGGGTTCATTTGTGTGAAAACAAGGTCCAATCAGGCTGAAACGTTACAGGAAGGTAGAATCTATTGAGTTGTAAGTGATCTGAACGTTTCATGATGATAGCACATTCCTATAGGGGGTCAAACCATGTCCCAAAGGTCACCGGGCCCGGTGTCACTTTAAAGAAGTAGTCCAGTTACACCTTTGTGGGCTTATAACTTGGCTTTGGAATATCCTAGAGAGGTCAGGTTTGTTTTAGAGTACTCCAATTAACAGCCCCCATTACCCCAAGAAGGAATGGAGTCATTAGCAGTTATGGTTTTTAAATGGCACCCCGAATTGTTGCACGAAGCACAATTTCACATCATTTTGGGTTCATTTGTGTGAAAACAAGGTCCAATCAGGCTGAAACGTTACAGGAAGGTAGAATCTATTGAGTTGTAAGTGATCTGAACGTTTCATGATGATAGCATTTTCCTAAGGGGGTCAAACCATGCCCCAAATGTCACCGGGCCTGGTGTCACTTTAAAGAAGTAGTCCAGTTACACCTTTGTGGGCATATAACTTGGCTTCTGAATGACCTAGAGAGATCAGGTTTGTTTTAGAGTACTCCAATTAATAGCCCCCATTACCCCAAGAAGGAATGGAGTCATTAGCAGTTATGGTTTTTAAATGGTACCCAGAATTATGTTGCACGAAGCGCAATTTCACATCATTCTGGGTTCATTTGTGTGAAAACAAGGTCCAATCAGGCTGAAACGTTACAGGAAGGTAGAATCTATTGAGTTGTAAGTGATCTGAACGTTTCATGATGATAGCACATTCCTATAGGGGGTCAAACCATGTCCCAAAGGTCACCAAATCTGGTGTCACTTTAAAGAAGTAGTCCAGTTACACATTTGTGGGCTTATAACTTGGCTTCTGAATGTCCTAGAGAGATCAGGTTTGTTTTAGTGTACTCCAATCAACAGCCCCTACAACCACAAAAAGGAATGGAGTCATTAGCACTTATGGTTTTTAAATTGCACCCAGAATTATGTTGCACGAAGCACAATTTCACATCATTCTGGGTTCATTTGTGTGAAAACAAGGTCCAATCAGGCTGAAACGCTACAGGAAGGTAGAATCTATTGAGTTGTAAGTGATCTGAACGTTTCATGATGATCGCACATTCCTATAGGGGGTCAAACCATGTCCCAAAGGTAACCGGGCCTGGTGTCACTTTAAAGAAGTAGTCCAGTTACACCTTTGAGGGCTTATAACTTGGCTTTGGAATATCCTAGAGAGGTCAGGTTTGTTTTAGAGTACTCCAATTAACAGCCCCCATTACCCCAAGAAGGAATGGAGTCATTAGCAGTTATGGTTTTTAAATGGCACCCAGAATTATGTTGCACGAAGCACAATTTCACATCATTTTGGGTTCATTTGTGTGAAAACAAGGTCCAATCAGGCTGAAACGTTACAGGAAGGTAGAATCTATTGAGTTGTAAGTGATCTGAACGTTTCATGATGATAGCACTTTCCTATAGGGGGTTAAACCATGTCCCAAAGGTCACCGGATCTGGTGTCACTTTAAAGAAGTAGTCCAGTTACACATTTGAGGGCTTATAACTTGGCTTCTGAATGTCCTAGAGAGATCAGGTTTGTTTTAGTGTACTCCAATCAACAGCCCCTACAACCACAAAAAGGAATGGAGTCATTAGCACTTATGGTTTTGAAATGGCACCCAGAATTATGTTGCACGAAGCACAATTTCACATCATTCTGGGTCAAATTGTGTGAAAACAAGGTCCAATCAGGCTGAAACGTTACAGGAAGGTAGAATCTATTGAGTGGTAAGTGATCTGAACGTTTCATGATGATAGCACATTCCTATAGGGGGTCAAACCATGTCCCAAAGGTCACCGGGCCCGGTGTCACTTTAAAGAAGTAGTCCAGTTACACCTTTGTGGGCTTATAACTTGGCTTTGGAATATCCTAGAGAGGTCAAGTTTGTTTTAGAGTACTCCAATTAACATCCCCCATTACCCCAAAAAGGAATGGAGTCATTAGCAGTTATGGTTTTTAAATGGCACCCAGAAATATGTTGCACGAAGCACAATTTCACATCATTCTGGGTTCATTTGTGTGAAAACAAGGGCCAATCAGGCTGAAACGTTACAGGAAGGTAGAATCTATTGAGTTGTAAGTGATCTGAACGTTTCATGATGATAGCACTTTCCTAAGGGGGTCAAACCATGTCCCAAAGGTCACCGGATCTGGTGTCAATTAAATTAAGTAGTCCAGTTACACATTTGTGGGCTTATAACTTGGCTTCTGAATGTCCTAGAGAGATCAGGTTTATTTTTAGAGTACTCCAATCAACAGCCCCTACAACCACAAAAAGGAATGGAGTCATTAGCACTTATGGTTTGTAAATGGCACCCAGAATTATGTTGCACGAAGCACAATTTCACATCATTCTGGGTTCATTTGTGTGAAAACAAGGTCCAATCAGGCTGAAACGTTACAGGAAGGTAGAATCTATTGAGTTGTAAGTGATCTGAACGTTTCATGATGATAGCTCTTTCCTAAGGGGGTCAATCCATGTCCCAAAGGTCACCGGGCCTGGTGTCACTTCAAAGAAGTAGTCCAGTTACACCTTTGTGGGCTTATAACTTGGCTTCTGAATGACCTAGAGAGATCAGGTTTGTTTTAGAGTACTCCAATCAACAACCCTACAAACACAAAAAGGAATGGAGTCATTAGCACTTATGGTTTGTAAATGGCACCCAGAATTATGTTGCACGAAGCACAATTTCACATCATTCTGGGTCCATTTATGTGAAAACAAGGTCCAATCAGGCTGAAACGTCACAAAAAAGTAGAATGTAGTGAGTTGTAAATGATTCCTGTATTTCATGATGATCGCACATTCCTAAGGGCGTCAAATCAGGTCATAAAGGTCACCGGATCACTTGTTCCTTAAAGGCAGGGTTCCAAACACACATTTGGGGGCTTATAACTTGGCTTCTGAATGTCTTTTAGAGGTCAGGTTTGTTTTAAAGTACTTCAATTAACAGCTCCTACAACCCCAAAAAGGAATGGAGTCATTAGCACTTATGGGTTTTAAATGCCACCCAGAATTATGTCGCACAAAGCACAATTTCATATCATTCCGGGTCCATTTCTCAGAAAAAAGCTTCAATCAGGCTGAAACGTCACAGAAAAGTAGAATCTATTGAGTTGTAAACTATTTCTGTGTTTCATGATGATAGCACATTCCTAAGGGCATCAAATCAGGTCATAAAGGTCACCGGATCACTTGTTCTTTAAAGGCAGGGTTCCAAACACACATTTGGGGGCTTATAACGTGGCTTCTGAATGTCTCAGAGAGGTCAGGTTTGTTTTAGGGTACTCCAATCAACAGCCCCTATTACCCCAAAAAGAAATGGAGTCATTAGCACTTGGTTTTTAAATGGCACCCAGATTTATGTTGCACGAAGCACAATTTCACATCATTCTGGGTCCATTTGTGTGAAAACAAGGTCCAATCAGGCCTAAACGTTACAAGAAGGTAGAATCTATAGAGTTGTAAGTGATCTGAATGTTTCATGATGATCGCACATTCCTATAGGGGGTCAAACCATGTCCCAAAGGTCACCAGGCTTGGTGTCACTTTAAAGAAGTAGTCCAGTTACACCTTTGTGGGCTTATAACGTTTCTTCTGAATGTCCTAGAGAGGTCAGGTTTGTTTTAGAGTACTCCAATTAACAGCCCCTATAACCCCAAAAAGGAATGGAGTCATTAGCACTTATGGTTTTTAAATGGCACCCAGAATTATGTTGCACAAAGCACAATTTCACATCATTCTGGGTCCATTTATGTGAAAACAAGGTCCAATCAGGCTGAAACGTCACAGAAAAGTAGAATCTATTGAGTTGTAAAAGATTCCTGTGTTTCATGATGATAGCACATTCCTAAGGGCGTCAAATTAGGTCATAAAGGTCACCGGATCACTTGTTCCTTAAATGCAGGGTTCCAAACACACTTTTGGGGGCTTATAACTTGGCTTCTGAATGTCTCAGAGAGGTCAGGTTTGTTTTTTGGTACTCCAATCAACAGCCCCTATTACCCCAAAAAGGAATGGAGTCATTAGCACTTATGGCTTTTAAATGGCACCCAGAATTATGTTGCACAAAGCACAATTTCACATCATTCTGGGTCCATTTGTGTGAAAACAAGGTCCAGTCAGGCTGAAACGTTACAGGAAGGTAGAATCTATTGAGTTGTAAGTGATCTGAACGTTTCATGATGATCGCACATTCCTATAGGGGGTCAAACCATGTCCCAAAGGTCACCGGGCCTGGTGTTACTTTAAAGAAGTAGTCCAGTTACACCTTTGTGGGCTTATAACGTTTCTTCTGAATGTCCTAGAGAGGTCAGGTTTGTTTTAGTGTACTCCAATCAACAGCCCCTACAACCACAAAAAGGAATGGAGTCATTAGCACTTATGGTTTGTAAATGGCACGCAGAATTATGTTGCACGAAGCACAATTTCACATCATTCTGGGTCCATTTGTGTGAAAACAAGGTCCAATCAGGCTGAAACGTTACAGGAAGGTAGAATCTATTTAGTTGTAAGTGATCTGAACGTTTCATGATGATCGCACATTCCTATAGGGGGTCAAACCATGTCCCAAAGGTCACCGGGCCTGGTGTCACTTTAAAGAAGTAGTCCAGTTACACCTTTGTGGGCTTATAACGTTTCTTCTGAATGTCCTAGAGAGGTCAGGTTTGTTTTAGTGTACTCCAATCAACAGCCCCTACAACCACAAAAAGGAATGGAGTCATTAGCACTTATGGTTTGTAAATGGCACCCAGAATTATGTTGCACGAAGCACAATTTCACATCATTCTGGGTCCATTTGTGTGAAAACAAGGTCCAATCAGGCTGAAACGTTACAGGAAGGTAGAATCTATTGAGTTGTAAGTGATCTGAACGTTTCATGATGATCGCACATTCCTATAGGGGGTCAAACCATGTCCCAAAGGTCACCGGGCCTGGTGTCACTTTAAAGAAGTAGTCCAGTTACACCTTTGTGGGCTTATAACTTGGCTTCTGAATGTCCTAGAGAGGTCAGGTTTGTTTTAGTGTACTCCAATCAACAGCCCCTACAACCACAAAAAGGAATGGAGTCATTAGCACTTATGGTTTGTAAATGGCACCCAGAATTACGTTGCACGAAGCACAATTTCACATCATTCTGGGTCCATTTGTGTGAAAACAAGGTCCAATCAGGCTGAAACGTTACAGGAAGGTAGAATCTATTGAGTTGTAAGTGATCTGATTGTTTCATGATGATAGCACTTTCCTAAGGGGGTCAAACCATGTCCCAAAGGTCACCGGATCTGGTGTCAATTTAAAGAAGTAGTCCAGTTACATATTTGTGGGCTTATAACTTGGCTTCTGAATGTCCTAGAGAGATCAGGTTTGTTTTAGTATACTCCAATCAAAAAGCCCCTACAACCACAAAAAGGAATGGAGTCATTAGCACTTATGGTTTGTAAATGGCACCCAGAATTATGTTGCACGAAGCACAATTTCACATCATTCTCGGTTCATTTGTGTGAAAACAAGGTCCAATCAGGCTGAAACGTTACAGAAAAGTAGAATCTATTGATTTGTAATTGAACTGAACGTTTCATGATAATAGCACTTTCCTAAGGGGGTCAAACCATGTCCCAAAGGTCACCGGATCTGGTGTCAATTTAAAGAAGTAGTCCAGTTACACCTTTGTGGGCTTATAACTTGGCTTCTGAATGTCCTAGAGAGGTCAGGTTTGTTTTAGAGTACTCCAATTAACAGCCCCCTTACCCCAAAAAGGAATGGAGTCATTAGCACTTATGGTTTTTAAATGGCACCCAGAATTATGTTGCACGAAGCACAATTTCACATCATTCTGGGTTCATTTGTGTGAAAACAAGCTCCAATCAGGCTGAAACGTTACAGGAAGGTAGAATATATTGAGTTGTAAGTTATCTGAACCATGTCCCAAAGGTCACCGGATCTGGTGTCAATTTAAAGAAGTAGTCCAGTTACACCTTTGTGGGCTTATAACTTGGCTTCTGAATGTCCTAGAGAGGTCAGGTTTGTTTCAGAGTACTCCAATCAACAGCCCCTACAACCACTAAAAGGAATGGAGTCATTAGCACTTATGGTTTGTAAATGTCACCCAGAATTATGTTGCACAAAGCACAATTTCACATAATTCTGGGTCCATTTGTGTGAAAACAAGGTCCAATCAGGCTGAAAAGTTACAAGAAGGTAGAATCTATTGAGTTGTAAGTGATCTGAACGTTTCATGATGATCGCACATTCCTATAGGGGGTCAAACCATGTCCCAAAGGTCACCGGGCCTGGTGTCACTTTAAAGAAGTAGTCCAGTTACACATTTGTGGGCTTATAACTTGGCTTCTGAATGTCCTAGAGAGATCAGGTTTTTTTTCGAGTACTCCAACCAACAGCCCCTACAACCACAAAAAGTAATGGAGTCATTAGCACTTATGGTTTTTAAATGGCACCCAGAGTTATGTTGCACGAAGCACAATTTCACATCTTTCTGTGTCCATTTGTGTGAAAACAAGGTCCAATCAGGCTGAAACGTTACAAGAAGGTAGAATCTATTGAGTTGTAAGTGATCTGAACGTTTCATGATGATCGCACATTCCTATAGGGGGTCAAACCATGTCCCAAAGGTCACCGGGCCTGGTGTCACTTTAAAGTAGTAGTCCAGTTACACCTTTGTGGGCTTATAACTTGGCTTCTGAATGTCCTAGAGAGGTCAGATTTGTTTTAGAGTACTCCAATCCACAGCCCCCATTACCACTAAAAGGAATGGAGTCATTAGCACTTATGGTTTTTAAATGGCACCCAGAATTATGTTGCACGAAGCACAATTTCACATCATTCTGGGTCCATTTGTGTGAAAACAAGGTCCAATCAGGCTGAAACGTCACAGAAAAGTAGAATCTATTGAGTTGTAAATGATTCCTGTGTTTTATTATGATAGCACATTCCTATAGGGGGTCAAACCATGTCCCAAAGGTCACGGGGCCTGGTGTCACTTCAAAGAAGTAGTCCAGTTACACCTTTGTGGGCTTATAACATTTCTTCTGAATGTCCTAGAGAGGTCAGGTTTGTTTTAGTGTACTCCAATCAACAGCCCCTACAACCACAAAAAGGAATGGAGTCATTAGCACTTATGGTTTGTAAATGGCACGCAGAATTATGTTGCACGAAGCACAATTTCACATCATTCTGGGTCCATTTGTGTGAAAACAAGGTCCAATCAGGCTGAAACGTTACAGGAAGGTAGAATCTATTTAGTTGTAAGTGATCTGAACGTTTCATGATGATCGCACATTCCTATAGGGGGTCAAACCATGTCCCAAAGGTCACGGGGCCTGGTGTCACTTCAAAGAAGTAGTCCAGTTACACCTTTGTGGGCTTATAACATTTCTTCTGAATGTCCTAGAGAGGTCAGGTTTGTTTTAGTGTACTCCAATCAACAGCCCCTACAACCACAAAAAGGAATGGAGTCATTAGCACTTATGGTTTGTAAATGGCACGCAGAATTATGTTGCACGAAGCACAATTTCACATCATTCTGGGTCCATTTGTGTGAAAACAAGGTCCAATCAGGCTGAAACGTTACAGGAAGGTAGAATCTATTTAGTTGTAAGTGATCTGAACGTTTCATGATGATCGCACATTCCTATAGGGGGTCAAACCATGTCCCAAAGGTCACCGGGCCTGGTGTCACTTTAAAGAAGTAGTCCAGTTACACCTTTGTGGGCTTGTAACGTTTCTTCTGAATGTCCTAGAGAGGTCAGGTTTGTTTTAGTGTACTCCAATCAACAGCCCCTACAACCACAAAAAGGAATGGAGTCATTAGCACTTATGGTTTGTAAATGGCACCCAGAATTATGTTGCACGAAGCACAATTTCACATCATTCTGGGTCCATTTGTGTGAAAACAAGGTCCAATCAGGCTGAAACGTTACAGGAAGGTAGAATCTATTGAGTTGTAAGTGATCTGAACGTTTCATGATGATCGCACATTCCTATAGGGGGTCAAACCATGTCCCAAAGGTCACCGGGCCTGGTGTCACTTTAAAGAAGTAGTCCAGTTACACCTTTGTGGGCTTATAACTTGGCTTCTGAATGTCCTAGAGAGGTCAGGTTTGTTTTAGTGTACTCCAATCAACAGCCCCTACAACCACAAAAAGGAATGGAGTCATTAGCACTTATGGTTTGTAAATGGCACCCAGAATTACGTTGCACGAAGCACAATTTCACATCATTCTGGGTCCATTTGTGTGAAAACAAGGTCCAATCAGGCTGAAACGTTACAGGAAGGTAGAATCTATTGAGTTGTAAGTGATCTGATTGTTTCATGATGATAGCACTTTCCTAAGGGGGTCAAACCATGTCCCAAAGGTCACCGGATCTGGTGTCAATTTAAAGAAGTAGTCCAGTTACATATTTGTGGGCTTATAACTTGGCTTCTGAATGTCCTAGAGAGATCAGGTTTGTTTTAGTATACTCCAATCAAAAGCCCCTACAACCACAAAAAGGAATGGAGTCATTAGCACTTATGGTTTGTAAATGGCACCCAGAATTATGTTGCACGAAGCACAATTTCCCATCATTCTCGGTTCATTTGTGTGAAAACAAGGTCCAATCAGGCTGAAACGTTACAGAAAAGTAGAATCTATTGATTTGTAATTGAACTGAACGTTTCATGATAATAGCACTTTCCTAAGGGGGTCAAACCATGTCCCAAAGGTCACCGGATCTGGTGTCAATTTAAAGAAGTAGTCCAGTTACACCTTTGTGGGCTTATAACTTGGCTTCTGAATGTCCTAGAGAGGTCAGGTTTGTTTTAGAGTACTCCAATTAACAGCCCCCTTACCCCAAAAAGGAATGGAGTCATTAGCACTTATGGTTTTTAAATGGCACCCAGAATTATGTTGCACGAAGCACAATTTCACATCATTCTGGGTTCATTTGTGTGAAAACAAGCTCCAATCAGGCTGAAACGTTACAGGAAGGTAGAATATATTGAGTTGTAAGTTATCTGAACCATGTCCCAAAGGTCACCGGATCTGGTGTCAATTTAAAGAAGTAGTCCAGTTACACCTTTGTGGGCTTATAACTTGGCTTCTGAATGTCCTAGAGAGGTCAGGTTTGTTTCAGAGTACTCCAATCAACAGCCCCTACAACCACTAAAAGGAATGGAGTCATTAGCACTTATGGTTTGTAAATGTCACCCAGAATTATGTTGCACAAAGCACAATTTCACATCATTCTGGGTCCATTTGTGTGAAAACAAGGTCCAATCAGGCTGAAAAGTTACAAGAAGGTAGAATCTATTGAGTTGTAAGTGATCTGAACGTTTCATGATGATCGCACATTCCTATAGGGGGTCAAACCATGTCCCAAAGGTCACCGGGCCTGGTGTCACTTTAAAGAAGTAGTCCAGTTACACATTTGTGGGCTTATAACTTGGCTTCTGAATGTCCTAGTTAGATCAGGTTTTTTTTTCGAGTACTCCAACCAACAGCCCCTACAACCACAAAAAGTAATGGAGTCATTAGCACTTATGGTTTTTAAATGGCACCCAGAGTTATGTTGCACGAAGCACAATTTCACATCTTTCTGTGTCCATTTGTGTGAAAACAAGGTCCAATCAGGCTGAAACGTTACAAGAAGGTAGAATCTATTGAGTTGTAAGTGATCTGAACGTTTCATGATGATCGCACATTCCTATAGGGGGTCAAACCATGTCCCAAAGGTCACCGGGCCTGGTGTCACTTTAAAGAAGTAGTCCAGTTACACCTTTGTGGGCTTATAACTTGGCTTCTGAATGTCCTAGAGAGGTCAGGTTTGTTTTAGAGTACTCCAATCCACAGCCCCCATTACCACTAAAAGGAATGGAGTCATTAGCACTTATGGTTTTTAAATGGCACCCAGAATTATGTTGCACGAAGCACAATTTCACATCATTCTGGGTTCATTTGTGTGAAAACAAGGTCCAATCAGGCTGAAACGTTACAGGAAGGTAGAATCTATTGAGTTGTAAGTGATCTGAACGTTTCATGATGATAGCATTTTCCTAAGGGGGTCAAACCATGTCCCAAAGGTCACCGGATCTGGTGTCAACTTAAAGAAGTAGTCCAGTTACACATTTGTGGGCTTATAACTTGGCTTCTGAATGTCCTAGAGAGATCAGAATTGTTTTAGTATACTCCAATCAACAGCCCCTACAACCACAAAAAGGAGTGGAGTCATTAGCACTTATGGTTTTTAAATGGCACCCCGAATTATGTTGCACGAAGCACAATTTCACATCATTCTGGGTTCATTTGTGTGAAAACAAGGTCCAATCAGGCTGAAACGTTACAGGAAGGTAGAATCTATTGAGTTGTAAGTGATCTGAACGTTTCCTAATGATAGCACATTCCTAAGGGGGTCAAACCATGTCCCAAAGGTCACCGGATCTGGTGTCAATTTAAAGAAGTAGTCCAGTTACACATTTGTGGGCTTATAACTTGGCTTCTGAATGTCCTAGAGAGATCAGGTTTGTTTTAATGTAATCCAACCAACAGCCCCTCCAACCACAAAAAGGAATGGAGTCATTAGCACTTATGGTTTTTAAATGGCACCCAGAATTATGTTGCACGAAGCACAATTTCACATCATTCTGGGTCCATTTGTGTGAAAACAAGGTCCAATCAGGCTGAAACGTCACAGAAAAGTAGAATCTATTGAGTTGTAAATGATTCCTGTGTTTAATTATGATAGCACATTCCTATAGGGGGTCAAACGATGTCCCAAAGGTCACCGGGCCTGGTGTCACTTTAAAGAAGTAGTCCAGTTACACCTTTGTGGGCTTATAACGTTTCTTCTGAATGTCCTAGAGAGGTCAGGTTTGTTTTAGTGTACTCCAATCAACAGCCCCTACAACCACAAAAAGGAATGGAGTCATTAGAACTTATGGTTTGTAAATGGCACCCAGAATTATGTTGCACAAAGCACAATTTCACATCATTCTGGGTCCATTTGTGTGAAAACAAGGTCCGATTAGGCTGAAACGTTACAGGAAGGTAGAATCTATTGAGTTGTAAGTGATCTGAACGTTTCATGATGATAGCACTTTCCTAAGGGGGTCAAACCATGTCCCAAAGGTCACCGGATCTGGTGTCAATTTAAAGAAGTAGTCCAGTTACACATTTGTGGGCTTATAACTTGGCTTCTGAATGTCCTAGAGAGATCAGGTTTGTTTCAGAGTACTCCAATCAACAGCCCCTACAACCACTAAAAGGAATGGAGTCATTAGCACTTATGGTTTGTAAATGGCACCCAGAATTATGTTGCACAAAGCACAATATCACATCATTCTGGGTCCATTTGTGTGAAAACAAGTTCCAATCAGGCTGAAACGTTACAAGAAGGTAGAATCTATTGAGTTGTAAAAGATTCCTGTGTTTCATGATGATAGCACATTCCTAAGGGCGTCAAATCAGGTCATAAAGGTCACCGGATCACTTGTTCCCTAAAGGTAGGGTTTCAAACACACCTTTGGGGGCTTATAACTTGGCTTCTGAATGTCTCAGAGAGGTCAGGTTTGTTTTATGGTACTACAATCACCAGCCCCTATTATCCCAAAAAGGAATGGAGTCATTAGCACTTATGGTTTTTAAACGGCACCCAGAATTATGTTTCACAAAGCACAATTTCACATCATTCTGGGTCCATTTATGTGAAAACAAGGTCCAATCAGGCTGAAACGTCACAGAAAAGTAGAATCTATTGAGTGGTAAAAGATTCCTGTGTTTCATAATGATAGCACATTCCTAAGGGCGTCAAATCAGGTCATAAAGGTCACCGGATCACTTGTTCCTTAAAGGCATGGTTCCAAACACACCTTTGGGGGCTTATAACTTGGCTTCTGAATGTCTCAGAGAGGTCAGGTTTGTTTTATGGTACTCCAATCACCAGCCCCTATTACCCCAAAAAGGAATGGAGTCATTAGCACTTGGTTTTTAAATGGCACCCAGATTCATGCTGCACGAAGCACAATTTCACATCATTCTGGGTCCATTTGTGTGAAAACAAGGTCCAATCAGGCTGAAACGTTACAGGAAGGTAGAATCTATTGAGTTGTAAGTGATCTGAACGTTTCATGATGATAGCACATTCCTATAGGGGGTCAAACCATGTCCCAAAGGTCACCGGGCCTCGTGTCACTTTAAAGAAGTAGTCCAGTTACACATTTGTGGGCTTATAACTTTTTTTCTGAATGTCCTAGAGAGATCAGGTTTGTTTCAGAGTACTCCAATCAACAACCCTACAAACACAAAAAGGAATGGAGTCATTAGCACTTATGGTTTGTAAATGGCACCCAGAATTATGTTGCACGAAGCACAATTTCACATCATTCTGGGTCCATTTGTGTGAAAACAAGGTCCAATCAGGCTGAAACGTTACAAGAAGGTAGAATCTATAGAGTTGTAAGTGATCTGAACGTTTCATGATGATCGCACATTCCTATAGGGGTCAAACCATCTCCCAAAGGTCACCGGGCCTCGTGTCACTTTAAAGAAGTAGTCCAGTTACACCTTTGCAGGCTTATAACATTTCTTCTGAATGTCCTAGAGAGGTCAGGTTTGTTTTAGAGTACTTCAATTAACAGCTCCTACAACCCCAAAAAGGAATGGAGTCATTAGCACTTATGGTTTTTAAATGGCACCCAGAATTATGTCGCACAAAGCACAATTTCTGATCATTCCGGGTCCATTTCACAGAAAAAAGCTTCAATCAGGCTGAAATGTCAGAGAAAAGTAGAATCTATTGAGTTGTAAATGATTCCTGTGTTTCATGATGATAGCACATTCCTAAGGGCGTCAAATCAGGTCATAAAGGTCACCGGATCACTTGTTCCTTAAAGGCAGGGTTCCAAACACACCTTTGGGGGCTTATAACTTGGCTTCTGAATGTCTCAGAGAGGTCAGGTTTGTTTTATGGTACTCCAATCAACACCCCCTATTACCCCAAAAAGGAATGGAGTCATTAGCACTTATGGTTTTTAAATGGCACCCAGAATTATGTTGCACGAAGCACAATTTCACATCATTCTGGGTCCATTTGTGTGAAAACAAGGTCCAATCAGGCGGAAACATTACAGGAAGGTAGAATCTATTGAGTTGTAAGTGATCTGAACGTTTCATGATGATAGCACTTTCCTAAGGGGGTCAAACCATGTCCCAAAGGTCACCGGATCTGGTGTCAATTTAAAGAAGTAGTCCAGTTACACATTTGTGAGCTTATAACTTTTCTTCTGAATGTCCTAGAGAGATCAGGTTTGTTTCAGAGTACTCCAATCAACAGCCCCTACAACCACAAAAAGGAATGGAGTCATTAGCACTTATGGTTTGTAAATGGCACCCAGAATTATGTTGCACGAAGCACAATTTCACATCATTCTGGGTCCATTTGTGTGAAAACAAGGTCCAATAAGGCTGAAACGTCACAAAAAAGTAGAATGTAGTGAGTTGTAAATGATTCCTGTGCTTCATGATGATAGCACATTCCTAAGGGCGTCAAATCAGGTCATAAAGGTCACCGGATCACTTGTTCCTTAAAGGCAGGGTTCCAAACACACATTTGGGGGCTTATAACTTGGCTTCTGAATGTCCTAGAGAGGTCAGGTTTGTTTTAGAGTACTTCAATTAACAGCTCCTACAACCCCAAAAAGGAATGGAGTCATTAGCACTTATGGGTTTTAAATGCCACCCAGAAATATGTCGCACAAAGCACAATTTCACATCATTCCTGGTCCATTTCTCAGAAAAAAGCTTCAATCAGGCTGAAACGTCACAGAAAAGTAGAATCTATTGAGTTGTAAAGGATTCCTGTGTTTCATGATGATAGCACATTCCTAAGGGCATCAAATTAGGTCATAAAGGTCACCGGATCACTTGTTCCTTAAAGGCAGGGTTCGAAACACACATTTGGGGGCTTATAACTTGGCTTCTGAATGTCTCAGAGAGGTCAGGTTTGTTTTAGCGTACTCCAATCAACAGCCCCTATTACCCCAAAAAGAAATGGAGTCATTAGCACTTGGTTTTTAAATGGCACCCAGATTTATGTTGCACGAAGCACAATTTCACATCATTCTGGGTCCATTTGTGTGAAAACAAGGTCCAATCAGGCTGAAACGTTACAGGAAAGTAGAATCTATTGAGTTGTAATTGATCTGAACGTTTCATGATGATAGCACTTTCCTAAGGGGGTCAAACCATGTCCCAAAGGTCACCGGATCTGGTGTCAATTTAAAGAAGTAGTCCAGTTACACATTTGGGGGCTTATAACTTGGCTTCTGAATGTCCTAGAGAGATCAGGTTTGTTTCAGAGTACTCCAATCAACAGCCCCTACAACCACTAAAAGGAGTGGAGTCATTAGCACTTATGGTTTGTAAATGGCACCCAGAATTATGTTGCACAAAGCACAATTTCACATCATTCTGGGTCCATTTGTGTGAAAACAAGTTCCAATCAGGCTGAAACGTTACAAGAAGGTAGAATCTATAGAGTTGTAAGTGATCTGAACGTTTCATGATGATCGCACATTCCAATAGGGGGTAAAACCATGTCCCAAAGGTCACCGGGCCTGGTGTCACTTTAAAGAAGTAGTCCAGTTACACTTTTGTGGGCTTATAACGTTTCTTCTGAATGTCCTAGAGAGGTCAGGTTTGTTTTAGAGTACTCCAATTAACAGCCCCTACAACCCCAAAAAGGAATGGAGTCATTAGCACTTATGTTTTTTAAACGGCACCCAGAATTATGTTTCACAAAGCACAATTTCACATCATTCTGGGTCCATTTATGTGAAAACAAGGTCCGATCAGGCTGAAACGTCACAGAAAAGTAGAATCTATTGAGTTGTAAAAGATTCCTGTGTTTCATGATGATAGCACATTCCTAAGGGCGTCAAATCAGGTCATAAAGGTCACCGGACCACTTGTTCCTTAAAGGCAGGGTTCCAAACACACCTTTGGGGGCTTATAATTTGGCTTCTGAATGTCTCAGAGAGGTCAGGTTTGTTTTATGGTACTACAATCACCAGCCCCTATTATCCCAAAAAGGAATGGAGTCATTAGCACTTATGGTTTTTAAACGGCACCCAGAATTATGTTGCACAAAGCACAATTTCACATCATTCTGGGTCCATTTATGTGAAAACAAGGTCCAATCAGGCTGAAACGTCACAGAAAAGTAGAATCTATTGAGTGGTAAAAGATTCCTGTGTTTCATGATGATAGCACATTCCTAAGGGCGTCAAATCAGGTCATAAAGGTCACCGGATCACTTGTTCCTTAAAGGCAGGGTTCCAAACACACCTTTGGGGGCTTATAACTTGGCTTCTGAATGTCTCAGAGAGGTCAGGTTTGTTTTATGGTACTCCAATCAACACCCCCTATTACCCCAAAAAGGAATGGAGTCATTAGCACTTGGTTTTTAAATGGCACCCAGAATTATGTTGCACGAAGCACAATTTCACATCATTCTGGGTCCATTTGTGTGAAAACAAGGTCCAATCAGGCTGAAACGTTACAGGAAGGTAGAATCTATTGAGTTGTAAGTGATCTGAACGTTTCATGATGATAGCACATTCCTATAGGGGGTCAAACCATGTCCCAAAGGTCACCGGGCCTCGTGTCAATTTAAAGAAGTAGTCCAGTTACACATTTGTGGGCTTATAACTTTTTTTCTGAATGTCCTAGAGAGATCACGTTTGTTTCAGAGTACTCCAATCAACAACCCTACAAACACAAAAAGGAATGGAGTCATTAGCACTTATGGTTTGTAAATGGCACCCAGAATTATGTTGCACGAAGCACAATTTCACATCATTCTGGGTCCATTTGTGTGAAAACAAGGTCCAATCAGGCTGAAACGTTACAAGAAGGTAGAATCTATAGAGTTGTAAGAGATCTGAACGTTTCATGATGATCGCACATTCCTATAGGGGTCAAACCATGTCCCAAAGGTCACCGGGCCTCGTGTCACTTTAAAGAAGTAGTCCAGTTACACCTTTGCAGGCTTATAACATTTCTTCTGAATGTCCTAGAGAGGTCAGGTTTGTTTTAGAGTACTTCAATTAACAGCTCCTACAACCCCAAAAAGGAATGGAGTCATTAGCACTTATGGTTTTTAATTGGCACCCAGAATTATGTCGCACAAAGCACAATTTCTGATCATTCCGGGTCCATTTCACAGAAAAAAGCTTAAATCAGGCTGAAACGTCAGAGAAAAGTAGAATCTATTGAGTTGTAAATGATTCCTGTGTTTCATGATGATAGCACATTCCTAAGGGCGTCAAATCAGGTCATAAAGGTCCCCGGATCACTTGTTCCTTAAAGGTAGGGTTCCAAACACACCTTTGTGGGCTTATAACTTGGCTTCTGAATGTCCGAGAGAGATCAGGTTTGTTTTAGTATACTCCAATCAACAGCCCCTAAAACCACAAAAAGGAATGGAGTCATTAGCACTTATGGTTTTTAAATGGCACCCAGAATTATGTTGCACGAAGCACAATTTCACATCATTCTGGGTCCATTTGTGTGAAAACAAGGTCCAATCAGGCTGAAACGTTACAAGAAGGTAGAATCTATTGAGTTGTAAGTGATCTGAACGTTTCATGATGATCGCACATTCCTATAGGGGGTCAAACCATGTCCCAAAGGTCACCGGGCCTGGTGTCACTTTAAAGAAGTAGTCCAGTTACACATTTGTGGGATTAAAACTTGGCTTCTGAATGTCCTAGACAGATCAGGTTTGTTTTAGTGTACTCCAATCAACAGCCCCTACAACCTCAAAAAGGATTGGAGTCATTAGCACTTATGGTTTTTAAATGGCACCCAGAATTATGTTGCACGAAGCACAATTTCACATCATTCTGGGTCCATTTGTGTGAAAACAAGGTCCAATCAGGCTGAAACGTTACAAGAAGGTAGAATCTATTGAGTTGTAAGTGATCTGAACGTTTCATGATGATCGCACATTCCTATAGGGGGTCAAACCATGTCCCAAAGGTCACCGGGCCTGGTGTCACTTTAAAGAAGTAGTCCAGTTACACCTTTGTGGGCTTATAACTTGGCTTCTGAATGTCCTAGAGAGGTCAGATTTGTTTTAGAGTACTCCAATCCACAGCCCCCATTACCACTAAAAGGAATGGAGTCATTAGCACTTATGGTTTTTAAATGGCACCCAGAATTATGTTGCACGAAGCACAATTTCACATCATTCTGGGTCCATTTGTGTGAAAACAAGGTCCAATCAGGCTGAAACGTCACAGAAAAGTAGAATCTATTGAGTTGTAAATGATTCCTGTGTTTTATTATGATAGCACATTCCTATAGGGGGTCAAACCATGTCCCAAAGGTCACGGGGCCTGGTGTCACTTCAAAGAAGTAGTCCAGTTACACCTTTGTGGGCTTATAACATTTCTTCTGAATGTCCTAGAGAGGTCAGGTTTGTTTTAGTGTACTCCAATCAACAGCCCCTACAACCACAAAAAGGAATGGAGTCATTAGCACTTATGGTTTGTAAATGGCACGCAGAATTATGTTGCACGAAGCACAATTTCACATCATTCTGGGTCCATTTGTGTGAAAACAAGGTCCAATCAGGCTGAAACGTTACAGGAAGGTAGAATCTATTTAGTTGTAAGTGATCTGAACGTTTCATGATGATCGCACATTCCTATAGGGGGTCAAACCATGTCCCAAAGGTCACCGGGCCTGGTGTCACTTTAAAGAAGTAGTCCAGTTCCACCTTTGTGGGCTTATAACGTTTCTTCTGAATGTCCTAGAGAGGTCAGGTTTGTTTTAGTGTACTCCAATCAAGAACCCCTACAACCACAAAAAGGAATGGAGTCATTAGCACTTATGGTTTGTAAATGGCACCCAGAATTATGTTGCACGAAGCACAATTTCACATCATTCTGGGTCCATTTGTGTGAAAACAAGGTCCAATCAGGCTGAAACGTTACAGGAAGGTAGAATCTATTGAGTTGTAAGTGATCTGAACGTTTCATGATGATCGCACATTCCTATAGGGGGTCAAACCATGTCCCAAAGGTCACCGGGCCTGGTGTCACTTTAAAGAAGTAGTCCAGTTACACCTTTGTGGGCTTATAACTTGGCTTCTGAATGTCCTAGAGAGGTCAGGTTTGTTTTAGTGTACTCCAATCAACAGCCCCTACAACCACAAAAAGGAATGGAGTCATTAGCACTTATGGTTTGTAAATGGCACCCAGAATTATGTTGCACGAAGCACAATTTCACATTATTCTGGGTCCATTTGTGTGAAAACAAGGTCCAATCAGGCTGAAACGTTACAGGAAGGTAGAATCTATTGAGTTGTAAGTGATCTGATTGTTTCATGATGATAGCACTTTCCTAAGGGGGTCAAACCATGTCCCAAAGGTCACCGGATCTGGTGTCAATTTAAAGAAGTAGTCCAGTTACATATTTGTGGGCTTATAACTTGGCTTCTGAATGTCCTAGAGAGATCAGGTTTGTTTTAGTATACTCCAATCAAAAGCCCCTACAACCACAAAAAGGAATGGAGTCATTAGCACTTATGGTTTGTAAATGGCACCCAGAATTATGTTGCACGAAGCACAATTTCACATCATTCTCGGTTCATTTGTGTGAAAACAAGGTCCAATCAGGCTGAAACGTTACAGAAAAGTAGAATCTATTGATTTGTAATTGATCTGAACGTTTCACGATAATAGCACTTTCCTAAGGGGGTCAAACCATGTCCCAAAGGTCACCGGATCTGGTGTCAATTTAAAGAAGTAGTCCAGTTACACCTTTGTGGGCTTATAACTTGGCTTCTGAATGTCCTAGAGAGGTCAGGTTTGTTTTAGAGTACTCCAATTAACAGCCCCCTTACCCCAAAAAGGAATGGAGTCATTAGCACTTATGGTTTTTAAATGGCACCCAGAATTATGTTGCACGAAGCACAATTTCACATCATTCTGGGTTCATTTGTGTGAAAACAAGGTCCAATCAGGCTGAAACGTTACAGGAAGGTAGAATATATTGAGTTGTAAGTTATCTGAACCATGTCCCAAAGGTCACCGGGCCTGGTGTCACTTTAAAGAAGTAGTCCAGTTACACATTTGTGGGCTTATAACTTGGCTTCTGAATGTCCTAGAGAGATCAGGTTTTTTTTCGAGTACTCCAACCAACAGCCCCTACAACCACAAAAAGTAATGGAGTCATTAGCACTTATGGTTTTTAAATGGCACCCAGAGTTATGTTGCACGAAGCACAATTTCACATCTTTCTGTGTCCATTTGTGTGAAAACAAGGTCCAATCAGGCTGAAACGTTACAAGAAGGTAGAATCTATTGAGTTGTAAGTGATCTGAACGTTTCATGATGATCGCACATTCCTATAGGGGGTCAAACCATGTCCCAAAGGTCACCGGGCCTGGTGTCACTTTAAAGAAGTAGTCCAGTTACACCTTTGTGGGCTTATAACTTGGCTTCTGAATGTCCTAGAGAGGTCAGGTTTGTTTTAGAGTACTCCAATCCACAGCCCCCATTACCACTAAAAGGAATGGAGTCATTAGCACTTATGGTTTTTAAATGGCACCCAGAATTATGTTGCACGAAGCACAATTTCACATCATTCTGGGTTCATTTGTGTGAAAACAAGGTCCAATCAGGCTGAAACATTACAGGAAGGTAGAATCTATTGAGTTGTAAGTGATCTGAACGTTTCATGATGATAGCACTTTCCTAAGGGGGTCAAACCATGTCCCAAAGGTCACCGGATCTGGTGTCAATTTAAAGAAGTAGTCCAGTTACACATTTGTGAGCTTATAACTTTTCTTCTGAATGTCCTAGAGAGATCAGGTTTGTTTCAGAGTACTCCAATCAACAGCCCCTACAACCACAAAAAGGAATGGAGTCATTAGCACTTATGGTTTGTAAATGGCACCCAGAATTATGTTGCACGAAGCACAATTTCACATCATTCTGGGTCCATTTGTGTGAAAACAAGGTCCAATAAGGCTGAAACGTCACAAAAAAGTAGAATGTAGTGAGTTGTAAATGATTCCTGTGCTTCATGATGATAGCACATTCCTAAGGGCGTCAAATCAGGTCATAAAGGTCACCGGATCACTTGTTCCTTAAAGGCAGGGTTCCAAACACACATTTGGGGGCTTATAACTTGGCTTCTGAATGTCCTAGAGAGGTCAGGTTTGTTTTAGAGTACTTCAATTAACAGCTCCTACAACCCCAAAAAGGAATGGAGTCATTAGCACTTATTGGTTTTAAATGCCACCCAGAATTATGTCGCACAAAGCACAATTTCACATCATTCCTGGTCCATTTCTCAGAAAAAAGCTTCAATCAGGCTGAAACGTCACAGAAAAGTAGAATCTATTGAGTTGTAAAGGATTCCTGTGTTTCATGATGATAGCACATTCCTAAGGGCATCAAATTAGGTCATAAAGGTCACCGGATCACTTGTTCCTTAAAGGCAGGGTTCGAAACACACATTTGGGGGCTTATAACTTGGCTTCTGAATGTCTCAGAGAGGTCAGGTTTGTTTTAGCGTACTCCAATCAACAGCCCCTATTACCCCAAAAAGAAATGGAGTCATTAGCACTTGGTTTGTAAATGGCACCCAGATTTATGTTGCACGAAGCACAATTTCACATCATTCTGGGTCCATTTGTGTGAAAACAAGGTCCAATCAGGCTGAAACGTTACAGGAAAGTAGAATCTATTGAGTTGTAATTGATCTGAACGTTTCATGATGATAGCACTTTCCTAAGGGGGTCAAACCATGTCCCAAAGGTCACCGGATCTGGTGTCAATTTAAAGAAGTAGTCCAGTTACACATTTGTGGGCTTGTAACTTGGCTTCTGAATGTCCTAGAGAGATCAGGTTTGTTTCAGAGTACTCCAATCAACAGCCCCTACAACCACTAAAAGGAATGGAGTCATTAGCACTTATGGTTTGTAAATGGCACCCAGAATTATGTTGCACAAAGCACAATTTCACATCATTCTGGGTCCATTTGTGTGAAAACAAGTTCCAATCAGGCTGAAACGTTACAAGAAGGTAGAATCTATAGAGTTGTAAGTGATCTGAACGTTTCATGATGATCGCACATTCCAATAGGGGGTAAAACCATGTCCCAAAGGTCACCGGGCCTGGTGTCACTTTAAAGAAGTAGTCCAGTTACACTTTTGTGGGCTTATAACGTTTCTTCTGAATGTCCTAGAGAGGTCAGGTTTGTTTTAGAGTACTCCAATTAACAGCCCCTACAACCCCAAAAAGGAATGGAGTCATTAGCACTTATGTTTTTTAAACGGCACCCAGAATTATGTTTCACAAAGCACAATTTCACATCATTCTGGGTCCATTTATGTGAAAACAAGGTCCGATCAGGCTGAAACGTCACAGAAAAGTAGAATCTATTGAGTTGTAAAAGATTCCTGTGTTTCATGATGATAGCACATTCCTAAGGGCGTCAAATCAGGTCATAAAGGTCACCGGATCACTTGCAGGGTTCCAAACACACCTTTGGGGGCATATAATTTGGCTTCTGAATGTCTCAGAGAGGTCAGGTTTGTTTTATGGTACTACAATCACCAGCCCCTATTATCCCAAAAAGGAATGGAGTCATTAGCACTTATGGTTTTTAAACGGCACCCAGAATTATGTTGCACAAAGCACAATTTCACATCATTCTGGGTCCATTTATGTGAAAACAAGGTCCAATCAGGCTGAAACGTCACAGAAAAGTAGAATCTATTGAGTGGTAAAAGATTCCTGTGTTTCATGATGATAGCACATTCCTAAGGGCGTCAAATCAGGTCATAAAGGTCACCGGATCACTTGTTCCTTAAAGGCAGGGTTCCAAACACACCTTTGGGGGCTTATAACTTGGCTTCTGAATGTCTCAGAGAGGTCAGGTTTGTTTTATGGTACTCCAATCAACACCCCCTATTACCCCAAAAAGGAATGGAGTCATTAGCACTTGGTTTTTAAATGGCACCCAGATTCATGCTGCACGAAGCACAATTTCACATCATTCTGGGTCCATTTGTGTGAAAACAAGGTCCAATCAGGCTGAAACGTTACAGGAAGGTAGAATCTATTGAGTTGTAAGTGATCTGAACGTTTCATGATGATAGCACATTCCTATAGGGGGTCAAACCATGTCCCAAAGGTCACCGGGCCTCGTGTCAATTTAAAGAAGTAGTCCAGTTACACATTTGTGGGCTTATAACTTTTTTTCTGAATGTCCTAGAGAGATCAGGTTTGTTTCAGAGTACTCCAATCAACAACCCTACAAACACAAAAAGGAATGGAGTCATTAGCACTTATGGTTTGTAAATGGCACCCAGAATTATGTTGCACGAAGCACAATTTCACATCATTCTGGGTCCATTTGTTTGAAAACAAGGTCCAATCAGGCTGAAACGTTACAAGAAGGTAGAATCTATAGAGTTGTAAGAGATCTGAACGTTTCATGATGATCGCACATTCCTATAGGGGTCAAACCATGTCCCAAAGGTCACCGGGCCTCGTGTCACTTTAAAGAAGTAGTCCAGTTACACCTTTGCAGGCTTATAACATTTCTTCTGAATGTCCTAGAGAGGTCAGGTTTGTTTTAGAGTACTTCAATTAACAGCTCCTACAACCCCAAAAAGGAATGGAGTCATTAGCACTTATGGTTTTTAATTGGCACCCAGAATTATGTCGCACAAAGCACAATTTCTGATCATTCCGGGTCCATTTCACAGAAAAAAGCTTCAATCAGGCTGAAACGTCAGAGAAAAGTAGAATCTATTGAGTTGTAAATGATTCCTGTGTTTCATGATGATAGCACATTCCTAAGGGCGTCAAATCAGGTCATAAAGGTCACCGGATCACTTGTTCCTTAAAGGCAGGGTTCCAAACACACCTTTGTGGGCTTATAACTTGGCTTCTGAATGTCCTAGAGAGATCAGGTTTGTTTTAGTATACTCCAATCAACAGCCCCTAAAACCACAAAAAGGAATGGAGTCATTAGCACTTATGGTTTTTAAATGGCACCCAGAATTATGTTGCACGAAGCACAATTTCACATCATTCTGGGTCCATTTGTGTGAAAACAAGGTCCAATCAGGCTGAAACGTTACAAGAAGGTAGAATCCATTGAGTTGTAAGTGATCTGAACGTTTCATGATGATCGCACATTCCTATAGGGGGTCAAACCATGTCCCAATGGTCACCGGGCCTGGTGTCACTTTAAAGAAGTAGTCCAGTTACACATTTGTGGGATTAAAACTTGGCTTCTGAATGTCCTAGAGAGATCAGGTTTGTTTTAGTGTACTCCAATCCACAGCCCCTACAACCTCAAAAAGGATTGGAGTCATTAGCACTTATGGTTTTTAAATGGCACCCAGAATTATGTTGCACGAAGCACAATTTCACATCATTCTGGGTCCATTTGTGTGAAAACAAGGTCCAATCAGGCTGAAACGTCACAGAAAAGTAGAATCTATTGAGTTGTAAATGATTCCTGTGTTTTATTATGATAGCACATTCCTATAGGGGGTCAAACCATGTCCCAAAGGTCACGGGGCCTGGTGTCACTTCAAAGAAGTAGTCCAGTTACACCTTTGTGGGCTTATAACATTTCTTCTGAATGTCCTAGAGAGGTCAGGTTTGTTTTAGTGTACTCCAATCAACAGCCCCTACAACCACAAAAAGGAATGGAGTCATTAGCACTTATGGTTTGTAAATGGCACGCAGAATTATGTTGCACGAAGCACAATTTCACATCATTCTGGGTCCATTTGTGTGAAAACAAGGTCCAATCAGGCTGAAACGTTACAGGAAGGTAGAATCTATTTAGTTGTAAGTGATCTGAACGTTTCATGATGATCGCACATTCCTATAGGGGGTCAAACCATGTCCCAAAGGTCACGGGGCCTGGTGTCACTTCAAAGAAGTAGTCCAGTTACACCTTTGTGGGCTTATAACATTTCTTCTGAATGTCCTAGAGAGGTCAGGTTTGTTTTAGTGTACTCCAATCAACAGCCCCTACAACCACAAAAAGGAATGGAGTCATTAGCACTTATGGTTTGTAAATGGCACCCAGAATTATGTTGCACGAAGCACAATTTCACATCATTCTGGGTCCATTTGTGTGAAAACAAGGTCCAATCAGGCTGAAACGTTACAGGAAGGTAGAATCTATTGAGTTGTAAGTGATCTGAACGTTTCATGATGATCGCACATTCCTATAGGGGTTCAAACCATGTCCCAAAGGTCACCGGGCCTGGTGTCACTTTAAAGAAGTAGTCCAGTTACACCTTTGTGGGCTTATAACTTGGCTTCTGAATGTCCTAGAGAGGTCAGGTTTGTTTTAGTGTACTCCAATCAACAGCCCCTACAACCACAAAAAGGAATGGAGTCATTAGCACTTATGGTTTGTAAATGGCACCCAGAATTACGTTGCACGAAGCACAATTTCACATCATTCTGGGTCCATTTGTGTGAAAACAAGGTCCAATCAGGCTGAAACGTTACAGGAAGGTAGAATCTATTGAGTTGTAAGTGATCTGATTGTTTCATGATGATAGCACTTTCCTAAGGGGGTCAAACCATGTCCCAAAGGTCACCGGATCTGGTGTCAATTTAAAGAAGTAGTCCAGTTACATATTTGTGGGCTTATAACTTGGCTTCTGAATGTCCTAGAGAGATCAGGTTTGTTTTAGTATACTCCAATCAAAAGCCCCTACAACCACAAAAAGGAATGGAGTCATTAGGACTTATGGTTTGTAAATGGCACCCAGAATTATGTTGCACGAAGCACAATTTCACATCATTCTCGGTTCATTTGTGTGAAAACAAGGTCCAATCAGGCTGAAACGTTACAGAAAAGTAGAATCTATTGATTTGTAATTGAACTGAACGTTTCATGATAATAGCACTTTCCTAAGGGGGTCAAACCATGTCCCAAAGGTCACCGGATCTGGTGTCAATTTAAAGAAGTAGTCCAGTTACACCTTTGTGGGCTTATAACTTGGCTTCTGAATGTCCTAGAGAGGTCAGGTTTGTTTTAGAGTACTCCAATTAACAGCCCCCTTACCCCAAAAAGGAATGGAGTCATTAGCACTTATGGTTTTTAAATGGCACCCAGAATTATGTTGCACGAAGCACAATTTCACATCATTCTGGGTTCATTTGTGTGAAAACAAGGTCCAATCAGGCTGAAACGTTACAGGAAGGTAGAATATATTGAGTTGTAAGTTATCTGAACCATGTCCCAAAGGTCACCGGATCTGGTGTCAATTTAAAGAAGTAGTCCAGTTACACCTTTGTGGGCTTATAACTTGGCTTCTGAATGTCCTAGAGAGGTCAGGTTTGTTTCAGAGTACTCCAATCAACAGCCCCTACAACCACTAAAAGGAATGGAGTCATTAGCACTTATGGTTTGTAAATGTCACCCAGAATTATGTTGCACAAAGCATAATTTCACATCATTCTGGGTCCATTTGTGTGAAAACAAGGTCCAATCAGGCTGAAAAGTTACAAGAAGGTAGAATCTATTGAGTTGTAAGTGATCTGAACGTTTCATGATGATCGCACATTCCTATAGGGGGTCAAACCATGTCCCAAAGGTCACCGGGCCTGGTGTCACTTTAAAGAAGTAGTCCAGTTACACATTTGTGGGCTTATAACTTGGCTTCTGAATGTCCTAGAGAGATCAGGTTTTTTTTCGAGTACTCCAACCAACAGCCCCTACAACCACAAAAAGTAATGGAGTCATTAGCACTTATGGTTTTTAAATGGCACCCAGAGTTATGTTGCACGAAGCACAATTTCACATCTTTCTGTGTCCATTTGTGTGAAAACAAGGTCCAATCAGGCTGAAACGTTACAAGAAGGTAGAATCTATTGAGTTGTAAGTGATCTGAACGTTTCATGATGATCGCACATTCCTATAGGGGGTCAAACCATGTCCCAAAGGTCACCGGGCCTGGTGTCACTTTAAAGAAGTAGTCCAGTTACACCTTTGTGGGCTTATAACTTGGCTTCTGAATGTCCTAGAGAGGTCAGGTTTGTTTTAGAGTACTCCAATCCACAGCCCCCATTACCACTAAAAGGAATGGAGTCATTAGCACTTATGGTTTTTAAATGGCACCCAGAATTATATTGCACAAAGCACAATTTCACATCATTCTGGGTTCATTTGTGTGAAAACAAGGTCCAATCAGGCTGAAACGTTACAGGAAGGTAGAATCTATTGAGTTGTAAGTGATCTGAACGTTTCATGATGATAGCGTTTTCCTAAGGGGGTCAAACCATGTCCCAAAGGTCACCGGATCTGGTGTCAACTTAAAGAAGTAGTCCAGTTACACATTTGTGGGCTTATAACTTGGCTTCTGAATGTCCTAGAGAGATCAGAATTGTTTTAGTATACTCCAATCAACAGCCCCTACAACCACAAAAAGGAGTGGAGTCATTAGCACTTATGGTTTTTAAATGGCACCCCGAATTATGTTGCACGAAGCACAATTTCACATCATTCTGGGTTCATTTGTGTGAAAACAAGGTCCAATCAGGCTGAAACGTTACAGGAAGGTAGAATCTATTGAGTTGTAAGTGATCTGAACGTTTCCTAATGATAGCACATTCCTAAGGGGGTCAAACCATGTCCCAAAGGTCACCGGATCTGGTGTCAATTTAAAGAAGTAGTCCAGTTACACATTTGTGGGCTTATAACTTGGCTTCTGAATGTCCTAGAGAGATCAGGTTTGTTTTAATGTAATCCAACCAACAGCCCCTCCAACCACAAAAAGGAATGGAGTCATTAGCACTTATGGTTTTTAAATGGCACCCAGAATTATGTTGCACGAAGCACAATTTCACATCATTCTGGGTCCATTTGTGTGAAAACAAGGTCCAATCAGGCTGAAACGTTACAAGAAGGTAGAATCTATTGAGTTGTAAGTGATCTGAACGTTTCATGATGATCGCACATTCCTATAGGGGGTAAAACCATGTCCCAAAGGTCACCGGGCCTGCTGTCACTTTAAAGAAGTAGTCCAGTTACACCTTTGTGGGCTTATAACTTGGCTTCTGAATGTCCTAGAGAGGTCAGGTTTGTTTTAGAGTACTCCAATCCACAGCCCCCATTACCACTAAAAGGAATGGAGTCATTAGCACTTATGGTTTGTAAATGGCACCCAGAATTATGTTGCACGAAGCACAATTTCACATCATTCTGGGTTCATTTGTGTGAAAACAAGGTCCAATCAGGCTGAAATGTTGCAAGAAGGTAGAATCTATTGAGTTGTAAGTGATCTGAACGTTTCATGATGATCGCACATTCCTATAGGGGGTAAAACCATGTCCCAAAGGTCACTGGAACTGGTGTCACTTTAAAGAAGTAGTCCAGTTACACATTTGTGGGCTTATACCTTGGCTTCTGAATGTCCTAGAGAGATCAGGTTTGTTTTAGTGTACTCCAATCAACAGCCCCTACAACCTCAAAAAGGATTGGAGTCTTTAGCACTTATGGTTTTTAAATGGCACCCAGAATTATGTTGCACGAAGCACAATTTCACATCATTCTGGGTCCATTTGTGTGAAAACAAGGTCCAATCAGGCTGAAACGTTACAAGAAGGTAGAATCTATTGAGTTGTAAATGATTCCTGTGTTTAATTATGATAGAAGCCCAAGCAAGTCGCGCCCCGAGGAGTGTCTTGCCACATGTCAACACTGGGTCTGACAGAGGGCCTCCAGGAGAAAGGCCCACGCAACACGCGCCCCGAGGAGCGTCTTGCCATATGTCACCACTGGGTCTGACTGAGCGCCTCCAGGAGAGAGGCCCAAGCAAGACGCGCACCGAGGAGCGGTCTGCCACATGTCAGCACTCGGTCTGACTGAGCGCCTCCAGCAGAGAGGCCCAAGCAAGACGTGCCCCGAGGAGCGTCTTGACACTTGTCAACACTGGGTCTGACTGAGGGCCTCCAGGAGAGAAGCCCAAGCAAGACGTTCCCCGAGGAGCGTCTTGCCACATGTCAACACTGGGTCTGACTGAGCGCCTCCAGGAGAGAAGCCCAAGCAAGACGCGCCCCGAGGAGCGTCTTGCCAATTGTCAACAATGGGTCTGACTGAGCGCCTCCAGGAATGAGGCCCAAGCAAGACGCGCCCCGAGGAGCGTCTTGACACTTGTCAACACTGGGTCTGACTGAGGGCCTCCATGAGAGAGGCCCAAGCAAGACGCGCCCCGAGGAGCGTCTTGCCACATGTCAACACTGGGTCTGACAGAGGGCCTCCAGGAGAGAGGCCCAAGCAAGACGCGCCCCGAGGAGTGTCTTGCCACATGTCAACACTGGGTCTGACTGAGCGCCTCCAGGAGAGAGGCCCCTTGCAAGACACGCCCCGAGGAGCGTCTTGACACATGTCAACACTGGGTCTGACTGAGGGCCTCAATGAGAGAAGCCCAAGCAAGACGAGCCCCGAGGAGCGTCTTGCCACATGTCAACACTGGGTCTGACAGAGGGCCTCCAGGAGAGAGGCCCAAGCAATACGTGCCCCGAGGAGCGTCTTGCCACATGTCACCAGTGGGTCTGACTGAGCGCCTCCAGGAGAGAGGCCCAAGTAAGACGCGCCCCGAGGAGCGTCTTGCCACATGTCACCACTGGGTCTGACTGAGCGCCTCCAGGAGAGAGGCCCAAGCAAGACGCGCCCCGAGGAGCGTCTTGCCACATGTCAACACTGGGTCTGACTGAGCGCCTCCAGGAGAGTTGCCCAAGCAAGACGCGCCCCGAGGAGCGTCTTGCCACATGTCAAAACTGGGTATGACTGAGCGCCTCCAGGAGAGAGGCCCAAGCAAGACGTGCCCCGAGGAGCGTCTTGCCACATGTCAACACTGGGTCTGACTGAGCGCCTCCAGGAGAGAGGCCCAAGCAAGAAGCGCCCCGAGGAGCGTCTTGCCTCTTGTCAACAATGGGTCTGACTGAGGGACTCCAGGAGAGAAGCCCAAGCAAGACGCGCCCCGAGGAGCGTCTTGCCACATGTCAACAATGGGTCTGACTGAGTGCCTCCAGGAGAGAGGCCCAAGCAAGACGCGCCCCGAGGAGCGTCTTGACACTTGTCAACACTGGGTCTGACTGAGGGCCTCCATGAGAGAGGCCCAAGCAAGACACGCCCCGAGGAGCGTCTTGCCACATGTCAACACTGGGTCTGACAGAGGGCCTCCAGGAGAGAGGCCCAAGCAAGACTCGCCCCGAGGAGTGTCTTGCCACATGTCACCACTGGGTCTGACTGAGCGCCTCTAGGAGAGAGGCCCAAGCAAGACGCGCCCCGAGGAGCGTCATGCCACATGTCACTACTCGGTTTGACTGAGCGCCTCCAGGAGAGAGGCCCAAGCAAGACGCGCCCCGAGGAGCGTCTTGCCACATGTCAACACTGGGTCTGACTGAGCGCCTCCAGGAGAGAGGCCCAAGCAAGAATCGCCCCGAGGAGCGTCTTGCCTCTTGTCAACAATGGGTCTGACTGAGGGCCTCCAGGAGAGAAGCCCAAGCAAGACGCGCCCCGAGGAGCGTCTTGCCACATGTCAACAATGGGTCTGACTGAGTGCCTCCAGGAGAGAGGCCCAAGCAAGACGCGCCCCGAGGAGCGTCTTGAAACTTGTCAACACTGGGTCTGACTGAGGGCCTCCATGAGAGAGGCCCAAGCAAGACACGCCCCGAGGAGCGTCTTGCCACATGTCAACACTGGGTCTGACAGAGGGCCTCCAGGAGAGAGGCCCAAGCAAGACGCGCCCCGAGGAGCGTCTTGCCACATGTCAACACTGGGTCTGACTGAGCGCCTCCAGGAGAGAGGCCCAAGTAAGACGCGCCCCGAGGAGCGTCTTGCCACATGTCAACACTGGGTCTGACTGAGCGCCTCGAGGAGAGAGGCCCAAGCAAGAAGCGCCCCGAGGAGCGTCTTGCCACGTGTCAACACTGGGTCTGATTGAGGGCCTCCAGGAGAGAGGCCCAAGCAAGACGTGCCCCGAGGAGCGTCTTGCCACATGTCACAACTGGGTCTGACTGAGCGCCTCCAGGAGAGAGGCCCAAGAAAGACGCACCCCGAGGAGCGTCTTGCCACATGTCAGCACTCGGTCTGACTGGGCGCCTCCAGGAGAGAGGCCCAAGCAAGACGCGCCCCGAGGAGCGTCTTGCCACATGTCACCACTGGGTCTGACTGAGAGCCTCCAGGAGAGAGGCCCAAGCAAGACGCGCCCCGAGGAGCGTCTTGCCACATGTCAACACTGGGTCTGACTGAGCGCCTCCAGGAGAGAGGCCCAAGTAAGACGCGCCCCGAGGAGCGTCTTGCCACATGTCAACACTGGGTCCGACTGAGCGCCTCCAGGAGAGAGGACCAAGCAAGACGCGCCCCGAGGAGCGTCTTGACACTTGTCAACACTGGGTCTGACTGAGGGCCTCCATGAGAGAGGCCCAAGCAAGACGCGCCCAGAGAAGCTTCTTGCTACATGTCAACACTGGGTCTGACAGAGGGCCTCCAGGAGAGAGGCCCAAGCAAGACGCGCCCCGAGGAGTGTCTTGCCACATGTCACCACTGGGTCTGACTGAGCGCCTCCAGGAGAGAGGCCCAAGCAAGATGCTCCCCGAGGAGTGTCTTGACACTTGTTAACACTGGGTCTGACTGAGGGCCTCCATGAGAGAATCCCAAGCAAGACGTGCCCCGAGGAGTGTCTTGCCACATGTCAACACTGGGTCTGACAGAGGGCCTCCAGGAGAGAGGCCCAAGCAATATGCGCCCCGAGGAGCGTCTTGCCATATGTCACCACTGGGTCTGACTGAGCGCCTCCAGGAGAGAGGCCCAAGCAAGACACGCCCCGAGGAGCGTCTTGCCACATGTCAGCACTCGGTCTGACTGAGCGCCTCCAGGAGAGAGAGCCAAGCAAGACGCACCCCTAGGAGCGTCTTGCCACATGTCAACACTGGGTCTGACAGAGGGCCTCCAGGAGAGAGGCCCAAGAAAGACGCGCCCCGAGGAGTGTCTTGCCACATGTCAACACTGGGTCTGACTGAGCGCCTCCAGGAGAGAGGCCCAAGCAAGAAGCGCCCCGAGGAGCGTCTTGCCACATGTCAACACTGGGTCTGACTGAGCGCCTCCAGGAGAGAGGCCCAAGCAAGACGCGCCCCGAGGAGCGTCTTGCCTCTTGTCAACAATGGGTCTGACTGAGGGCCTCCAGGAGAGAAGCCCAAGCAAGACGCGCCCCGAGGAGCGTCTTGCCACATGTCAACAATGGGTCTGACTGAGTGCCTCCAGGAGAGAGGCCCAAGCAAGACGCGCCCCGAGGAGCGTCTTGAAACTTGTCAACACTGGGTCTGACTGAGGGCCTCCATGAGAGAGGCCCAAGCAAGACACGCCCCGAGGAGCGTCTTGCCACATGTCAACACTGGGTCTGACAGAGGGCCTCCAGGAGAGAGGCCCAAGCAAGACGCGCCCCGAGGAGCGTCTTGCCACATGTCAACACTGGGTCTGACTGAGCGCCTCCAGGAGAGAGGCCCAAGTAAGACGCGCCCCGAGGAGCGTCTTGCCACATGTCAACACTGGGTCTGACTGAGCGCCTCGAGGAGAGAGGCCCAAGCAAGACGCGCCCCGAGGAGCGTCTTGCCACGTGTCAACACTGGGTCTGATTGAGGGCCTCCAGGAGAGAGGCCCAAGCAAGACGTGCCCCGAGGAGCGTCTTGCCACATGTCACCACTGGGTCTGACTGAGCGCCTCCAGGAGAGAGGCCCAAGAAAGACGCACCCCGAGGAGCGTCTTGCCACATGTCAGCACTCGGTCTGACTGAGCGCCTCCAGGAGAGAGGCCCAAGCAAGACGCGCCCCGAGGAGCGTCTTGCCACATGTCACCACTGGGTCTGACTGAGAGCCTCCAGGAGAGAGGCCCAAGCAAGACGCGCCCCGAGGAGCGTCTTGCCACATGTCAACACTGGGTCTGACTGAGCGCCTCCAGGAGAGAGGCCCAAGTAAGACGCGCCCCGAGGAGCTTCTTGCCACATGTCAACATTGGGTCCGACTGAGCTCCTCCAGGAGAGAGGCCCAAGCAAGACGCGCCCCGAGGAGCGTCTTGACACTTGTCAACACTGGGTCTGACTGAGGGCCTCCATGAGAGAGGCCCAAGCAAGACGCGCCCAGAGAAGCTTCTTGCTACATGTCAACACTGGGTCTGACAGAGGGCCTCCAGGAGAGAGGCCCAAGCAAGACGCGCCCCGAGGAGTGTCTTGCCACATGTCACCACTGGGTCTGACTGAGCGCCTCCAGGAGAGAGGCCCAAGCAAGACGCTCCCCGAGGAGTGTCTTGACACTTGTTAACACTGGGTCTGACTGAGGGCCTCCATGAGAGAATCCCAAGCAAGACGTGCCCCGAGGAGTGTCTTGCCACATGTCAACACTGGGTCTGACAGAGGGCCTCCAGGAGAGAGGCCCAAGCAATATGCGCCCCGAGGAGCGTCTTGCCATATGTCACCACTGGGTCTGACTGAGCGCCTCCAGGAGAGAGGCCCAAGCAAGACACGCCCCGAGGAGCGTCTTGCCACATGTCAGCACTCGGTCTGACTGAGCGCCTCCAGGAGAGAGAGCCAAGCAAGACGCACCCCTAGGAGCGTCTTGCCACATGTCAACACTGGGTCTGACAGAGGGCCTCCAGGAGAGAGGCCCAAGAAAGACGCGCCCCGAGGAGTGTCTTGCCACATGTCAACACTGGGTCTGACAGAGGGCCTCCAGGAGAGAGGCCCAAGCAAGACGCGCCCCGAGGAGCGTCTTGCCATATGTCACCACTGGGTCTGACTGAGCGCCTCCAGGAGAGAGGCCCAAGCAAGACGCGCCCCGAGGAGCGTCTTGCCAAATGTCAACACTGGGTCTGACTGAGCGCCTCCAGGAGAGAGGCCCAAGCAAGAAGCGCCCCGAGGAGCGTCTTGCCACATGTCAACAATGGGTCTGACTGAGCGCCTCCAGGAGAGAGGCCCAAGAAAGACGTGCCCCGAGGAGCGTCTTGACACTTGTCAACACTGGGTCTGACTGAGGGCCTCCAGGAGAGAAGCCCAAGCAAGACGCGCCCCGAGGAGTGTCTTGCCACATGTCAACACTGGGTCTGACAGAGGGCCTCCAGGAGAAAGGCCCACGCAACACGCGCCCCGAGGAGCGTCTTGCCATATGTCACCACTGGGTCTGACTGAGCGCCTCCAGGAGAGAGGCCCAAGCAAGACGCGCACCGAGGAGCGTCTTGCCACATGTCAGCACTCGGTCTGACTGAGCGCCTCCAGGAGAGAGGACCAAGCAAGACGTGCCCCGAGGAGCGTCTTTACACTTGTCAACACTGGGTCTGACTGAGGGCCTCCAGGAGAGAAGCCCAAGCAAGACGTGCCCCGAGGAGCGTCTTGCCACATGTCAACACTGGGTCTGACTGAGCGCCTCCAGGAGAGAAGCCCAAGCAAGACGCGCCCTGAGGAGCGTCTTGCCAATTGTCAACAATTGGTCTGACTGAGCGCCTCCAGGAATGAGGGCCAAGCAAGACGCGCCCCGAGGAGCGTCTTGACACTTGTCAACACTGGGTCTGACTGAGGGCCTCCATGAGAGAGGCCCAAGCAAGACGCGCCCCGAGGAGCGTCTTGCCACATGTCAACACTGGGTCTGACAGAGGGCCTCCAGGAGAGAGGCCCAAGCAAGACGCGCCCCGAGGAGTGTCTTGCCACATGTCAACACTGGGTCTGACTGAGCGCCTCCAGGAGAGAGGCCCAAGCAAGACATGCCCCGATGAGCGTCTTGACACATGTCAACACTGGGTCTGACTGAGGGCCTCAAAGAGAGAAGCCCAAGCAAGACGCGCCCCGAGGAGCGTCTTGCCACATGTCAACACTGGGTCTGACAGAGGGTCTCCAGGAGAGAGGCCCAAGCAATACGTGCCCCGAGGAGCGTCTTGCCACATGTCACCACTGGGTCTGACTGAGCGCCTCCAGGAGAGAGGCCCATGTAAGACGCGCCCCGAGGAGCGTCTTGCCACATGTCACCACTGGGTCTGACTGAGCGCCTCCAGGAGAGAGGCCCAAGCAAGACGCGCCCCGAGGAGCGTCTTGCCACATGTCAACACTGGGTCTGACTGAGCGCCTCCAGGAGAGAGGCCCAAGCAAGACGTACCCCGAGGAGCGTCTTGCCACATGTCAACACTGGGTCTGACTGAGCGCCTCCAGGAGAGAGGCCCAAGCAAGAAGCGCCCCGAGGAGCGTCTTGCCTCTTGTCAACAATGGGTCTGACTGAGGGCCTCCAGGAGAGAAGCCCAAGCAACACGCGCCCCGAGGAGCGTCTTGCCACATGTCAACAATGGGTCTGACTGAGTGCCTCCAGGAGAGAGGCCCAAGCAAGACACGCCCCGAGGAGCGTCTTGCCACATGTCAACACTGGGTCTGACAGAGGGCCTCCAGGAGAGAGGCCCAAGCAAGACTCGCCCCGAGGAGTGTCTTGCCACATGTCAGCACTCGGTTTGACTGAGCGCCTCCAGGAGAGAGGCCCAAGCAAGACGCGCCCCGAGGAGCGTCTTGCCACGTGTCAACACTGGGTCTGATTGAGGGCCTACAGGAGAGAGGCCCAAGCAAGACGCGCCCCGAGGAGCGTCTTGCCACATGTCAACACTGGGTCTGACAGAGGGCCTCCAGGAGAGAGGCCCAAGCAAGACGCGCCCCGAGGAGCGTCTTGCCACGTGTCAACACTGGGTCTGATTGAGGGCCTCCAGGAGAGATGCCCAAGCAAGACGTGCCCCGAGGAGCGTCTTGCCACATGTCACCACTGGGTCTGACTGAGCGCCTCCAGGAGAGAGGCCCAAGCAAGACGCGCCCCGAGGAGCGTCTTGCCACATGTCAGCACTCGGTCTGACTGAGCGCCTCCAGGAGAGAGGCCCAAGCAAGACGCGCCCCGAGGAGCGTCTTGCCACATGTCACCACTGGGTCTGACTGAGAGCCTCCAGGAGAGAGGCCCAAGCAAGACGCGCCCCGAGGAGCGTCTTGCCAAATGTCAACACTGGGTCTGACTGAGCGCCTCCAGGAGAGAGGCCCAAGTAAGACGCGCCCCGAGGAGCGTCTTGCCACATGTCAACACTGGGTCTGACTGAGCGCCTCCAGGAGAGAGGCCCAAGCAAGACGCGCCCCGAGGAGCGTCTTTACACTTGTCAACACTGGGTCTGACTGAGGGCCTCCATGAGAGAGGCCCAAGCAAGACGCGCCCAGAGAAGCGTCTTGCTACATGTCAACACTGGGTCTGACAGAGGGCCTCCAGGAGAGAGGCCCAAGCAAGACGCGCCCCGAGGAGTGTCTTGCCACATGTCACCACTGGGTCTGACTGAGCGCCTCTAGGAGAGAGGCCCAAGCAAGACGTGCCCCGAGGAGTGGCTTGCCACTTGTTAACACTGGGTCTGACTGAGGGCCTCCATGAGAGAAGCCCAAGCAAGACGTGCCCCGAGGAGTGTCTTGCCACATGTCAACACTGGGTCTGACAGAGGGCCTCCAGGAGAGAGGCCCAAGCAATACGCGCCCCGAGGAGCGTCTTGCCACATGTCAACACTGGGTCTGACTGAGCGCCTCCAGGAGAGAGGCCCAAGTAAGACGCGCCCCGAGGAGCGTCTTGCCACATGTCAACATTGGGTCCGACTGAGCTCCTCCAGGAGAGAGGCCCAAGCAAGACGCGCCCCGAGGAGCGTCTTGACACTTGTCAACACTGGGTCTGACTGAGGGCCTCCATGAGAGAGGCCCAAGCAAGACGCGCCCAGAGAAGCTTCTTGCTACATGTCAACACTGGGTCTGACAGAGGGCCTCCAGGAGAGAGGCCCAAGCAAGACGCGCCCCGAGGAGTGTCTTGCCACATGTCACCACTGGGTCTGACTGAGCGCCTCCAGGAGAGAGGCCCAAGCAAGACGCTCCCCGAGGAGTGTCTTGACACTTGTTAACACTGGGTCTGACTGAGGGCCTCCATGAGAGAATCCCAAGCAAGACGTGCCCCGAGGAGTGTCTTGCCACATGTCAACACTGGGTCTGACAGAGGGCCTCCAGGAGAGAGGCCCAAGCAATATGCGCCCCGAGGAGCGTCTTGCCATATGTCACCACTGGGTCTGACTGAGCGCCTCCAGGAGAGAGGCCCAAGCAAGACACGCCCCGAGGAGCGTCTTGCCACATGTCAGCACTCGGTCTGACTGAGCGCCTCCAGGAGAGAGAGCCAAGCAAGACGCACCCCTAGGAGCGTCTTGCCACATGTCAACACTGGGTCTGACAGAGGGCCTCCAGGAGAGAGGCCCAAGAAAGACGCGCCCCGAGGAGTGTCTTGCCACATGTCAACACTGGGTCTGACAGAGGGCCTCCAGGAGAGAGTCCCAAGCAAGACGCGCCCCGAGGAGCGTCTTGCCATATGTCACCACTGGGTCTGACTGAGCGCCTCCAGGAGAGAGGCCCAAGCAAGACGCGCCCCGAGGAGCGTCTTGCCACATGTCAACAATGGGTCTGACTGAGCGCCTCCAGGAGAGAGGCCCAAGAAAGACGTGCCCCGAGGAGCGTCTTGACACTTGTCAACACTGGGTCTGACTGAGGGCCTCCAGGAGAGAAGCCCAAGCAAGACGCGCCCCGAGGAGTGTCTTGCCACATGTCAACACTGGGTCTGACAGAGGGCCTCCAGGAGAAAGGCCCACGCAACACGCGCCCCGAGGAGCGTCTTGCCATATGTCACCACTGGGTCTGACTGAGCGCCTCCAGGAGAGAGGCCCAAGCAAGACGCGCACCGAGGAGCGTCTTGCCACATGTCAGCACTCGGTCTGACTGAGCGCCTCCAGGAGAGAGGCCCAAGCAAGACGTGCCCCGAGGAGCGTCTTTACACTTGTCAACACTGGGTCTGACTGAGGGCCTCCAGGAGAGAAGCCCAAGCAAGACGTGCCCCGAGGAGCGTCTTGCCACATGTCAACACTGGGTCTGACTGAGCGCCTCCAGGAGAGAAGCCCAAGCAAGACGCGCCCTGAGGAGCGTCTTGCCAATTGTCAACAATTGGTCTGACTGAGCGCCTCCAGGAATGAGGGCCAAGCAAGACGCGCCCCGAGGAGCGTCTTGACACTTGTCAACACTGGGTCTGACTGAGGGCCTCCATGAGAGAGGCCCAAGCAAGACGCGCCCCGAGGAGCGTCTTGCCACATGTCAACACTGGGTCTGACAGAGGGCCTCCAGGAGAGAGGCCCAAGCAAGACGCGCCCCGAGGAGTGTCTTGCCACATGTCAACACTGGGTCTGACTGAGCGCCTCCAGGAGAGAGGCCCAAGCAAGACATGCCCCGATGAGCGTCTTGACACATGTCAACACTGGGTCTGACTGAGGGCCTCAATGAGAGAAGCCCAAGCAAGACGCGCCCCGAGGAGCGTCTTGCCACATGTCAACACTGGGTCTGACAGAGGGTCTCCAGGAGAGAGGCCCAAGCAATACGTGCCCCGAGGAGCGTCTTGCCACATGTCACCACTGGGTCTGACTGAGCGCCTCCAGGAGAGAGGCCCATGTAAGACGCGCCCCGAGGAGCGTCTTGCCACATGTCACCACTGGGTCTGACTGAGCGCCTCCAGGAGAGAGGCCCAAGCAAGACGCGCCCCGAGGAGCGTCTTGCCACATGTCAACACTGGGTCTGACTGAGCGCCTCCAGGAGAGAGGCCCAAGCAAGACGTACCCCGAGGAGCGTCTTGCCACATGTCAACACTGGGTCTGACTGAGCGCCTCCAGGAGAGAGGCCCAAGCAAGAAGCGCCCCGAGGAGCGTCTTGCCTCTTGTCAACAATGGGTCTGACTGAGGGCCTCCAGGAGAGAAGCCCAAGCAACACGCGCCCCGAGGAGCGTCTTGCCACATGTCAACAATGGGTCTGACTGAGTGCCTCCAGGAGAGAGGCCCAAGCAAGACACGCCCCGAGGAGCGTCTTGCCACATGTCAACACTGGGTCTGACAGAGGGCCTCCAGGAGAGAGGCCCAAGCAAGACTCGCCCCGAGGAGTGTCTTGCCACATGTCAGCACTCGGTTTGACTGAGCGCCTCCAGGAGAGAGGCCCAAGCAAGACGCGCCCCGAGGAGCGTCTTGCCACGTGTCAACACTGGGTCTGATTGAGGGCCTACAGGAGAGAGGCCCAAGCAAGACGCGCCCCGAGGAGCGTCTTGCCACATGTCAACACTGGGTCTGACAGAGGGCCTCCAGGAGAGAGGCCCAAGCAAGACGCGCCCCGAGGAGCGTCTTGCCACGTGTCAACACTGGGTCTGATTGAGGGCCTCCAGGAGAGATGCCCAAGCAAGACGTGCCCCGAGGAGCGTCTTGCCACATGTCACCACTGGGTCTGACTGAGCGCCTCCAGGAGAGAGGCCCAAGCAAGACGCGCCCCGAGGAGCGTCTTGCCACATGTCAGCACTCGGTCTGACTGAGCGCCTCCAGGAGAGAGGCCCAAGCAAGACGCGCCCCGAGGAGCGTCTTGCCACATGTCACCACTGGGTCTGACTGAGAGCCTCCAGGAGAGAGGCCCAAGCAAGACGCGCCCCGAGGAGCGTCTTGCCAAATGTCAACACTGGGTCTGACTGAGCGCCTCCAGGAGAGAGGCCCAAGTAAGACGCGCCCCGAGGAGCGTCTTGCCACATGTCAACACTGGGTCTGACTGAGCGCCTCCAGGAGAGAGGCCCAAGCAAGACGCGCCCCGAGGAGCGTCTTTACACTTGTCAACACTGGGTCTGACTGAGGGCCTCCATGAGAGAGGCCCAAGCAAGACGCGCCCAGAGAAGCGTCTTGCTACATGTCAACACTGGGTCTGACAGAGGGCCTCCAGGAGAGAGGCCCAAGCAAGACGCGCCCCGAGGAGTGTCTTGCCACATGTCACCACTGGGTCTGACTGAGCGCCTCTAGGAGAGAGGCCCAAGCAAGACGTGCCCCGAGGAGTGGCTTGCCACTTGTTAACACTGGGTCTGACTGAGGGCCTCCATGAGAGAAGCCCAAGCAAGACGTGCCCCGAGGAGTGTCTTGCCACATGTCAACACTGGGTCTGACAGAGGGCCTCCAGGAGAGAGGCCCAAGCAATACGCGCCCCGAGGAGCGTCTTGCCACATGTCAACACTGGGTCTGACTGAGCGCCTCCAGGAGAGAGGCCCAAGTAAGACGCGCCCCGAGGAGCGTCTTGCCACATGTCAACATTGGGTCCGACTGAGCTCCTCCAGGAGAGAGGCCCAAGCAAGACGCGCCCCGAGGAGCGTCTTGACACTTGTCAACACTGGGTCTGACTGAGGGCCTCCATGAGAGAGGCCCAAGCAAGACGCGCCCAGAGAAGCTTCTTGCTACATGTCAACACTGGGTCTGACAGAGGGCCTCCAGGAGAGAGGCCCAAGCAAGACGCGCCCCGAGGAGTGTCTTGCCACATGTCACCACTGGGTCTGACTGAGCGCCTCCAGGAGAGAGGCCCAAGCAAGACGCTCCCCGAGGAGTGTCTTGACACTTGTTAACACTGGGTCTGACTGAGGGCCTCCATGAGAGAATCCCAAGCAAGACGTGCCCCGAGGAGTGTCTTGCCACATGTCAACACTGGGTCTGACAGAGGGCCTCCAGGAGAGAGGCCCAAGCAATATGCGCCCCGAGGAGCGTCTTGCCATATGTCACCACTGGGTCTGACTGAGCGCCTCCAGGAGAGAGGCCCAAGCAAGACACGCCCCGAGGAGCGTCTTGCCACATGTCAGCACTCGGTCTGACTGAGCGCCTCCAGGAGAGAGGCCCAAGCAAGACGCGCCCCTAGGAGTGTCTTGCCACATGTCACCACTGGGTCTGACTGAGCGCCTCCAGGAGAGAGGCCCAAGCAAGACGCTCCCCGAGGAGTGTCTTGACACTTGTTAACACTGGGTCTGACAGAGGGCCTCCAAGAGAGAAGCCCAAGCAAGACGTGCCCCGAGGAGTGTCTTGCCACATGTCAACACTGGGTCTGACTGAGGGCCTCCAGGAGAGAGGCCCAAGCAATATGCGCCCCGAGGAGCGTCTTGCCATATGTCACCACTGGGTCTGACTGAGCGCCTCCAGGAGAGAGGCCCAAGCAAGACACGCCCTGAGGAGCGTCTTGCCACATGTCAGCACTCGGTCTGACTGAGCGCCTCCAGGAGAGAGAGCCAAGCAAGACGCACCCCTAGGAGCGTCTTGCCACATGTCAACACTGGGTCTGACAGAGGGCCTCCAGGAGAGAGGCCCAAGAAAGACACGCCCCGAGGAGTGTCTTGCCACATGTCAACACTGGGTCTGACAGAGGGCCTCCAGGAGAGAGGCCCAAGCAAGACGCGCCCCGAGGAGCGTCTTGCCATATGTCACCACTGGGTCTGACTGAGCGCCTCCAGGAGAGAGGCCCAAGCAAGACGCGCCCCGAGGAGCGTCTTGCCAAATGTCAACACTGGGTCTGACTGAGCGCCTCCAGGAGAGAGGCCCAAGCAAGAAGCGCCCCGAGGAGCGTCTTGCCACATGTCAACAATGGGTCTGACTGAGCGCCTCCAGGAGAGAGGCCCAAGAAAGACGTGCCCCGAGGAGCGTCTTGACACTTGTCAACACTGGGTCTGACTGAGGGCCTCCAGGAGAGAAGCCCAAGCAAGTCGCGCCCCGAGGAGTGTCTTGCCACATGTCAACACTGGGTCTGACAGAGGGCCTCCAGGAGAAAGGCCCACGCAACACGCGCCCCGAGGAGCGTCTTGCCATATGTCACCACTGGGTCTGACTGAGCGCCTCCAGGAGAGAGGCCCAAGCAAGACGCGCACCGAGGAGCGGTCTGCCACATGTCAGCACTCGGTCTGACTGAGCGCCTCCAGCAGAGAGGCCCAAGCAAGACGTGCCCCGAGGAGCGTCTTGACACTTGTCAACACTGGGTCTGACTGAGGGCCTCCAGGAGAGAAGCCCAAGCAAGACGTTCCCCGAGGAGCGTCTTGCCACATGTCAACACTGGGTCTGACTGAGCGCCTCCAGGAGAGAAGCCCAAGCAAGACGCGCCCCGAGGAGCGTCTTGCCAATTGTCAACAATGGGTCTGACTGAGCGCCTCCAGGAATGAGGCCCAAGCAAGACGCGCCCCGAGGAGCGTCTTGACACTTGTCAACACTGGGTCTGACTGAGGGCCTCCATGAGAGAGGCCCAAGCAAGACGCGCCCCGAGGAGCGTCTTGCCACATGTCAACACTGGGTCTGACAGAGGGCCTCCAGGAGAGAGGCCCAAGCAAGACGCGCCCCGAGGAGTGTCTTGCCACATGTCAACACTGGGTCTGACTGAGCGCCTCCAGGAGAGAGGCCCCTTGCAAGACACGCCCCGAGGAGCGTCTTGACACATGTCAACACTGGGTCTGACTGAGGGCCTCAATGAGAGAAGCCCAAGCAAGACGAGCCCCGAGGAGCGTCTTGCCACATGTCAACACTGGGTCTGACAGAGGGCCTCCAGGAGAGAGGCCCAAGCAATACGTGCCCCGAGGAGCGTCTTGCCACATGTCACCAGTGGGTCTGACTGAGCGCCTCCAGGAGAGAGGCCCAAGTAAGACGCGCCCCGAGGAGCGTCTTGCCACATGTCACCACTGGGTCTGACTGAGCGCCTCCAGGAGAGAGGCCCAAGCAAGACGCGCCCCGAGGAGCGTCTTGCCACATGTCAACACTGGGTCTGACTGAGCGCCTCCAGGAGAGTTGCCCAAGCAAGACGCGCCCCGAGGAGCGTCTTGCCACATGTCAAAACTGGGTATGACTGAGCGCCTCCAGGAGAGAGGCCCAAGCAAGACGTGCCCCGAGGAGCGTCTTGCCACATGTCAACACTGGGTCTGACTGAGCGCCTCCAGGAGAGAGGCCCAAGCAAGAAGCGCCCCGAGGAGCGTCTTGCCTCTTGTCAACAATGGGTCTGACTGAGGGACTCCAGGAGAGAAGCCCAAGCAAGACGCGCCCCGAGGAGCGTCTTGCCACATGTCAACAATGGGTCTGACTGAGTGCCTCCAGGAGAGAGGCCCAAGCAAGACGCGCCCCGAGGAGCGTCTTGACACTTGTCAACACTGGGTCTGACTGAGGGCCTCCATGAGAGAGGCCCAAGCAAGACACGCCCCGAGGAGCGTCTTGCCACATGTCAACACTGGGTCTGACAGAGGGCCTCCAGGAGAGAGGCCCAAGCAAGACTCGCCCCGAGGAGTGTCTTGCCACATGTCACCACTGGGTCTGACTGAGCGCCTCTAGGAGAGAGGCCCAAGCAAGACGCGCCCCGAGGAGCGTCATGCCACATGTCACTACTCGGTTTGACTGAGCGCCTCCAGGAGAGAGGCCCAAGCAAGACGCGCCCCGAGGAGCGTCTTGCCACATGTCAACACTGGGTCTGACTGAGCGCCTCCAGGAGAGAGGCCCAAGCAAGAATCGCCCCGAGGAGCGTCTTGCCTCTTGTCAACAATGGGTCTGACTGAGGGCCTCCAGGAGAGAAGCCCAAGCAAGACGCGCCCCGAGGAGCGTCTTGCCACATGTCAACAATGGGTCTGACTGAGTGCCTCCAGGAGAGAGGCCCAAGCAAGACGCGCCCCGAGGAGCGTCTTGAAACTTGTCAACACTGGGTCTGACTGAGGGCCTCCATGAGAGAGGCCCAAGCAAGACACGCCCCGAGGAGCGTCTTGCCACATGTCAACACTGGGTCTGACAGAGGGCCTCCAGGAGAGAGGCCCAAGCAAGACGCGCCCCGAGGAGCGTCTTGCCACATGTCAACACTGGGTCTGACTGAGCGCCTCCAGGAGAGAGGCCCAAGTAAGACGCGCCCCGAGGAGCGTCTTGCCACATGTCAACACTGGGTCTGACTGAGCGCCTCGAGGAGAGAGGCCCAAGCAAGAAGCGCCCCGAGGAGCGTCTTGCCACGTGTCAACACTGGGTCTGATTGAGGGCCTCCAGGAGAGAGGCCCAAGCAAGACGTGCCCCGAGGAGCGTCTTGCCACATGTCACAACTGGGTCTGACTGAGCGCCTCCAGGAGAGAGGCCCAAGAAAGACGCACCCCGAGGAGCGTCTTGCCACATGTCAGCACTCGGTCTGACTGGGCGCCTCCAGGAGAGAGGCCCAAGCAAGACGCGCCCCGAGGAGCGTCTTGCCACATGTCACCACTGGGTCTGACTGAGAGCCTCCAGGAGAGAGGCCCAAGCAAGACGCGCCCCGAGGAGCGTCTTGCCACATGTCAACACTGGGTCTGACTGAGCGCCTCCAGGAGAGAGGCCCAAGTAAGACGCGCCCCGAGGAGCGTCTTGCCACATGTCAACACTGGGTCCGACTGAGCGCCTCCAGGAGAGAGGACCAAGCAAGACGCGCCCCGAGGAGCGTCTTGACACTTGTCAACACTGGGTCTGACTGAGGGCCTCCATGAGAGAGGCCCAAGCAAGACGCGCCCAGAGAAGCTTCTTGCTACATGTCAACACTGGGTCTGACAGAGGGCCTCCAGGAGAGAGGCCCAAGCAAGACGCGCCCCGAGGAGTGTCTTGCCACATGTCACCACTGGGTCTGACTGAGCGCCTCCAGGAGAGAGGCCCAAGCAAGATGCTCCCCGAGGAGTGTCTTGACACTTGTTAACACTGGGTCTGACTGAGGGCCTCCATGAGAGAATCCCAAGCAAGACGTGCCCCGAGGAGTGTCTTGCCACATGTCAACACTGGGTCTGACAGAGTGCCTCCAGGAGAGAGGCCCAAGCAATATGCGCCCCGAGGAGCGTCTTGCCATATGTCACCACTGGGTCTGACTGAGCGCCTCCAGGAGAGAGGCCCAAGCAAGACACGCCCCGAGGAGCGTCTTGCCACATGTCAGCACTCGGTCTGACTGAGCGCCTCCAGGAGAGAGAGCCAAGCAAGACGCACCCCTAGGAGCGTCTTGCCACATGTCAACACTGGGTCTGACAGAGGGCCTCCAGGAGAGAGGCCCAAGAAAGACGCGCCCCGAGGAGTGTCTTGCCACATGTCAACACTGGGTCTGACTGAGCGCCTCCAGGAGAGAGGCCCAAGCAAGAAGCGCCCCGAGGAGCGTCTTGCCACATGTCAACACTGGGTCTGACTGAGCGCCTCCAGGAGAGAGGCCCAAGCAAGACGCGCCCCGAGGAGCGTCTTGCCTCTTGTCAACAATGGGTCTGACTGAGGGCCTCCAGGAGAGAAGCCCAAGCAAGACGCGCCCCGAGGAGCGTCTTGCCACATGTCAACAATGGGTCTGACTGAGTGCCTCCAGGAGAGAGGCCCAAGCAAGACGCGCCCCGAGGAGCGTCTTGAAACTTGTCAACACTGGGTCTGACTGAGGGCCTCCATGAGAGAGGCCCAAGCAAGACACGCCCCGAGGAGCGTCTTGCCACATGTCAACACTGGGTCTGACAGAGGGCCTCCAGGAGAGAGGCCCAAGCAAGACGCGCCCCGAGGAGCGTCTTGCCACATGTCAACACTGGGTCTGACTGAGCGCCTCCAGGAGAGAGGCCCAAGTAAGACGCGCCCCGAGGAGCGTCTTGCCACATGTCAACACTGGGTCTGACTGAGCGCCTCGAGGAGAGAGGCCCAAGCAAGACGCGCCCCGAGGAGCGTCTTGCCACGTGTCAACACTGGGTCTGATTGAGGGCCTCCAGGAGAGAGGCCCAAGCAAGACGTGCCCCGAGGAGCGTCTTGCCACATGTCACCACTGGGTCTGACTGAGCGCCTCCAGGAGAGAGGCCCAAGAAAGACGCACCCCGAGGAGCGTCTTGCCACATGTCAGCACTCGGTCTGACTGAGCGCCTCCAGGAGAGAGGCCCAAGCAAGACGCGCCCCGAGGAGCGTCTTGCCACATGTCACCACTGGGTCTGACTGAGAGCCTCCAGGAGAGAGGCCCAAGCAAGACGCGCCCCGAGGAGCGTCTTGCCACATGTCAACACTGGGTCTGACTGAGCGCCTCCAGGAGAGAGGCCCAAGTAAGACGCGCCCCGAGGAGCGTCTTGCCACATGTCAACATTGGGTCCGACTGAGCTCCTCCAGGAGAGAGGCCCAAGCAAGACGCGCCCCGAGGAGCGTCTTGACACTTGTCAACACTGGGTCTGACTGAGGGCCTCCATGAGAGAGGCCCAAGCAAGACGCGCCCAGAGAAGCTTCTTGCTACATGTCAACACTGGGTCTGACAGAGGGCCTCCAGGAGAGAGGCCCAAGCAAGACGCGCCCCGAGGAGTGTCTTGCCACATGTCACCACTGGGTCTGACTGAGCGCCTCCAGGAGAGAGGCCCAAGCAAGACGCTCCCCGAGGAGTGTCTTGACACTTGTTAACACTGGGTCTGACTGAGGGCCTCCATGAGAGAATCCCAAGCAAGACGTGCCCCGAGGAGTGTCTTGCCACATGTCAACACTGGGTCTGACAGAGGGCCTCCAGGAGAGAGGCCCAAGCAATATGCGCCCCGAGGAGCGTCTTGCCATATGTCACCACTGGGTCTGACTGAGCGCCTCCAGGAGAGAGGCCCAAGCAAGACACGCCCCGAGGAGCGTCTTGCCACATGTCAGCACTCGGTCTGACTGAGCGCCTCCAGGAGAGAGAGCCAAGCAAGACGCACCCCTAGGAGCGTCTTGCCACATGTCAACACTGGGTCTGACAGAGGGCCTCCAGGAGAGAGGCCCAAGAAAGACGCGCCCCGAGGAGTGTCTTGCCACATGTCAACACTGGGTCTGACAGAGGGCCTCCAGGAGAGAGGCCCAAGCAAGACGCGCCCCGAGGAGCGTCTTGCCATATGTCACCACTGGGTCTGACTGAGCGCCTCCAGGAGAGAGGCCCAAGCAAGACGCGCCCCGAGGAGCGTCTTGCCAAATGTCAACACTGGGTCTGACTGAGCGCCTCCAGGAGAGAGGCCCAAGCAAGAAGCGCCCCGAGGAGCGTCTTGCCACATGTCAACAATGGGTCTGACTGAGCGCCTCCAGGAGAGAGGCCCAAGAAAGACGTGCCCCGAGGAGCGTCTTGACACTTGTCAACACTGGGTCTGACTGAGGGCCTCCAGGAGAGAAGCCCAAGCAAGACGCGCCCCGAGGAGTGTCTTGCCACATGTCAACACTGGGTCTGACAGAGGGCCTCCAGGAGAAAGGCCCACGCAACACGCGCCCCGAGGAGCGTCTTGCCATATGTCACCACTGGGTCTGACTGAGCGCCTCCAGGAGAGAGGCCCAAGCAAGACGCGCACCGAGGAGCGTCTTGCCACATGTCAGCACTCGGTCTGACTGAGCGCCTCCAGGAGAGAGGACCAAGCAAGACGTGCCCCGAGGAGCGTCTTTACACTTGTCAACACTGGGTCTGACTGAGGGCCTCCAGGAGAGAAGCCCAAGCAAGACGTGCCCCGAGGAGCGTCTTGCCACATGTCAACACTGGGTCTGACTGAGCGCCTCCAGGAGAGAAGCCCAAGCAAGACGCGCCCTGAGGAGCGTCTTGCCAATTGTCAACAATTGGTCTGACTGAGCGCCTCCAGGAATGAGGGCCAAGCAAGACGCGCCCCGAGGAGCGTCTTGACACTTGTCAACACTGGGTCTGACTGAGGGCCTCCATGAGAGAGGCCCAAGCAAGACGCGCCCCGAGGAGCGTCTTGCCACATGTCAACACTGGGTCTGACAGAGGGCCTCCAGGAGAGAGGCCCAAGCAAGACGCGCCCCGAGGAGTGTCTTGCCACATGTCAACACTGGGTCTGACTGAGCGCCTCCAGGAGAGAGGCCCAAGCAAGACATGCCCCGATGAGCGTCTTGACACATGTCAACACTGGGTCTGACTGAGGGCCTCAAAGAGAGAAGCCCAAGCAAGACGCGCCCCGAGGAGCGTCTTGCCACATGTCAACACTGGGTCTGACAGAGGGTCTCCAGGAGAGAGGCCCAAGCAATACGTGCCCCGAGGAGCGTCTTGCCACATGTCACCACTGGGTCTGACTGAGCGCCTCCAGGAGAGAGGCCCATGTAAGACGCGCCCCGAGGAGCGTCTTGCCACATGTCACCACTGGGTCTGACTGAGCGCCTCCAGGAGAGAGGCCCAAGCAAGACGCGCCCCGAGGAGCGTCTTGCCACATGTCAACACTGGGTCTGACTGAGCGCCTCCAGGAGAGAGGCCCAAGCAAGACGTACCCCGAGGAGCGTCTTGCCATATGTCACCACTGGGTCTGACTGAGCGCCTCCAGGAGAGAGGCCCAAGCAAGACGCGCCCCGAGGAGCGTCTTGACACTTGTCAACACTGGGTCTGACTGAGGGCCTCCAGGAGAGAAGCCCAAGCAAGACGCGCCCCGAGGAGTGTCTTGCCACATGTCAACACTGGGTCTGACAGAGGGCCTCCAGGAGAAAGGCCCACGCAACACGCGCCCCGAGGAGCGTCTTGCCATATGTCACCACTGGGTCTGACTGAGCGCCTCCAGGAGAGAGGCCCAAGCAAGACGCGCACCGAGGAGCGTCTTGCCACATGTCAGCACTCGGTCTGACTGAGCGCCTCCAGGAGAGAGGCCCAAGCAAGACGTGCCCCGAGGAGCGTCTTTACACTTGTCAACACTGGGTCTGACTGAGGGCCTCCAGGAGAGAAGCCCAAGCAAGACGTGCCCCGAGGAGCGTCTTGCCACATGTCAACACTGGGTCTGACTGAGCGCCTCCAGGAGAGAAGCCCAAGCAAGACGCGCCCTGAGGAGCGTCTTGCCAATTGTCAACAATTGGTCTGACTGAGCGCCTCCAGGAATGAGGGCCAAGCAAGACGCGCCCCGAGGAGCGTCTTGACACTTGTCAACACTGGGTCTGACTGAGGGCCTCCATGAGAGAGGCCCAAGCAAGACGCGCCCCGAGGAGCGTCTTGCCACATGTCAACACTGGGTCTGACAGAGGGCCTCCAGGAGAGAGGCCCAAGCAAGACGCGCCCCGAGGAGTGTCTTGCCACATGTCAACACTGGGTCTGACTGAGCGCCTCCAGGAGAGAGGCCCAAGCAAGACATGCCCCGATGAGCGTCTTGACACATGTCAACACTGGGTCTGACTGAGGGCCTCAATGAGAGAAGCCCAAGCAAGACGCGCCCCGAGGAGCGTCTTGCCACATGTCAACACTGGGTCTGACAGAGGGTCTCCAGGAGAGAGGCCCAAGCAATACGTGCCCCGAGGAGCGTCTTGCCACATGTCACCACTGGGTCTGACTGAGCGCCTCCAGGAGAGAGGCCCATGTAAGACGCGCCCCGAGGAGCGTCTTGCCACATGTCACCACTGGGTCTGACTGAGCGCCTCCAGGAGAGAGGCCCAAGCAAGACGCGCCCCGAGGAGCGTCTTGCCACATGTCAACACTGGGTCTGACTGAGCGCCTCCAGGAGAGAGGCCCAAGCAAGACGTACCCCGAGGAGCGTCTTGCCACATGTCAACACTGGGTCTGACTGAGCGCCTCCAGGAGAGAGGCCCAAGCAAGAAGCGCCCCGAGGAGCGTCTTGCCTCTTGTCAACAATGGGTCTGACTGAGGGCCTCCAGGAGAGAAGCCCAAGCAACACGCGCCCCGAGGAGCGTCTTGCCACATGTCAACAATGGGTCTGACTGAGTGCCTCCAGGAGAGAGGCCCAAGCAAGACACGCCCCGAGGAGCGTCTTGCCACATGTCAACACTGGGTCTGACAGAGGGCCTCCAGGAGAGAGGCCCAAGCAAGACTCGCCCCGAGGAGTGTCTTGCCACATGTCAGCACTCGGTTTGACTGAGCGCCTCCAGGAGAGAGGCCCAAGCAAGACGCGCCCCGAGGAGCGTCTTGCCACGTGTCAACACTGGGTCTGATTGAGGGCCTACAGGAGAGAGGCCCAAGCAAGACGCGCCCCGAGGAGCGTCTTGCCACATGTCAACACTGGGTCTGACAGAGGGCCTCCAGGAGAGAGGCCCAAGCAAGACGCGCCCCGAGGAGCGTCTTGCCACGTGTCAACACTGGGTCTGATTGAGGGCCTCCAGGAGAGATGCCCAAGCAAGACGTGCCCCGAGGAGCGTCTTGCCACATGTCACCACTGGGTCTGACTGAGCGCCTCCAGGAGAGAGGCCCAAGCAAGACGCGCCCCGAGGAGCGTCTTGCCACATGTCAGCACTCGGTCTGACTGAGCGCCTCCAGGAGAGAGGCCCAAGCAAGACGCGCCCCGAGGAGCGTCTTGCCACATGTCACCACTGGGTCTGACTGAGAGCCTCCAGGAGAGAGGCCCAAGCAAGACGCGCCCCGAGGAGCGTCTTGCCAAATGTCAACACTGGGTCTGACTGAGCGCCTCCAGGAGAGAGGCCCAAGTAAGACGCGCCCCGAGGAGCGTCTTGCCACATGTCAACACTGGGTCTGACTGAGCGCCTCCAGGAGAGAGGCCCAAGCAAGACGCGCCCCGAGGAGCGTCTTTACACTTGTCAACACTGGGTCTGACTGAGGGCCTCCATGAGAGAGGCCCAAGCAAGACGCGCCCAGAGAAGCGTCTTGCTACATGTCAACACTGGGTCTGACAGAGGGCCTCCAGGAGAGAGGCCCAAGCAAGACGCGCCCCGAGGAGTGTCTTGCCACATGTCACCACTGGGTCTGACTGAGCGCCTCTAGGAGAGAGGCCCAAGCAAGACGTGCCCCGAGGAGTGGCTTGCCACTTGTTAACACTGGGTCTGACTGAGGGCCTCCATGAGAGAAGCCCAAGCAAGACGTGCCCCGAGGAGTGTCTTGCCACATGTCAACACTGGGTCTGACAGAGGGCCTCCAGGAGAGAGGCCCAAGCAATACGCGCCCCGAGGAGCGTCTTGCCACATGTCAACACTGGGTCTGACTGAGCGCCTCCAGGAGAGAGGCCCAAGTAAGACGCGCCCCGAGGAGCGTCTTGCCACATGTCAACATTGGGTCCGACTGAGCTCCTCCAGGAGAGAGGCCCAAGCAAGACGCGCCCCGAGGAGCGTCTTGACACTTGTCAACACTGGGTCTGACTGAGGGCCTCCATGAGAGAGGCCCAAGCAAGACGCGCCCAGAGAAGCTTCTTGCTACATGTCAACACTGGGTCTGACAGAGGGCCTCCAGGAGAGAGGCCCAAGCAAGACGCGCCCCGAGGAGTGTCTTGCCACATGTCACCACTGGGTCTGACTGAGCGCCTCCAGGAGAGAGGCCCAAGCAAGACGCTCCCCGAGGAGTGTCTTGACACTTGTTAACACTGGGTCTGACTGAGGGCCTCCATGAGAGAATCCCAAGCAAGACGTGCCCCGAGGAGTGTCTTGCCACATGTCAACACTGGGTCTGACAGAGGGCCTCCAGGAGAGAGGCCCAAGCAATATGCGCCCCGAGGAGCGTCTTGCCATATGTCACCACTGGGTCTGACTGAGCGCCTCCAGGAGAGAGGCCCAAGCAAGACACGCCCCGAGGAGCGTCTTGCCACATGTCAGCACTCGGTCTGACTGAGCGCCTCCAGGAGAGAGAGCCAAGCAAGACGCACCCCTAGGAGCGTCTTGCCACATGTCAACACTGGGTCTGACAGAGGGCCTCCAGGAGAGAGGCCCAAGAAAGACGCGCCCCGAGGAGTGTCTTGCCACATGTCAACACTGGGTCTGACAGAGGGCCTCCAGGAGAGAGTCCCAAGCAAGACGCGCCCCGAGGAGCGTCTTGCCATATGTCACCACTGGGTCTGACTGAGCGCCTCCAGGAGAGAGGCCCAAGCAAGACGCGCCCCGAGGAGCGTCTTGCCACATGTCAACAATGGGTCTGACTGAGCGCCTCCAGGAGAGAGGCCCAAGAAAGACGTGCCCCGAGGAGCGTCTTGACACTTGTCAACACTGGGTCTGACTGAGGGCCTCCAGGAGAGAAGCCCAAGCAAGACGCGCCCCGAGGAGTGTCTTGCCACATGTCAACACTGGGTCTGACAGAGGGCCTCCAGGAGAAAGGCCCACGCAACACGCGCCCCGAGGAGCGTCTTGCCATATGTCACCACTGGGTCTGACTGAGCGCCTCCAGGAGAGAGGCCCAAGCAAGACGCGCACCGAGGAGCGTCTTGCCACATGTCAGCACTCGGTCTGACTGAGCGCCTCCAGGAGAGAGGCCCAAGCAAGACGTGCCCCGAGGAGCGTCTTTACACTTGTCAACACTGGGTCTGACTGAGGGCCTCCAGGAGAGAAGCCCAAGCAAGACGTGCCCCGAGGAGCGTCTTGCCACATGTCAACACTGGGTCTGACTGAGCGCCTCCAGGAGAGAAGCCCAAGCAAGACGCGCCCTGAGGAGCGTCTTGCCAATTGTCAACAATTGGTCTGACTGAGCGCCTCCAGGAATGAGGGCCAAGCAAGACGCGCCCCGAGGAGCGTCTTGACACTTGTCAACACTGGGTCTGACTGAGGGCCTCCATGAGAGAGGCCCAAGCAAGACGCGCCCCGAGGAGCGTCTTGCCACATGTCAACACTGGGTCTGACAGAGGATCTCCAGGAGAGAGGCCCAAGCAAGACGCGCCCCGAGGAGTGTCTTGCCACATGTCAACACTGGGTCTGACTGAGCGCCTCCAGGAGAGAGGCCCAAGCAAGACATGCCCCGATGAGCGTCTTGACACATGTCAACACTGGGTCTGACTGAGGGCCTCAATGAGAGAAGCCCAAGCAAGACGCGCCCCGAGGAGCGTCTTGCCACATGTCAACACTGGGTCTGACAGAGGGTCTCCAGGAGAGAGGCCCAAGCAATACGTGCCCCGAGGAGCGTCTTGCCACATGTCACCACTGGGTCTGACTGAGCGCCTCCATGAGAGAGGCCCATGTAAGACGCGCCCCGAGGAGCGTCTTGCCACATGTCACCACTGGGTCTGACTGAGCGCCTCCAGGAGAGAGGCCCAAGCAAGACGCGCCCCGAGGAGCGTCTTGCCACATGTATACACTGGGTCTGACTGAGCGCCTCCAGGAGAGAGGCCCAAGCAAGACGTACCCCGAGGAGCGTCTTGCCACATGTCAACACTGGGTCTGACTGAGCGCCTCCAGGAGAGAGGCCCAAGCAAGAAGCGCCCCGAGGAGCGTCTTGCCTCTTGTCAACAATGGGTCTGACTGAGGGCCTCCAGGAGAGAAGCCCAAGCAACACGCGCCCCGAGGAGCGTCTTGCCACATGTCAACAATGGGTCTGACTGAGTGCCTCCAGGAGAGAGGCCCAAGCAAGACACGCCCCGAGGAGCGTCTTGCCACATGTCAACACTGGGTCTGACAGAGGGCCTCCAGGAGAGAGGCCCAAGCAAGACTCGCCCCGAGGAGTGTCTTGCCACATGTCAGCACTCGGTTTGACTGAGCGCCTCCAGGAGAGAGGCCCAAGCAAGACGCGCCCCGAGGAGCGTCTTGCCACGTGTCAACACTGGGTCTGATTGAGGGCCTCCAGGAGAGAGGCCCAAGCAAGACGCGCCCCGAGGAGCGTCTTGCCACATGTCAACACTGGGTCTGACAGAGGGCCTCCAGGAGAGAGGCCCAAGCAAGACGCGCCCCGAGGAGCGTCTTGCCACGTGTCAACACTGGGTCTGATTGAGGGCCTCCAGGAGAGATGCCCAAGCAAGACGTGCCCCGAGGAGCGTCTTGCCACATGTCACCACTGGGTCTGACTGAGCGCCTCCAGGAGAGAGGCCCAAGCAAGACGCGCCCCGAGGAGCGTCTTGCCACATGTCAGCACTCGGTCTGACTGAGCGCCTCCAGGAGAGAGGCCCAAGCAAGACGCGCCCCGAGGAGCGTCTTGCCACATGTCACCACTGGGTCTGACTGAGAGCCTCCAGGAGAGAGGCCCAAGCAAGACGCGCCCCGAGGAGCGTCTTGCCAAATGTCAACACTGGGTCTGACTGAGCGCCTCCAGGAGAGAGGCCCAAGTAAGACGCGCCCCGAGGAGCGTCTTGCCACATGTCAACACTGGGTCTGACTGAGCGCCTCCAGGAGAGAGGCCCAAGCAAGACGCGCCCCGAGGAGCGTCTTTACACTTGTCAACACTGGGTCTGACTGAGGGCCTCCATGAGAGAGGCCCAAGCAAGACGCGCCCAGAGAAGCGTCTTGCTACATGTCAACACTGGGTCTGACAGAGGGCCTCCAGGAGAGAGGCCCAAGCAAGACGCGCCCCGAGGAGTGTCTTGCCACATGTCACCACTGGGTCTGACTGAGCGCCTCTAGGAGAGAGGCCCAAGCAAGACGTGCCCCGAGGAGTGGCTTGCCACTTGTTAACACTGGGTCTGACTGAGGGCCTCCATGAGAGAAGCCCAAGCAAGACGTGCCCCGAGGAGTGTCTTGCCACATGTCAACACTGGGTCTGACAGAGGGCCTCCAGGAGAGAGGCCCAAGCAATACGCGCCCCGAGGAGCGTCTTGCCATATGTCACCACTGGGTCTGACTGAGCTCCTCCAGGAGAGAGGCCCAAGCAAGACACGCCCCGAGGAGCGTCTTGCCACATGTCAGCACTCGGTCTGACTGAGCGCCTCCAGGAGAGAGAGCCAAGCAAGACGCGCCCCTAGGAGCGTCTTGCCACATGTCAACACTGGGTCTGACAGAGGGCCTCCAGGAGAGAGGCCCAAGCAATACGCGCCCTGAGGAGCGTCTTGCCATATGTCACCACTGGGTCTGACTGAGCACCTCCAGGAGAGAGGCCCAAGCAAGACGCGCCCCGAGGAGCGTCTTGCCAAATGTCAACACTAGGTCTGACTGAGCGCCTCCAGGAGAGAGGCCCAAGCAAGAAGCGCCCCGAGGACCGTCTTGCCACATGTCAACAATACGTCTGACTGAGCGCCTCCAGGAGAGAGGCCCAAGAAAGACGTGCCCCGAGGAGCGTCTTGACACTTGTCAACACTGGGTCTGACTGAGGGCCTCCAGGAGAGAAGCCCAAGCAAGACGTGCCCCGAGGAGTGTCTTGCCACATGTCAACACTGGGTCTGACAGAGGGCCTCCAGGAGAGAGGCCCACGCAACACGCGCCCCGAGGAGCGTCTTGCCATATGTCACCACTGGGTCTGACTGAGCGCCTCCAGGAGAAAGGCCCAAGCAAGACGCGCACCGAGGAGCGTCTTGCCACATGTCAGCACTCGGTCTGACTGAGCGCCTCCAGGAGAGAGGCCCAAGCAAGACGTGCCCCGAGGAGCGTCTTGACACTTGTCAACACTGGGTCTGACTGAGGGCCTCCAGGAGAGATGCCCAAGCAAGACGCGCCCCGAGGAGTGTCTTGCCACATGTCACCACTGGGTCTGACAGAGGGCCTCCAGGAGAGAGGCCCAAGCAACACGCGCCCCGAGGAGCGTCTTGCCATATGTCACCACTGGGTCTGACTGAGCGCCTCCAGGAGAGAGGCCCAAGCAAGATGCGCACCGAGGAGCGTCTTGCCACATGTCAGCACTCGGTCTGACTGAGCGCCTCCAGGAGAGAGGCCCAAGCAAGACGCGCCCCTAGGAGCGTTTTGCCACATGTCAGCACTCGGTCTGACTGAGCGCCTCCAGGAGAGAGGCCCAAGCAAGACGCGCCCCGAGGAGTGTCTTGCAACATGTCACCACTGGGTCTGACAGAGGGCCTCCAGGAGAGAGGCCCAAGCAATATGCGCCCCGAGGAGCGTCTTGCCATATGTCACCATTGGGTCTGACTGAGCGCCACCAGGAGAGAGGCCCAAGCAAGACGCGCCCCGAGGATCGTCTTGCCACATGTCATCACTCGGTCTGACTGAGCACCTCCAGGAGAGAGGCCCAAGCAAGACGCGCCCCTAGGAGCGTCTTGCCACATGTCAACACTGGGTCTGACTGAGCGCCTCCAGGAGAGAGGCCCAAGCAAGACGCGCCCCGAGGAGTGTCTTGCCACATGTCAACACTGGGTCTGTCAGAGGGCCTCCAGGAGAGAGGCCCAAGCAACACTCGCCCCGAGGAGCGTCTTGCCATATGTCACCACTGGGTCTGACTGAGCGCCTCAAGGAGAGAGGCCCAAGCAATACGCGCCCCGAGGAGCGTCTTGCCACATGTCACCACTGGGTCTGACTGAGCGCCTCCAGGAGAGAGGCCCAAGCAAGACGCGCCCCGAGGAGCGTCTTGCCACGTGTCAACACTGGGTCTGACTGAGCGCCTCCAGGAGAGAGGCCCAAGCAAGACGCGCCCCGAGGAGCGTCTTGCCACGTGTCAACACTGGGTCTGATTGAGGGCCTCCAGGAGAGAGGCCCAAGCAAGACGTGCCCCGAGGAGCGTCTTGCCACATGTCACCACTGGGTCTGACTGAGCGCCTCCAGGAGAGAGGCCCAAGCAAGACGCGCCCCGAGGAGTGTCTTGACACTTGTTAACACTGGGTCTGACTGAGGGCCTCCATGAGAGAAGCCCAAGCAAGACGTGCCCAGAGGAGTGTCTTGCCACATGTAAACACTGGGTCTGACAGAGGGCCTCCAGGAGAGAGGCCCAAGCAATACGCGCCCCGAGGAGCGTCTTGCCATATGTCACCACTGGGTCTGACTGAGCGCCTCCAGGAGAGAGGCCCAAGCAAGACACGCCCCGAGGAGCGTCTTGCCACATGTCAGCACTCGGTCTGACTGAGCGCCTCCAGGAGAGAGAGCCAAGCAAGACGCGCCCCTAGGAGCGTCTTGCCACATGTCAACACTGGGTCTGACAGAGGGCCTCCAGGAGAGAGGCCCAAGCAAGACGCGCCCCGAGGAGTGTCTTGCCACATGTCAACACTGGGTCTGACAGAGGGCCTCCAGGAGAGAGGCCCAAGCAATACGCGCCCTGAGGAGCGTCTTGCCATATGTCACCACTGGGTCTGACTGAGCGCCTCCAGGAGAGAGGCCCAAGCAAGACGCGCCCCGAGGAGCGTCTTGCCAAATGTCAACACTGGGTCTGACTGAGCGCCTCCAGGAGAGAGGCCCAAGCAAGAAGCGCCCCGAGGACCGTCTTGCCACATGTCAACAATGGGTCTGACTGAGCGCCTCCAGGAGAGAGGCCCAAGAAAGACGTGCCCCGAGGAGCGTCTTGACACTTGTCAACACTGGGTCTGACTGAGGGCCTCCAGGAGAGAAGCCCAAGCAAGACGCGCCCCGAGGAGTGTCTTGCCACATGTCAACACTGGGTCTGACAGAGGGCCTCCAGGAGAGAGGCCCACGCAACACGCGCCCCGAGGAGCGTCTTGCCATATGTCACCACTCGGTCTGACTGAGCGCCTCCAGGAGAGAGGCCCAAGCAAGACGCGCACCGAGGAGCGTCTTGCCACATGTCAGCACTCGGTCTGACTGAGCGCCTCCAGGAGAGAGGCCCAAGCAAGACGTGCCCCGAGGAGCGTCTTGACACTTGTCAACACTGGGTCTGACTGAGGGCCTCCAGGAGAGAAGCCCAAGCAAGACGCGCCCCGAGGAGTGTCTTGCCACATGTCAACACTGGGTCTGACGGAGGGCCTCCAGGAGAGAGGCGCAAGCAACACGCGCCCCGAGGAGAGTCTTGCCATATGTCACCACTGGGTCTGACTGAGCGCCTCCAGGAGAGAGGCCCAAGCAATACACGCACCGAGGAGCATCTTGCCACATGTCACCACTCGGTCTGACTGAGCGCATCCAGGAGAGAGGCCCAAGCAAGACGCGCCCCTAGGAGCGTCTTGCCACATGTCAACACTGGGTCTGACAGAGGGCCTCCAGGAGAGAGGCCCAAGCAAGACGCGCCCCGAGGAGTGTCTTGCAACATGTCACCACTGGGTCTGACAGAGGGCCTCCAGGAGAGAGGCCCAAGCAATATGCGCCCCGAGGAGCGTCTTGCCATATGTCACCATTGGGTCTGACTGAGCGCCTCCAGGAGAGAGGCCCAAGCAAGACGCGCCCCGAGGAGCGTCTTGCCACATGTCATCACTCAGTCTGACTGAGCGCATCCAGGAGAGAGGCCCAAGCAAGACGCGCCCCTAGGAGCGTCTTGCCACATATCAACACTGGGTCTGACTGAGCGCCTCCAGGAGAGAGGCCCAAGCAAGATGCGCCCCGAGGAGTGTCTTGCCAAATGTCAACACTGGGTCTGACAGAGGGCCTCCAGGAGAGGGGCCAAAGCAACACTCGCCCCGAGGAGCGTCTTGCCATATGTCACCACTGGGTCTGACTGAGGGCCTCAAGGAGAGAGGCCCAAGCAAGACGCGCCCCGAGGAGCGTCTTGCCACATGTCAGCACTGGGTCTGACTGAGCGCCTCCAGGAGAGAGGCCCAAGTAAGACGCGCCCCGAGGAGCGTCTTGCCACATGTCAACACTGGGTCCGACTGAGCGCCTCCAGGAGAGAGGCCCAAGCAAGACGCGCCCCGAGGAGCGTCTTGACACTTGTCAACACTGGGTCTGACTGAGGGCCTCCATGAGAGAGGCCCAAGCAAGACGCGCCCAGAGAAGCTTCTTGCTACATGTCAACACTGGGTCTGACAGAGGGCCTCCAGGAGAGAGGCCCAAGCAAGACGCGCCCCGAGGAGTGTCTTGCCACATGTCACCACTGGGTCTGACTGAGCGCCTCCAGGAGAGAGGCCCAAGCAAGACGCTCCCCGAGGAGTGTCTTGACACTTGTTAACACTGGGTCTGACTGAGGGCCTCCATGAGAGAATCCCAAGCAAGACGTGCCCCGAGGAGTGTCTTGCCACATGTCAACACTGGGTCTGACAGAGGGCCTCCAGGAGAGAGGCCCAAGCAATATGCGCCCCGAGGAGCGTCTTGCCATATGTCACCACTGGGTCTGACTGAGCGCCTCCAGGAGAGAGGCCCAAGCAAGACACGCCCCGAGGAGCGTCTTGCCACATGTCAGCACTCGGTCTGACTGAGCGCCTCCAGGAGAGAGAGCCAAGCAAGACGCACCCCTAGGAGCGTCTTGCCACATGTCAACACTGGGTCTGACAGAGGGCCTCCAGGAGAGAGGCCCAAGAAAGACGCGCCCCGAGGAGTGTCTTGCCACATGTCAACACTGGGTCTGACAGAGGGCCTCCAGGAGAGAGGCCCAAGCAAGACGCGCCCCGAGGAGCGTCTTGCCATATGTCACCACTGGGTCTGACTGACCGCCTCCAGGAGAGAGGCCCAAGCAAGACGCGCCCCGAGGAGCGTCTTGCCAAATGTCAACACTGGGTCTGACTGAGCGCCTCCAGGAGAGAGGCCCAAGCAAGAAGCGCCCCGAGGAGCGTCTTGCCACATGTCAACAATGGGTCTGACTGAGCGCCTCCAGGAGAGAGGCCCAAGAAAGACGTGCCCCGAGGAGCGTCTTGACACTTGTCAACACTGGGTCTGACTGAGGGCCTCCAGGAGAGAAGCCCAAGCAAGACGCGCCCCGAGGAGTGTCTTGCCACATGTCAACACTGGGTCTGACAGAGGGCCTCCAGGAGAAAGGCCCACGCAACACGCGCCCCGAGGAGCGTCTTGCCATATGTCACCACTGGGTCTGACTGAGCGCCTCCAGGAGAGAGGCCCAAGCAAGACGCGCACCGAGGAGCGTCTTGCCACATGTCAGCACTCGGTCTGACTGAGCGCCTCCAGGAGAGAGGCCCAAGCAAGACGCGCCCCGAGGAGCGTCTTTACACTTGTCAACACTGGGTCTGACTGAGGGCCTCCAGGAGAGAAGCCCAAGCAAGACGTGCCCCGAGGAGCGTCTTGCCACATGTCAACACTGGGTCTGACTGAGCGCCTCCAGGAGAGAAGCCCAAGCAAGACGCGCCCTGAGGAGCGTCTTGCCAATTGTCAACAATTGGTCTGACTGAGCGCCTCCAGGAATGAGGGCCAAGCAAGACGCGCCCCGAGGAGCGTCTTGACACTTGTCAACACTGGGTCTGACTGAGGGCCTCCATGAGAGAGGCCCAAGCAAGACGCGCCCCGAGGAGCGTCTTGCCACATGTCAACACTGGGTCTGACAGAGGGCCTCCAGGAGAGAGGCCCAAGCAAGACGCGCCCCGAGGAGTGTCTTGCCACATGTCAAACCTGGGTCTGACTGAGCGCCTCCAGGAGAGAGGCCCAAGCAAGACATGCCCCGATGAGCGTCTTGACACATGTCAACACTGGGTCTGACTGAGGGCCTCAATGAGAGAAGCCCAAGCAAGACGCGCCCCGAGGAGCGTCTTGCCACATGTCAACACTGGGTCTGACAGAGGGTCTCCAGGAGAGAGGCCCAAGCAATACGTGCCCCGAGGAGCGTCTTGCCACATGTCACCACTGGGTCTGACTGAGCGCCTCCAGGAGAGAGGCCCAAGTAAGACGCGCCCCGAGGAGCGTCTTGCCACATGTCACCACTGGGTCTGACTGAGCGCCTCCAGGAGAGAGGCCCAAGCAAGACGCGCCCCGAGGAGCGTCTTGCCACATGTCAACACTGGGTCTGACTGAGCGCCTCCAGGAGAGAGGCCCAAGCAAGACGTGCCCCGAGGAGCGTCTTGCCACATGTCAACACTGGGTCTGACTGAGCGCCTCCAGGAGAGAGGCCCAAGCAAGAAGCGCCCCGAGGAGCGTCTTGCCTCTTGTCAACAATGGGTCTGACTGAGGGCCTCCAGGAGAGAAGCCCAAGCAACACGCGCCCCGAGGAGCGTCTTGCCACATGTCAACAATGGGTCTGACTGAGTGCCTCCAGGAGAGAGGCCCAAGCAAGACACGCCCCGAGGAGCGTCTTGCCACATGTCAACACTGGGTCTGACAGAGGGCCTCCAGGAGAGAGGCCCAAGCAAGACTCGCCCCGAGGAGTGTCTTGCCACATGTCAGCACTCGGTTTGACTGAGCGCCTCCAGGAGAGAGGCCCAAGCAAGACGCGCCCCGAGGAGCGTCTTGCCACGTGTCAACACTGGGTCTGATTGAGGCTCTCCAGGAGAGAGGCCCAAGCAAGACGCGCCCCGAGGAGCGTCTTGCCACATGTCAACACTGGGTCTGACAGAGGGCCTCCAGGAGAGAGGCCCAAGCAAGACGCGCCCCGAGGAGCGTCTTGCCACGTGTCAACACTGGGTCTGATTGAGGGCCTCCAGGAGAGATGCCCAAGCAAGACGTGCCCCGAGGAGCGTCTTGCCACATGTCACCACTGGGTCTGACTGAGCGCCTCCAGGAGAGAGGCCCAAGCAAGACGCGCCCCGAGGAGCGTCTTGCCACATGTCAGCACTCGGTCTGACTGAGCGCCTCCAGGAGAGAGGCCCAAGCAAGACGCGCCCCGAGGAGCGTCTTGCCACATGTCACCACTGGGTCTGACTGAGAGCCTCCAGGAGAGAGGCCCAAGCAAGACGCGCCCCGAGGAGCGTCTTGCCAAATGTCAACACTGGGTCTGACTGAGCGCCTCCAGGAGAGAGGCCCAAGTAAGACGCGCCCCGAGGAGCGTCTTGCCACATGTCAACACTGGGTCTGACTGAGCGCCTCCAGGAGAGAGGCCCAAGCAAGACGCGCCCCGAGGAGCGTCTTTACACTTGTCAACACTGGGTCTGACAGAGGGCCTCCAGGAGAGAGGCCCAAGCAAGACGCGCCCCGAGGAGTGTCTTGCCACATGTCACCACTGGGTCTGACTGAGCGCCTCTAGGAGAGAGGCCCAAGCAAGACGTGCCCCGAGGAGTGGCTTGCCACTTGTTAACACTGGGTCTGACTGAGGGCCTCCATGAGAGAAGCCCAAGCAAGACGTGCCCCGAGGAGTGTCTTGCCACATGTCAACACTGGGTCTGACAGAGGGCCTCCAGGAGAGAGGCCCATGCAATACGCGCCCCGAGGAGCGTCTTGCCATATGTCACCACTGGGTCTGACTGAGCGCCTCCAGGAGAGAGGCCCAAGCAAGACACGCCCCGAGGAGCGTCTTGCCACATGTCAGCACTCGGTCTGACTGAGCGCCTCCAGGAGAGAGAGCCAAGCAAGACGCGCCCCTAGGAGCGTCTTGCCACATGTCAACACTGGGTCTGACAGAGGGCCTCCAGGAGAGAGGCCCAAGCAATACGCGCCCTGAGGAGCGTCTTGCCATATGTCACCACTTGGTCTGACTGAGCACCTCCAGGAGAGAGGCCCAAGCAAGACGCGCCCCGAGGAGCGTCTTGCCAAATGTCAACACTAGGTCTGACTGAGCGCCTCCAGGAGAGAGGCCCAAGCAAGAAGCGCCCCGAGGACCGTCTTGCCACATGTCAACAATACGTCTGACTGAGCGCCTCCAGGAGAGAGGCCCAAGAAAGACGTGCCCCGAGGAGCGTCTTGACACTTGTCAACACTGGGTCTGACTGAGGGCCTCCAGGAGAGAAGCCCAAGCAAGACGTGCCCCGAGGAGTGTCTTGCCACATGTCAACACTGGGTCTGACAGAGGGCCTCCAGGAGAGAGGCCCACGCAACACGCGCCCCGAGGAGCGTCTTGCCATATGTCACCACTGGGTCTGACTGAGCGCCTCCAGGAGAAAGGCCCAAGCAAGACGCGCACCGAGGAGCGTCTTGCCACATGTCAGCACTCGGTCTGACTGAGCGCCTCCAGGAGAGAGGCCCAAGCAAGACGTGCCCCGAGGAGCGTCTTGACACTTGTCAACACTGGGTCTGACTGAGGGCCTCCAGGAGAGATGCCCAAGCAAGACGCGCCCCGAGGAGTGTCTTGCCACATGTCACCACTGGGTCTGACAGAGGGCCTCCAGGAGAGAGGCCCAAGCAACACGCGCCCCGAGGAGCGTCTTGCCATATGTCACCACTGGGTCTGACTGAGCGCCTCCAGGAGAGAGGCCCAAGCAAGACGCGCACCGAGGAGCGTCTTGCCACATGTCAGCACTCGGTCTGACTGAGCGCCTCCAGGAGAGAGGCCCAAGCAAGACGCGCCCCTGGGAGCGTTTTGCCACATGTCAGCACTCGGTCTGACTGAGCGCCTCCAGGAGAGAGGCCCAAGCAAGACGCGCCCCGAGGAGTGTCTTGCAACATGTCACCACTGGGTCTGACAGAGGGCCTCCAGGAGAGAGGCCCAAGCAATATGCGCCCAGAGGAGCGTCTTGCCATATGTCACCATTGGGTCTGACTGAGCGCCACCAGGAGAGAGGCCCAAGCAAGACGCGCCCCGAGGATCGTCTTGCCACATGTCATCACTCGGTCTGACTGAGCACCTCCAGGAGAGAGGCCCAAGCAAGACGCGCCCCTAGGAGCATCTTGCCACATGTCAACACTGGGTCTGACTGAGCGCCTCCAGGAGAGAGGCCCAAGCAAGACGCGCCCCGAGGAGTGTCTTGCCACATGTCAACACTGGGTCTGTCAGAGGGCCTCCAGGAGAGAGGCCCAAGCAACACTCGCCCCGAGGAGCGTCTTGCCATATGTCACCACTGGGTCTGACTGAGCGCCTCAAGGAGAGAGGCCCAAGCAATACGCGCCCCGAGGAGCGTCTTGCCACATGTCACCACTGGGTCTGACTGAGCGCCTCCAGGAGAGAGGCCCAAGCAAGACGCGCCCCGAGGAGCGTCTTGCCACGTGTCAACACTGGGTCTGACTGAGCGCCTCCAGGAGAGAGGCCCAAGCAAGACGCGCCCCGAGGAGCGTCTTGCCACGTGTCAACACTGGGTCTGATTGAGGGCCTCCAGGAGAGAGGCCCAAGCAAGACGTGCCCCGAGGAGCGTCTTGCCACATGTCACCACTGGGTCTGACTGAGCGCCTCCAGGAGAGAGGCCCAAGCAAGACGCACCCCGAGGAGCGTCTTGACACTTGTCAACACTGGGTCTGACTGAGGGCCTCCATGAGAGAGGCCCAAGCAAGACGCGCCCAGAGAAGCGTCTTGCTACATGTCAACACTGGGTCTGACAGAGGGTCTCCAGGAGAGAGGCCCAAGCAAGACGCGCCCCGAGGAGTGTCTTGCCACATGTCACCACTGGGTCTGACTGAGCGCCTCTAGGAGAGAGGCCCAAGCAAGACGCGCCCCGAGGAGCGTCTTGCCACATGTCAGCACTCGGTCTGACTGAGCGCCTCCAGGAGAGAGGCCCAAGCAAGACGCGCCCCGAGGAGTGTCTTGCCACTTGTTAACACTGGGTCTGACTGAGGGCCTCCATGAGAGAAGCCCAAGCAAGACGTGCCCAGAGGAGTGTCTTGCCACATGTAAACACTGGGTCTGACAGAGGGCCTCCAGGAGAGAGGCCCAAGCAATACGCGCCCCGAGGAGCGTCTTGCCATATGTCACCACTGGGTCTGACTGAGCGCCTCCAGGAGAGAGGCCCAAGCAAGACACGCCCCGAGGAGCGTCTTGCCACATGTCAGCACTCGGTCTGACTGAGCGCCTCCAGGAGAGAGAGCCAAGCAAGACGCGCCCCTAGGAGCGTCTTGCCACATGTCAACACTGGGTCTGACAGAGGGCCTCCAGGAGAGAGGCCCAAGCAAGACGCGCCCCGAGGAGTGTCTTGCCACATGTCAACACTGGGTCTGACAGAGGGCCTCCAGGAGAGAGGCCCAAGCAATACGCGCCCTGAGGAGCGTCTTGCCATATGTCACCACTGGGTCTGACTGAGCGCCTCCAGGAGAGAGGCCCAAGCAAGACGCGCCCCGAGGAGCGTCTTGCCAAATGTCAACACTGGGTCTGACTGAGCGCCTCCAGGAGAGAGGCCCAAGCAAGAAGCGCCCCGAGGACCGTCTTGCCACATGTCAACAATGGGTCTGACTGAGCGCCTCCAGGAGAGAGGCCCAAGAAAGACGTGCCCCGAGGAGCGTCTTGACACTTGTCAACACTGGGTCTGACTGAGGGCCTCCAGGAGAGAAGCCCAAGCAAGACGCGCCCCGAGGAGTGTCTTGCCACATGTCAACACTGGGTCTGACAGAGGGCCTCCAGGAGAGAGGCCCACGCAACACGCGCCCCGAGGAGCGTCTTGCCATATGTCACCACTGGGTCTGACTGAGCGCCTCAAGGAGAGAGGCCCAAGCAATACGCGCCCCGAGGAGCGTCTTGCCACATGTCACCACTGGGTCTGACTGAGCGCCTCCAGGAGAGAGGCCCAAGCAAGACGCGCCCCGAGGAGCGTCTTGCCACGTGTCAACACTGGGTCTGACTGAGCGCCTCCAGGAGAGAGGCCCAAGCAAGACGCGCCCCGAGGAGCGTCTTGCCACGTGTCAACACTGGGTCTGATTGAGGGCCTCCAGGAGAGAGGCCCAAGCAAGACGTGCCCCGAGGAGCGTCTTGCCACATGTCACCACTGGGTCTGACTGAGCGCCTCCAGGAGAGAGGCCCAAGCAAGACGCACCCCGAGGAGCGTCTTGACACTTGTCAACACTGGGTCTGACTGAGGGCCTCCATGAGAGAGGCCCAAGCAAGACGCGCCCAGAGAAGCGTCTTGCTACATGTCAACACTGGGTCTGACAGAGGGTCTCCAGGAGAGAGGCCCAAGCAAGACGCGCCCCGAGGAGTGTCTTGCCACATGTCACCACTGGGTCTGACTGAGCGCCTCTAGGAGAGAGGCCCAAGCAAGACGCGCCCCGAGGAGCGTCTTGCCACATGTCAGCACTCGGTCTGACTGAGCGCCTCCAGGAGAGAGGCCCAAGCAAGACGCGCCCCGAGGAGTGTCTTGCCACTTGTTAACACTGGGTCTGACTGAGGGCCTCCATGAGAGAAGCCCAAGCAAGACGTGCCCAGAGGAGTGTCTTGCCACATGTAAACACTGGGTCTGACAGAGGGCCTCCAGGAGAGAGGCCCAAGCAATACGCGCCCCGAGGAGCGTCTTGCCATATGTCACCACTGGGTCTGACTGAGCGCCTCCAGGAGAGAGGCCCAAGCAAGACACGCCCCGAGGAGCGTCTTGCCACATGTCAGCACTCGGTCTGACTGAGCGCCTCCAGGAGAGAGAGCCAAGCAAGACGCGCCCCTAGGAGCGTCTTGCCACATGTCAACACTGGGTCTGACAGAGGGCCTCCAGGAGAGAGGCCCAAGCAAGACGCGCCCCGAGGAGTGTCTTGCCACATGTCAACACTGGGTCTGACAGAGGGCCTCCAGGAGAGAGGCCCAAGCAATACGCGCCCTGAGGAGCGTCTTGCCATATGTCACCACTGGGTCTGACTGAGCGCCTCCAGGAGAGAGGCCCAAGCAAGACGCGCCCCGAGGAGCGTCTTGCCAAATGTCAACACTGGGTCTGACTGAGCGCCTCCAGGAGAGAGGCCCAAGCAAGAAGCGCCCCGAGGACCGTCTTGCCACATGTCAACAATGGGTCTGACTGAGCGCCTCCAGGAGAGAGGCCCAAGAAAGACGTGCCCCGAGGAGCGTCTTGACACTTGTCAACACTGGGTCTGACTGAGGGCCTCCAGGAGAGAAGCCCAAGCAAGACGCGCCCCGAGGAGTGTCTTGCCACATGTCAACACTGGGTCTGACAGAGGGCCTCCAGGAGAGAGGCCCACGCAACACGCGCCCCGAGGAGCGTCTTGCCATATGTCACCACTCGGTCTGACTGAGCGCCTCCAGGAGAGAGGCCCAAGCAAGACGCGCACCGAGGAGCGTCTTGCCACATGTCAGCACTCGGTCTGACTGAGCGCCTCCAGGAGAGAGGCCCAAGCAAGACGTGCCCCGAGGAGCGTCTTGACACTTGTCAACACTGGGTCTGACTGAGGGCCTCCAGGAGAGAAGCCCAAGCAAGACGCGCCCCGAGGAGTGTCTTGCCACATGTCAACACTGGGTCTGACAGAGGGCCTCCAGGAGAGAGGCGCAAGCAACACGCGCCCCGAGGAGAGTCTTGCCATATGTCACCACTGGGTCTGACTGAGCGCCTCCAGGAGAGAGGCCCAAGCAAGACACGCACCGAGGAGCATCTTGCCACATGTCACCACTCGGTCTGACTGAGCGCCTCCAGGAGAGAGACCCAAGCAAGACGCGCCCCTAGGAGCGTCTTGCCACATGTCAACACTGGGTCTGACAGCGGGCCTCCAGGAGAGAGGCCGAAGCAAGACGCGCCTCGAGGAGTGTCTTGCCACATGTCACCACTGGGTCTGACTGAGCGCCTCCAGGAGAGAGGCCCAAGCAAGACTTGCCCGAGGAGCGTCATGCCACATGTCACTACTCGGTCTGACTGAGCGCCTCCAGGAGAGAGGCCCAAGCAAGACGCGCCCCGAGGAGCATCTTGCCACGTGTCAACACTGGGTCCGATTGAGGGCCTCCAGGAGAGAGGCCCAAGCAAGACGCGCCCCGAGGAGGGTCTTGCCACATGTCAACAATGGGTCTGTCAGAGGGCCTCCAGGAGAGAGGCCCAAGCAAGACGCGCCCCGAGGAGTGTCTTGCCACATGTCAACACTGGGTCTGACTGAGCGCCTCCAGGAGAGAGGCCCAAGCAAGACGCGCCCCGAGGAGCGTCTTGCCACATGTCACCACTGGGTCTGACTGAGAGCCTCCAGGAGAGAGGCCCAAGCAAGACGCGCCCCGAGGAGCGTCTTGCCACATGTCAACACTGGGTCTGACTGTGCACCTCCAGGAGAGAGGCCCAAGCAAGACGTGCCCCGAGGAGCGTCTTGACACTTGTCAACACTGGGTCTGACTGAGGGCCTCCAGGAGAGAAGCCCAAGCAAGACGTGCCCCGAGGAGCGTCTTGCCACATGTCAACACTGGGTCTGACTGAGCGCCTCCAGGAGAGAGGCCCAAGCAAGACACGCCCCGAGGAGCGTCTTGACACATGTCAACACTGGGTCTGACTGAGGGCCTCAATGAGAGAAGCCCAAGCAAGACGCGCCCCGAGGAGCGTCTTGCCACATGTCAACACTGGGTCTGACAGAGGGCCTCCAGGAGAGAGGCCCAAGCAATACGTGCCCCGAGGAGCTTCTTGCCACATGTCACCACTGGGTCTGACTGAGCGCCTCCAGGAGAGAGGCCCAAGTAAGACGCGCCCCGAGGAGCGTCTTGCCACATGTCACCACTGGGTCTGACTGAGCGCCTCCAGGAGAGAGGCCCAAGCAAGACGCGCCCCGAGGAGCGTCTTGCCACATGTCAACACTGGGTCTGACTGAGCGCCTCCAGGAGAGAGGCCCAAGCAAGACGTGCCCCGAGGAGCGTCTTGCCACATGTCAACACTGGGTCTGACTGAGCGCCTCCAGGAGAGAGGCCCAAGCAAGAAGCGCCCCGAGGAGCGTCTTGCCACATGTCACCACTGGGTCTGACTGAGCGCCTCTAGGAGAGAGGCCCAAGCAAGACACGCCCCGAGGAGCGTCTTGCCACATGTCAGCACTCGGTCTGACTGAGCGCCTCCAGGAGAGAGGCCCAAGCAAGAAGCGCCACGAGGAGCGTCTTGCCACATGTCAACAATGGGTCTGACTGAGCGCCTCCAGGAGAGAGGCCCAAGAAAGACGAGCCCCGAGGAGCGTCTTGACACTTGTCAACACTGGGTCTGACTGAGGGCCTCCAGGAGAGAAGCCCAAGCAAGACGCGCCCCGAGGACTGTCTTGCCACATGTCAACACTGGGTCTGACAGAGGGCCTCCAGGAGAGAGGCCCACGCAACACGCGCCCCGAGGAGCGTCTTGCCATATGTCACCACTGGGTCTGACTGAGCGCCTCCAGGAGAGAGGCCCAAGCAAGACGCGCACCGAGGAGCGTCTTTCCACATGTCAGCACTCGTTCTGACTGAGCGCCTCCAGGAGAGAGGCCCAAGCAAGACGTGCCCCGAGGAGCGTCTTGACACTTGTCAACACTGGGTCTGACTGAGGGCCTCCAGGAGAGAAGCCCAAGCAAGACGCGCCCCGAGGAGTGTCTTGCCACATGTCAACACTGGGTCTGACAGAGGGCCTCCAGGAGAGAGGCCCACGCAACACGCGCCCCGAGGAGCGTCTTGCCATATGTCACCACAGGGTCTGACTGAGCTCCTCCAGGAGAGAGGCCAAAGCAAGACGCGCACCGAGGAGCGTCTTGCCACATGTCAGCACTCGGTCTGACTGAGCGCCTCCAGGAGAGAGGCCCAAGCAAGACGCGCCCCTAGGAGCGTCTTGCCACATGTCAACACTGGGTCTGACTGAGCGTCTCCAGGAGAGAAGCCCAAGCAAGACGCGCCCCGAGGAGTGTCTTGCCACATGTCAACACTGGGTCTGACAGAGGGCCTCCAGGAGAGAGGCCCAAGCAACACACGCCCCGAGGAGCGTCTTGCCATATGTCACCACTGGGTCTGACTGAGCGCCTCAAGGAGAGAGGCCCAAGCAAGACGCGCCCCGAGGAGCGTCTTGCCACATGTCAGCACTCGGTCTGACGGAGCGCCTCCAGGAGAGAGGCCCAAGCAAGATGCGCCCCTAAGAGTATCTTGCCACATGTCAACACTGGGTCTGACAGCGGGCCTCCAGGAGAGAAGCCCAAGCAAGACGCGCCCCGAGGAGCGTCTTGCCACATGTCAACACTGGGTCTGACAGAGGGCCTCCAGGAGAGAGGCCCAAGCAACACGCGCCCCGAGAAGCATCTTGCCATATGTCACCACTGGGTCTGACTGAGCGCCTCCAGGAGAGAGGCCCAAGCAAGACGCGCCCCGAGGAGCGTCTTGCCACATGTCAGCACTCGGTCTGACTGAGCGCCTCCAGGAGAGAGACCCAAGCAAGACGCGCCCCTAGGAGCGTCTTGCCACATGTCAACACTGGGTCTGACAGCGGGCCTCCAGGAGAGAGGCCGAAGCAAGACGCGCCTCGAGGAGTGTCTTGCCACATGTCACCACTGGGTCTGACTGAGCGCCTCCAGGAGAGAGGCCCAAGCAAGACTTGCCCGAGGAGCGTCATGCCACATGTCACTACTCGGTCTGACTGAGCGCCTCCAGGAGAGAGGCCCAAGCAAGACGCGCCCCGAGGAGCATCTTGCCACGTGTCAACACTGGGTCCGATTGAGGGCCTCCAGGAGAGAGGCCCAAGCAAGACGCGCCCCGAGGAGGGTCTTGCCACATGTCAACAATGGGTCTGTCAGAGGGCCTCCAGGAGAGAGGCCCAAGCAAGACGCGCCCCGAGGAGTGTCTTGCCACATGTCAACACTGGGTCTGACTGAGCGCCTCCAGGAGAGAGGCCCAAGCAAGACGCGCCCCGAGGAGCGTCTTGCCACATGTCACCACTGGGTCTGACTGAGAGCCTCCAGGAGAGAGGCCCAAGCAAGACGCGCCCCGAGGAGCGTCTTGCCACATGTCAACACTGGGTCTGACTGTGCACCTCCAGGAGAGAGGCCCAAGCAAGACGTGCCCCGAGGAGCGTCTTGACACTTGTCAACACTGGGTCTGACTGAGGGCCTCCAGGAGAGAAGCCCAAGCAAGACGTGCCCCGAGGAGCGTCTTGCCACATGTCAACACTGGGTCTGACTGAGCGCCTCCAGGAGAGAGGCCCAAGCAAGACACGCCCCGAGGAGCGTCTTGACACATGTCAACACTGGGTCTGACTGAGGGCCTCAATGAGAGAAGCCCAAGCAAGACGCGCCCCGAGGAGCGTCTTGCCACATGTCAATACTGGGTCTGACAGAGGGCCTCCAGGAGAGAGGCCCAAGCAATACGTGCCCCGAGGAGCGTCTTGCCACATGTCACCACTGGGTCTGACTGAGCGCCTCCAGGAGAGAGGCCCAAGTAAGACGCGCCCCGAGGAGCGTCTTGCCACATGTCACCACTGGGTCTGACTGAGCGCCTCCAGGAGAGAGGCCCAAGCAAGACGCGCCCCGAGGAGCGTCTTGCCACATGTCAACACTGGGTCTGACTGAGCGCCTCCAGGAGAGAGGCCCAAGCAAGACGTGCCCCGAGGAGCGTCTTGCCACATGTCAACACTGGGTCTGACTGAGCGCCTCCAGGAGAGAGGCCCAAGCAAGAAGCGCCCCGAGGAGCGTCTTGCCTCTTGTCAACAATGGGTCTGACTGAGGGCCTCCAGGAGAGAGGCCCAAGGAAGACGCGCCCCGAGGAGCGTCTTGCCAAATGTCAACACTGGGTCTGACTGAGCGCCTCCAGGAGAGAGGCCCAAGCAAGACGCGCCCCGAGGAGCGTCTTGCCACGTGTCAACACTGGGTCTGATTGAGGGCCTCCAGGAGAGAGGCCCAAGCAAGACGCGCCCCGAGGAGCGTCTTGCCACATGTCAACACTGGGTCTGACAGAGGGCCTCCAAGAGAGAGGCCCAAGCAATACGTGCCCCGAAGAGCGTCTTGCCACATGTCACCACTGGGTCTGACTGAGCGCCTCCAGGAGAGAGGCCCAAGTAAGACGCTCCCCGAGGAGCGTCTTGCCACATGTCACCACTGGGTCTGACTGAGCGCCTCCAGGAGAGAGGCCCAAGCAAGACGCGCCCCGAGGAGCGTCTTGCCACATGTCAACACTGGGTCTGACTGAGCGCCTCCAGGAGAGAGGCCCAAGGAAGATGCGCCCCGAGGAGCGTCTTGCCAACTGTCAACACTGGGTCTGACTGAGCGCCTCCAGGAGAGAGGCCCAAGCAAGACGCGCCCCGAGGAGCGTCTTGCCACGTGTCAACACTGGGTCTGATTGAGGGCCTCCAGGAGAGAGGCCCAAGCAAGACGCGCCCCGAGGAGCGTCTTGCCACATGTCAACACTGGGTCTGACAGAGGGCCTCCAGGAGAGAGGCCCAAGCAATACGTGCCCCGAAGAGCGTCTTGCCACATGTCACCACTGGGTCTTACTGAGCGCCTCCAGGAGAGAGGCCCAAGTAAGACGCGCCCCTAGGAGCGTCTTGCCACATGTCACCACTGGGTCTGACTGAGCGCCTCCAGGAGAGAGGCCCAAGCAAGACGCGCCCCGAGGAGCGTCTTGCCACATGTCAACACTGGGTCTGACTGAGCGCCTCCAGGAGAGAGGCCCAAGCAAGACGTGCCCCGAGGAGCGTCTTGCCACATGTCAACACTGGGTCTGACTGAGCGCCTCCAGGAGAGAGGCCCAAGGAAGACGCGCCCCGAGGAGCGTCTTGCCCAATGTCAACACTGGGTCTAACTGAGCGCCTCCAGGAGAGAGGCCCAAGCAAGATGCGCCCCGAGGAGCGTCTTGCCACGTGTCAACACTGGGTCTGATTGAGGGCCTCCAGGAGAGAGGCCCAAGCAAGACGTGCCCCGAGGAGCGTCTTGCCACATGTCAGCACTCGGTCTGACTGAGCGCCTCCAGGAGAGAGGCCCAAGCAAGACGCGCCCCGAGGAGCGTCTTGCCACATGTCACCACTGGGTCTGACTGAGAGCCTCCAGGAGAGAGGCCCAAGCAAGACGCGCCCCGAGGAGCGTCTTGCCACATGTCAACACTGGGTCTGACTGAGCGCCTCCAGGAGAGAGGCCCAAGTAAGACGCGCCCCGAGGAGCGTCTTGCCACATGTCAACACTGGGTCTGACTGAGCGCCTCCAGGAGAGAGGCCCAAGCAAGACGCGCCCCGAGGAGTGTCTTGACACTTGTTAACACTGGGTCTGACTGAGGGCCTCCATGAGAGAAGCCCAAGCAAGACATGCCCCGAGGAGTGTCTTGCCACAAGGTCAACACTGGGTCTGACAGAGGGCCTCCAGGAGAGAGGCCCAAGCAATACGCGTCCCGAGGAGCGTCTTGCCATATGTCACCACTGGGTCTGACTGAGCGCCTCCAGGAGAGAGGCCCAAGCAAGACACGCCCCGAGGAGCGTCTTGCCACATGTCAGCACTCGGTCTGACTGAGCGCCTCCAGGAGAGAGAGCCAAGCAAGACGCGCCCCTAGGAGCGTCTTGCCACATGTCAACACTGGGTCTGACAGAGGGCCTCCAGGAGAGAGGCCCAAGCAAGACGATCCCCGAGGAGTGTCTTGCCATATGTCAACACTGGGTCTGACAGAGGGCCTCCAGGAGAGAGGCCCAAGCAAGATGCGCCCCGAGGAGTGTCTTGACACTTGTCAACACTGGGTCTGACTGAGGGCCTCCATGAGAGAAGCCCAAGCAAGACGCGCCCCGAGGAGTTTCTTGCCACATGTCAACACTGGGTCTGACAGAGGGCCTCCAGTAGAGAGGCCCAAGCAAGACGCGCCCCGAGGAGTGTCTTGCCACATGTCAACACTGGGTCTGACTGAGCGCCTCCAGGAGAGAGGCCCAAGCAAGACGGCGCACCGAGGAGCGTCTTGCCACATGTCACCACTGGGTCTGACTGAGAGCCTCCAGGAGAGAGGCCCAAGCAAGACGCGCCCCGAGGAGCGTCTTGCCACATGTCAACACTGGGTCTGACTAAGCGCCTTCAGGAGAGAGGCCCAAGCAAGACGTGCCCCGAGGAGCGTCTTGACACTTGTCAACACTGGGTCTGACTGAGGGCCTCCAGGAGAGACGCCCAAGCAAGACGTGCCCCGAGGAGCGTCTTGCCACATGTCAACACTGGGTCTGACTGAGCGCCTCCAGGAGAGAAGCCCAAGCAAGACACGCCCCGAGGAGCGTCTTGCCACATGTCAACACTGGGTCTGACAGAGGGCCTCCAGGAGAGAGGCCCAAGCAAGACGCGCCCCGAGGAGTGTCTTGCCACATGTCAACACTGGGTCTGACTGAGCGCCTCCAGGAGAGAGGCCCAAGCAAGACACGCCCCGAGGAGCGTCTTGACACATGTCAACACTGGGTCTGACTGAGGGCCTCAATGAGAGAAGCCCAAGCAAGACGCGCCCCGAGGAGCGTCTTGCCACATGTCAACAATGGGTCTGACTGAGCGCCTCCAGGAGAGAGGCCCAAGTAAGAAGTGCCCCGAGGAGCGTCTTGCCAAATATCACCACTGGGTCTGACTGAGCGCCTCCAGGAGAGAGGCCCAAGCAAGACGCGCCCCGAGGAGCGTCTTGCCACATGTCAACACTGGGTCTGACTGAGCGCCTCCAGGAGAGAGGCCCAAGCAAGACGTGCCCCGAGGAGCGTCTTGCCACATGTCAACACTGGGTCTGACTGAGCGCCTCCAGGAGAGAGGCCCAAGCAAGAAGCGCCCCGAGGAGCGTCTTGCCTCTTGTCAACAATAGGTCTGACTGAGGGCCTCCAGGAGAGAAGCCCAAGCAAGACGCGCCCCGAGGAGCGTCTTGCCACATTCAACAATGGGTCTGACTGAGTGCCTCCAGGAGAGAGGCCCAAGCAAGACGCGCCCCGAGGAGCGTCTTGACACTTGTCAACACTGGGTCTGACTGAGGGCCTCCATGAGAGAGGCCCAAGCAAGACACGCCCCGAGGAGCGTCTTGCCACATGTCAACACTGGGTCTGACAGAGGGCCTCTAGGAGAGAGGCCCAAGCAAGACGCGCCCTGAGGAGCGTCATGCCACATGTCACTACTCGGTTTGACTGAGCTCCTCCAGGAGAGAGGCCCAAGCAAGACGCGCCCCGAGGAGCGTCTTGCCACGTGTCAACACTGGGTCTGATTGAGGGCCTCCAGGAGAGAGGCCCAAGCAAGATGCGCCTCGAGGAGCGTCTTGCCACAAGTCAACACTGGGTCTGACAGAGGGCCTCCAGGAGAGAGGCCCAAGCAAGACGCGCCCCGAGGAGCGTCTTGCCACATGTCAGCACTCGGTCTGACTGAGCGCCTCCAGGAGAGAGGCCCAAGCAAGACGCGCCCCGAGGAGCGTCTTGCCACATGTCACCACTGGGTCTGACTGAGAGCCTCCAGGAGAGAGGCCCAAGCAAGACGCGCCCCGAGGAGCGTCTTGCCACATGTCAACAATGGGTCTGACTGAGCGCCTCCAGGAGAGAGGCCCAAGTAAGACGCGCCCCGAGGAGCGTCTTGCCACATGTCAGCACTCGGTCTGACTGAGCGCCTCCAGGAGAGAGAGCCAAGCAAGACGCGCCCCTAGGAGCGTCTTGCCACATGTCAACACTGGGTCTGACAGAGGGCCTCCAGGAGAGAGGCCCAAGCAAGACGCGCCCCGAGGAGTGTCTTGCCACATGTCAACACTGGGTCTGACAGAGGGCCTCCAGGAGAGAGGCCCAAGCAATACGCGCCCTGAGGAGCGTCTTGCCATATGTCACCACTGGGTCTGACTGAGCGCCTCCAGGAGAGAGGCCCAAGCAAGACGCGCCCCGAGGAGCGTCTTGCCAAATGTCAACACTGGGTCTGACTGAGCGCCTCCAGGAGAGAGGCCCAAGCAAGAAGCGCCACGAGGAGCGTCTTGCCACATGTCAACAATAGGTCTGACTGAGCGCCTCCAGGAGAGAGGCCCAAGAAAGACGTGCCCCGAGGAGCGTCTTGACACTTGTCAACACTGGGTCTGACTGAGGGCCTCCAGGAGAGAAGCCCAAGCAAGACGCGCCCCGAGGAGTGTCTTGCCACATGTCAACACTGGGTCTGACAGAGGGCCTCCAGGAGAGAGGCCCACGCAACACGCGCCCCGAGGAGCGTCTTGCCATATGTCACCACTGGGTCTGACTGAGCGCCTCCAGGAGAGAGGCCCAAGCTAGATGCGCACCGAGGAGCGTCTTGCCACATGTCAGCACTCGGTCTGACTGAGCGCCTCCAGGAGAGAGGCCCAAGCAAGACGTGCCCCGAGGAGCGTATTGACACTTGTCAAAACTGGGTCTGACTGAGGGCCTCCAGGAGAGAAGCCCAAGCAAGACGCGCCCCGAGGAGTGTCTTGCCACATGTCAACACTGGGTCTGACAGAGGGCCTCCAGGAGAGAGGCCCACGCAACACGCGCCCCGAGGAGCGTCTTGCCATATGTCACCACTGGGTCTGACTGAGCGCCTCCAGGAGAGAGGCCAAAGCAAGACGCGCACCGATGAGCGTCTTGCCACATGTCAGCACTCGGTCTGACTGAGCGCCTCCAGGAGAGAGGCCCAAGCAAGACGCGCCCCTAGGAGCGTCTTGCCACATGTCAACACTGGGTCTGACTTAGCGCCTCCAGGAGAGAGGCCCAAGCAACACGCGCCCCGAGAAGCGTCTTGCCATATGTCACCACTGGGTCTGACTGAGCGCCTCCAGGAGAGAGGCCCAAGCAAGACACGCCCCGAGGAGCGTCTTGCCACATGTCAGCACTCGGTCTGACTGAGCGCCTCCAGGAGAGAGACCCAAGCAAGACGCGCCCCTAGGAGCGTCTTGCCACATGTCAACACTGGGTCTGACAGCGGGCCTCCAGGAGAGAGGCCGAAGCAAGACGCGCCTCGAGGAGTGTCTTGCCACATGTCACCACTGGGTCTGACTGAGCGCCTCCAGGAGAGAGGCCCAAGCAAGACGCGCCCCGAGGAGCATCTTGCCACGTGTGAACACTGGGTCCGATTGAGGGCCTCCAGGAGAGAGGCCCAAGCAAGACGCGCCCCGAGGAGGGTCTTGCCACGTGTCAACACTGGGTCTGACAGAGGGCCTCCAGGAGAGAGGCCCATGCAATACGTGCCCCGAGGAGCGTCTAGCCACATGTTATCACTGGGTCTGACTGAGCGCCTCCAGGAGAGAGGCCCAAGCGAGACGTGCCCCGAGGAGCGTCTTGCCACATGTCAACACTGGGTCTGACTGAGCGCCTCCAGGAGAGAGGCCCAAGCAAGAAGCGCCCCGAGTAGAGTCTTGCCACATGTCAACACTGGGTCTGACTGAGCGCCTCCAGGAGAGAGGCCCAAGCAAGAAGCGCCCCGAGGAACGTCTTGCCACATGTCAACAATGGGTCTGACTGAGGGCCTCCAGGAGAGAAGCCCGAGCAAGACGCGCCCCGAGGAGCGTCTTGCCACATGTCCACAATGGGTCTGACTGAGCGCCTCCAGGAGAGAGGCCCAAGCAAGATGCGCCCCGAGGAGTGTCTTGACACTTGTCAACACTGGGTCTGACTGTGGGCCTCCATGAGAGAAGCCCAAGCAAGACGCGCCCCGAGGAGTGTCTTGCCACATGTCAACACTGGGTCTGACAGAGGGCCTCCAGGAGAGAGGCCCAAGCAAGACGCGCCCCGAGGAGCGTCATGCCACATGTCAATACTCGGTTTGACTGAGCGCCTCCAGGAGAGAGGCCCAAGCAAGATGCGCCCCGAGGAGCGTCTTGCCACGTGTCAACACTGGGTCTGATTGAGGGCCTCCAGGAGAGAGGCCCAAGCAAGACGCGACCCGAGGAGCGTCTTGCCACATGTCAACACTGGGTCTGACAGAGGGCCTCCAGGAGAGAGGCCCAAGCAAGACGCGCCCCGAGGAGCGTCTTGCCACATGTCAGCACTCGGTCTGACTGAGCGCCTCCAGGAGAGAGGCCCAAGCAAGACGCGCCCCGAGGAGCGTCTTGCCACATGTCAACACTGGGTCTGACTGAGAGCCTCCAGGAGAGAGGCCCAAGCAAGACGCGCCCCGAGGAGCGTCTTGCCACATGTCAACACTGGGTCTGACTGAGTGCCTCCAGGAGAGAGGCCCAAGTAAGACGCGCCCCGAGGAGCGTCTTGCCACATGTCAACACTGGGTCTGACTGAGCGCCTCCAGGAGAGAGGCCCAAGCAAGACGCGCCCCGAGGAGTGTCTTGACACTTGTTAACACTGGGTCTGACTGAGCGCCTCCAGGAGAGAGGCCCAAGCAAGACACGCCCCGAGGAGCGTCTTGCCACATGTCAGCACTCGGTCTGACTGAGCGCCTCCGGGAGAGAGAGCCAAGCAAGACGCGCCCCTAGGAGCGTCTTGCCACATGTCAACACTGGGTCTGACAGAGGGCCTCCAGGAGAGAGGCCCAAGCAAGACGCGCCCCGAGGAGTGTCTTGCCACATGTCAACACTGGGTCTGACAGAGGGCCTCCAGGAGAGAGGCCCAAGCAATACGTGCCCTGAGGAGCGTCTTGCCATATGTCACCACTGGGTCTGACTGAGCGCCTCCAGGAGAGAGGCCCAAGCAAGACGCGCCCCGAGGAGCGTCTTGACACTTGTCAACACTGGGTCTGACTGAGGGCCTCCAGGAGAGAAGCCCAAGCAAGACGCGCCCCGAGGAGTGTCTTGCCACATGTCAACACTGGGTCTGACAGAGGGCCTCCAGGAGAGAGGCCCACGCAACACGCGCCCCGAGGAGCGTCTTGCCATATGTCACCACTGGGTCTGACTGAGCGCCTCCAGGAGAGAGGCCCAAGCAAGACGCGCACCGAGGAGCGTCTTGCCACATGTCAGCACTCGGTCTGACTGAGCGCCTCCAGGAGAGAGGCCCAAGCAAGACGTGCCCCGAGGAGCGTCTTGACACTTGTCAACACTGGGTCTGACTGAGGGCCTCCAGGAGAGAAGCCCAAGCAAGACGCGCCCCGAGGAGTGTCTTGCCACATGTCAACACTGGGTCTGACAGAGGGCCTCCAGGAGAGAGGCCCACGCAACATGCGCCCCGAGGAGCGTCTTGCCATTTGTCACCACTGGGTCTGACTGAGCGCCTCCAGGAGAGAGGCCCAAGCAAGACGCGCCCCGAGGAGCGTCTTGCCACGTGTCAACACTGGGTCTGACAGAGGGCCTCCAGGAGAGAGGCCCAAGCAAGACGCGCCCCGAGTAGCGTCTTGCCACATGTCAGCACTCGGTCTGACTGAGCGCCTCCAGGAGAGAGGCCCAAGCAAGACGCGCCCCGAGGAGCGTCTTGCCACATGTCAACACTGGGTCTGACTGAGCGCCTCCAGGAGAGAGGCCCAAGGAAGACGCGCCCCGAGGAGCGTCTTGCCAAATGTCAACACTGGGTCTAACTGAGCGCCTCCAGGAGAGAAGCCCAAGCAAGATGCGCCCCGAGGAGCGTCTTGCCACGTGTCAACACTGGGTCTGATTGAGGGCCTCCAGGAGAGAGGCCCAAGCAAGACGTGCCCCGAGGAGCGTCTTGCCACATGTCACCACTGGGTCTGACTGAGCGCCTCCAGGAGAGAGAATCAAGCAAGACGCGCCCCGAGGAGCGTCTTGCCACATGTCAGCACTCGGTCTGACAGAGCGCCTCCAGGAGAGAGGCCCAAGCAAGACGCGCCCCGAGGAGCGTCTTGCCACATGTCACCACTGGGTCTGACTGAGAGCCTCCAGGAGAGAGGCCCAAGCAAGACGCGCCCCGAGGAGCGTCTTGCCACATGTCAACACTGGGTCTGACTGAGCGCCTCCAGGAGAGAGGCCCAAGGAAGATGCGCCCCGAGGAGCGTCTTGCCAACTGTCAACACTGGGTCTGACTGAGCGCCTCCAGGAGAGAGGCCCAAGCAAGACGCGCCCCGAGGAGCGTCTTGCCACGTGTCAACACTGGGTCTGATTGAGGGCCTCCAGGAGAGAGGCCCAAGCAAGACGCGCCCCGAGGAGCGTCTTGCCACATGTCAACACTGGGTCTGACAGAGGGCCTCCAGGAGAGAGGCCCAAGCAATACGTGCCCCGAAGAGCGTCTTGCCACATGTCACCACTGGGTCTTACTGAGCGCCTCCAGGAGAGAGGCCCAAGTAAGACGCGCCCCTAGGAGCGTCTTGCCACATGTCACCACTGGGTCTGACTGAGCGCCTCCAGGAGAGAGGCCCAAGCAAGACGCGCCCCGAGGAGCGTCTTGCCACATGTCAACACTGGGTCTGACTGAGCGCCTCCAGGAGAGAGGCCCAAGCAAGACGTGCCCCGAGGAGCGTCTTGCCACATGTCAACACTGGGTCTGACTGAGCGCCTCCAGGAGAGAGGCCCAAGGAAGACGCGCCCCGAGGAGCGTCTTGCCCAATGTCAACACTGGGTCTAACTGAGCGCCTCCAGGAGAGAGGCCCAAGCAAGATGCGCCCCGAGGAGCGTCTTGCCACGTGTCAACACTGGGTCTGATTGAGGGCCTCCAGGAGAGAGGCCCAAGCAAGACGTGCCCCGAGGAGCGTCTTGCCACATGTCAGCACTCGGTCTGACTGAGCGCCTCCAGGAGAGAGGCCCAAGCAAGACGCGCCCCGAGGAGCGTCTTGCCACATGTCACCACTGGGTCTGACTGAGAGCCTCCAGGAGAGAGGCCCAAGCAAGACGCGCCCCGAGGAGCGTCTTGCCACATGTCAACACTGGGTCTGACTGAGCGCCTCCAGGAGAGAGGCCCAAGTAAGACGCGCCCCGAGGAGCGTCTTGCCACATGTCAACACTGGGTCTGACTGAGCGCCTCCAGGAGAGAGGCCCAAGCAAGACGCGCCCCGAGGAGTGTCTTGACACTTGTTAACACTGGGTCTGACTGAGGGCCTCCATGAGAGAAGCCCAAGCAAGACATGCCCCGAGGAGTGTCTTGCCACATGTCAACACTGGGTCTGACAGAGGGCCTCCAGGAGAGAGGCCCAAGCAATACGCGTCCCGAGGAGCGTCTTGCCATATGTCACCACTGGGTCTGACTGAGCGCCTCCAGGAGAGAGGCCCAAGCAAGACACGCCCCGAGGAGCGTCTTGCCACATGTCAGCACTCGGTCTGACTGAGCGCCTCCAGGAGAGAGAGCCAAGCAAGACGCGCCCCTAGGAGCGTCTTGCCACATGTCAACACTGGGTCTGACAGAGGGCCTCCAGGAGAGAGGCCCAAGCAAGACGATCCCCGAGGAGTGTCTTGCCATATGTCAACACTGGGTCTGACAGAGGGCCTCCAGGAGAGAGGCCCAAGCAAGATGCGCCCCGAGGAGTGTCTTGACACTTGTCAACACTGGGTCTGACTGAGGGCCTCCATGAGAGAAGCCCAAGCAAGACGCGCCCCGAGGAGTTTCTTGCCACATGTCAACACTGGGTCTGACAGAGGGCCTCCAGTAGAGAGGCCCAAGCAAGACGCGCCCCGAGGAGTGTCTTGCCACATGTCAACACTGGGTCTGACTGAGCGCCTCCAGGAGAGAGGCCCAAGCAAGACGGCGCACCGAGGAGCGTCTTGCCACATGTCACCACTGGGTCTGACTGAGAGCCTCCAGGAGAGAGGCCCAAGCAAGACGCGCCCCGAGGAGCGTCTTGCCACATGTCAACACTGGGTCTGACTAAGCGCCTTCAGGAGAGAGGCCCAAGCAAGACGTGCCCCGAGGAGCGTCTTGACACTTGTCAACACTGGGTCTGACTGAGGGCCTCCAGGAGAGACGCCCAAGCAAGACGTGCCCCGAGGAGCGTCTTGCCACATGTCAACACTGGGTCTGACTGAGCGCCTCCAGGAGAGAAGCCCAAGCAAGACACGCCCCGAGGAGCGTCTTGCCACATGTCAACACTGGGTCTGACAGAGGGCCTCCAGGAGAGAGGCCCAAGCAAGACGCGCCCCGAGGAGTGTCTTGCCACATGTCAACACTGGGTCTGACTGAGCGCCTCCAGGAGAGAGGCCCAAGCAAGACACGCCCCGAGGAGCGTCTTGACACATGTCAACACCGGGTCTGACTGAGGGCCTCAATGAGAGAAGCCCAAGCAAGACGCGCCCCGAGGAGCGTCTTGCCACATGTCAACAATGGGTCTGACTGAGCGCCTCCAGGAGAGAGGCCCAAGTAAGAAGCGCCCCGAGGAGCGTCTTGCCAAATATCACCACTGGGTCTGACTGAGCGCCTCCAGGAGAGAGGCCCAAGCAAGACGCGCCCCGAGGAGCGTCTTGCCACATGTCAACACTGGGTCTGACTGAGCGCCTCCAGGAGAGAGGCCCAAGCAAGACGTGCCCCGAGGAGCGTCTTGCCACATGTCAACACTGGGTCTGACTGAGCGCCTCCAGGAGAGAGGCCCAAGCAAGAAGCGCCCCGAGGAGCGTCTTGCCTCTTGTCAACAATAGGTCTGACTGAGGGCCTCCAGGAGAGAAGCCCAAGCAAGACGCGCCCCGAGGAGCGTCTTGCCACATTCAACAATGGGTCTGACTGAGTGCCTCCAGGAGAGAGGCCCAAGCAAGACGCGCCCCGAGGAGCGTCTTGACACTTGTCAACACTGGGTCTGACTGAGGGCCTCCATGAGAGAGGCCCAAGCAAGACACGCCCCGAGGAGCGTCTTGCCACATGTCAACACTGGGTCTGACAGAGGGCCTCTAGGAGAGAGGCCCAAGCAAGACGCGCCCCGAGGAGCGTCATGCCACATGTCACTACTCGGTTTGACTGAGCTCCTCCAGGAGAGAGGCCCAAGCAAGACGCGCCCCGAGGAGCGTCTTGCCACGTGTCAACACTGGGTCTGATTGAGGGCCTCCAGGAGAGAGGCCCAAGCAAGATGCGCCTCGAGGAGCGTCTTGCCACATGTCAACACTGGGTCTGACAGAGGGCCTCCAGGAGAGAGGCCCAAGCAAGACGCGCCCCGAGGAGCGTCTTGCCACATGTCAGCACTCGGTCTGACTGAGCGCCTCCAGGAGAGAGGCCCAAGCAAGACGCGCCCCGAGGAGCGTCTTGCCACATGTCACCACTGGGTCTGACTGAGAGCCTCCAGGAGAGAGGCCCAAGCAAGACGCGCCCCGAGGAGCGTCTTGCCACATGTCAACAATGGGTCTGACTGAGCGCCTCCAGGAGAGAGGCCCAAGTAAGACGCGCCCCGAGGAGCGTCTTGCCACATGTCAGCACTCGGTCTGACTGAGCGCCTCCAGGAGAGAGAGCCAAGCAAGACGCGCCCCTAGGAGCGTCTTGCCACATGTCAACACTGGGTCTGACAGAGGGCCTCCAGGAGAGAGGCCCAAGCAAGACGCGCCCCGAGGAGTGTCTTGCCACATGTCAACACTGGGTCTGACAGAGGGCCTCCAGGAGAGAGGCCCAAGCAATACGCGCCCTGAGGAGCGTCTTGCCATATGTCACCACTGGGTCTGACTGAGCGCCTCCAGGAGAGAGGCCCAAGCAAGACGCGCCCCGAGGAGCGTCTTGCCAAATGTCAACACTGGGTCTGACTGAGCGCCTCCAGGAGAGAGGCCCAAGCAAGAAGCGCCACGAGGAGCGTCTTGCCACATGTCAACAATAGGTCTGACTGAGCGCCTCCAGGAGAGAGGCCCAAGAAAGACGTGCCCCGAGGAGCGTCTTGACACTTGTCAACACTGGGTCTGACTGAGGGCCTCCAGGAGAGAAGCCCAAGCAAGACGCGCCCCGAGGAGTGTCTTGCCACATGTCAACACTGGGTCTGACAGAGGGCCTCCAGGAGAGAGGCCCACGCAACACGCGCCCCGAGGAGCGTCTTGCCATATGTCACCACTGGGTCTGACTGAGCGCCTCCAGGAGAGAGGCCCAAGCTAGATGCGCACCGAGGAGCGTCTTGCCACATGTCAGCACTCGGTCTGACTGAGCGCCTCCAGGAGAGAGGCCCAAGCAAGACGTGCCCCGAGGAGCGTATTGACACTTGTCAAAACTGGGTCTGACTGAGGGCCTCCAGGAGAGAAGCCCAAGCAAGACGCGCCCCGAGGAGTGTCTTGCCACATGTCAACACTGGGTCTGACAGAGGGCCTCCAGGAGAGAGGCCCACGCAACACGCGCCCCGAGGAGCGTCTTGCCATATGTCACCACTGGGTCTGACTGAGCGCCTCCAGGAGAGAGGCCAAAGCAAGACGCGCACCGATGAGCGTCTTGCCACATGTCAGCACTCGGTCTGACTGAGCGCCTCCAGGAGAGAGGCCCAAGCAAGACGCGCCCCTAGGAGCGTCTTGCCACATGTCAACACTGGGTCTGACTTAGCGCCTCCAGGAGAGAGGCCCAAGCAACACGCGCCCCGAGAAGCGTCTTGCCATATGTCACCACTGGGTCTGACTGAGCGCCTCCAGGAGAGAGGCCCAAGCAAGACACGCCCCGAGGAGCGTCTTGCCACATGTCAGCACTCGGTCTGACTGAGCGCCTCCAGGAGAGAGACCCAAGCAAGACGCGCCCCTAGGAGCGTCTTGCCACATGTCAACACTGGGTCTGACAGCGGGCCTCCAGGAGAGAGGCCGAAGCAAGACGCGCCTCGAGGAGTGTCTTGCCACATGTCACCACTGGGTCTGACTGAGCGCCTCCAGGAGAGAGGCCCAAGCAAGACGCGCCCCGAGGAGCATCTTGCCACGTGTGAACACTGGGTCCGATTGAGGGCCTCCAGGAGAGAGGCCCAAGCAAGACGCGCCCCGAGGAGGGTCTTGCCACGTGTCAACACTGGGTCTGACAGAGGGCCTCCAGGAGAGAGGCCCATGCAATACGTGCCCCGAGGAGCGTCTAGCCACATGTTATCACTGGGTCTGACTGAGCGCCTCCAGGAGAGAGGCCCAAGCGAGACGTGCCCCGAGGAGCGTCTTGCCACATGTCAACACTGGGTCTGACTGAGCGCCTCCAGGAGAGAGGCCCAAGCAAGAAGCGCCCCGAGTAGAGTCTTGCCACATGTCAACACTGGGTCTGACTGAGCGCCTCCAGGAGAGAGGCCCAAGCAAGAAGCGCCCCGAGGAACGTCTTGCCACATGTCAACAATGGGTCTGACTGAGGGCCTCCAGGAGAGAAGCCCGAGCAAGACGCGCCCCGAGGAGCGTCTTGCCACATGTCCACAATGGGTCTGACTGAGCGCCTCCAGGAGAGAGGCCCAAGCAAGATGCGCCCCGAGGAGTGTCTTGACACTTGTCAACACTGGGTCTGACTGTGGGCCTCCATGAGAGAAGCCCAAGCAAGACGCGCCCCGAGGAGTGTCTTGCCACATGTCAACACTGGGTCTGACAGAGGGCCTCCAGGAGAGAGGCCCAAGCAAGACGCGCCCCGAGGAGCGTCATGCCACATGTCAATACTCGGTTTGACTGAGCGCCTCCAGGAGAGAGGCCCAAGCAAGATGCGCCCCGAGGAGCGTCTTGCCACGTGTCAACACTGGGTCTGATTGAGGGCCTCCAGGAGAGAGGCCCAAGCAAGACGCGACCCGAGGAGCGTCTTGCCACATGTCAACACTGGGTCTGACAGAGGGCCTCCAGGAGAGAGGCCCAAGCAAGACGCGCCCCGAGGAGCGTCTTGCCACATGTCAGCACTCGGTCTGACTGAGCGCCTCCAGGAGAGAGGCCCAAGCAAGACGCGCCCCGAGGAGCGTCTTGCCACATGTCAACACTGGGTCTGACTGAGAGCCTCCAGGAGAGAGGCCCAAGCAAGACGCGCCCCGAGGAGCGTCTTGCCACATGTCAACACTGGGTCTGACTGAGTGCCTCCAGGAGAGAGGCCCAAGTAAGACGCGCCCCGAGGAGCGTCTTGCCACATGTCAACACTGGGTCTGACTGAGCGCCTCCAGGAGAGAGGCCCAAGCAAGACGCGCCCCGAGGAGTGTCTTGACACTTGTTAACACTGGGTCTGACTGAGCGCCTCCAGGAGAGAGGCCCAAGCAAGACACGCCCCGAGGAGCGTCTTGCCACATGTCAGCACTCGGTCTGACTGAGCGCCTCCGGGAGAGAGAGCCAAGCAAGACGCGCCCCTAGGAGCGTCTTGCCACATGTCAACACTGGGTCTGACAGAGGGCCTCCAGGAGAGAGGCCCAAGCAAGACGCGCCCCGAGGAGTGTCTTGCCACATGTCAACACTGGGTCTGACAGAGGGCCTCCAGGAGAGAGGCCCAAGCAATACGTGCCCTGAGGAGCGTCTTGCCATATGTCACCACTGGGTCTGACTGAGCGCCTCCAGGAGAGAGGCCCAAGCAAGACGCGCCCCGAGGAGCGTCTTGACACTTGTCAACACTGGGTCTGACTGAGGGCCTCCAGGAGAGAAGCCCAAGCAAGACGCGCCCCGAGGAGTGTCTTGCCACATGTCAACACTGGGTCTGACAGAGGGCCTCCAGGAGAGAGGCCCACGCAACACGCGCCCCGAGGAGCGTCTTGCCATATGTCACCACTGGGTCTGACTGAGCGCCTCCAGGAGAGAGGCCCAAGCAAGACGCGCACCGAGGAGCGTCTTGCCACATGTCAGCACTCGGTCTGACTGAGCGCCTCCAGGAGAGAGGCCCAAGCAAGACGTGCCCCGAGGAGCGTCTTGACACTTGTCAACACTGGGTCTGACTGAGGGCCTCCAGGAGAGAAGCCCAAGCAAGACGCGCCCCGAGGAGTGTCTTGCCACATGTCAACACTGGGTCTGACAGAGGGCCTCCAGGAGAGAGGCCCACGCAACATGCGCCCCGAGGAGCGTCTTGCCATTTGTCACCACTGGGTCTGACTGAGCGCCTCCAGGAGAGAGGCCCAAGCAAGACGCGCCCCGAGGAGCGTCTTGCCACGTGTCAACACTGGGTCTGACAGAGGGCCTCCAGGAGAGAGGCCCAAGCAAGACGCGCCCCGAGTAGCGTCTTGCCACATGTCAGCACTCGGTCTGACTGAGCGCCTCCAGGAGAGAGGCCCAAGCAAGACGCGCCCCGAGGAGCGTCTTGCCACATGTCAACACTGGGTCTGACTGAGCGCCTCCAGGAGAGAGGCCCAAGGAAGACGCGCCCCGAGGAGCGTCTTGCCAAATGTCAACACTGGGTCTAACTGAGCGCCTCCAGGAGAGAAGCCCAAGCAAGATGCGCCCCGAGGAGCGTCTTGCCACGTGTCAACACTGGGTCTGATTGAGGGCCTCCAGGAGAGAGGCCCAAGCAAGACGTGCCCCGAGGAGCGTCTTGCCACATGTCACCACTGGGTCTGACTGAGCGCCTCCAGGAGAGAGAATCAAGCAAGACGCGCCCCGAGGAGCGTCTTGCCACATGTCAGCACTCGGTCTGACAGAGCGCCTCCAGGAGAGAGGCCCAAGCAAGACGCGCCCCGAGGAGCGTCTTGCCACATGTCACCACTGGGTCTGACTGAGAGCCTCCAGGAGAGAGGCCCAAGCAAGACGCGCCCCGAGGAGCGTCTTGCCACATGTCAACACTGGGTCTGACTGAGCTCCTCCAGGAGAGAGGCCCAAGCAAGACGCGCCGCGAGGAGTGTCTTGACACCTTTTAACACTGGGTCTGACTGAGGGCCTCCATGAGAGAAGCCCAAGCAAGACATGCCCCGAGGAGTGTCTTGCCACATGTCAACACTGGGTCTGACAGAGGGCCTCCAGGAGAGAGGCCCACGCAACATGCGCCCCGAGGAGCGTCTTGCCATTTGTCACCACTGGGTCTGACTGAGCGCCTCCAGGAGAGAGGCCCAAGCAAGACGCGCCCCGAGGAGCGTCTTGCCACGTGTCAACACTGGGTCTGACAGAGGGCCTCCAGGAGAGAGGCCCAAGCAAGACGCGCCCCGAGTAGCGTCTTGCCACATGTCAGCACTCGGTCTGACTGAGCGCCTCCAGGAGAGAGGCCCAAGCAAGACGCGCCCCGAGGAGCGTCTTGCCACATGTCACCACTGGGTCTGACTGAGAGCCACCAGGAGAGAGGCCCAAGCAAGACGCGCCCCGAGGAGCGTCTTGCCACATGTCAACACTGGGTCTGACTGAGCGCCTCCAGGAGAGAGGCCCAAGCAAGACGCGCCCCGAGGAGCGTCTTGCCACGTGTCAACACTGGGTCTGACAGAGGGCCTCCAGGAGAGAGGCCCAAGCAAGACGCGCCCCGAGTAGCGTCTTGCCACATGTCAGCACTCGGTCTGACTGAGCGCCTCCAGGAGAGAGGCCCAAGCAAGACGCGCCCCGAGGAGCGTCTTGCCACATGTCAACACTGGGTCTGACTGAGCGCCTCCAGGAGAGAGGCCCAAGGAAGACGCGCCCCGAGGAGCGTCTTGCCAAATGTCAACACTGGGTCTAACTGAGCGCCTCCAGGAGAGAGGCCCAAGCAAGATGCGCCCCGAGGAGCGTCTTGCCACGTGTCAACACTGGGTCTGATTGAGGGCCTCCAGGAGAGAGGCCCAAGCAAGACGTGCCCCGAGGAGCGTCTTGCCACATGTCACCACTGGGTCTGACTGAGCGCCTCCAGGAGAGAGAATCAAGCAAGACGCGCCCCGAGGAGCGTCTTGCCACATGTCAGCACTCGGTCTGACAGAGCGCCTCCAGGAGAGAGGCCCAAGCAAGACGCGCCCCGAGGAGCGTCTTGCCACATGTCACCACTGGGTCTGACTGAGAGCCTCCAGGAGAGAGGCCCAAGCAAGACGCGCCCCGAGGAGCGTCTTGCCACATGTCAACACTGGGTCTGACTGAGCGCCTCCAGGAGAGAGGCCCAAGCAAGACGCGCCCCGAGGAGTGTCTTGACACTTGTTAACACTGGGTCTGACTGAGGGCCTCCATGAGAGAAGCCCAAGCAAGACATGCCCCGAGGAGTGTCTTGCCACATGTCAACACTGGGTCTGACAGAGGGCCTCCAGGAGAGAGGCCCAAGCAATACGCGTCCCAAGGAGCGTCTTGCCATATGTCACCACTGGGTCTGACTGAGCGCCTCCAGGAGAGAGGCCCAAGCAAGAGACGCCCCGAGGAGCGTCTTGCCACATGTCAGCACTCGGTCTGACTGAGCGCCTCCAGGAGAGAGAGCAGAGCAAGACGCGCCCCTAGGAGCGTCTTGCCACATGTCAACACTGGGTCTGACAGAGGGCCTCCAGGAGAGAGGCCCAAGCAAGACGATCCCCGAGGAGTGTCTTGCCACATGTCAACACTGGGTCTGACAGAGGGCCTCCAGGAGAGAGGCCCAAGCAAGATGCGCCCCGAGGAGTGTCTTGACACTTGTCAACACTGGGTCTGACTGAGGGCCTCCATGAGAGAAGCCCAAGCAAGACGCGCCCCGAGGAGTTTCTTGCCACATGTCAACACTGGGTCTGACAGAGGGCCTCCAGGAGAGAGGCCCAAGCAAGACGCGCCCCGAGGAGTGTCTTGCCACATGTCAACACTGGGTCTGACTGAGCGCCTCCAGGAGAGAGGCCCAAGCAAGACGGCGCACCGAGGAGCGTCTTGCCACATGTCACCACTGGGTCTGACTGAGAGCCTCCAGGAGAGAGGCCCAAGCAAGACGCGCCCCGAGGAGCGTCTTGCCACATGTCAACACTGGGTCTGACTGAGCGCCTCCAGGAGAGAGGCCCAAGCAAGACGTGCCCCGAGGAGCGTCTTGACACTTGTCAACACTGGGTCTGACTGAGGGCCTCCAGGAGAGAAGCCCAAGCAAGACGTGCCCCGAGGAGCGTCTTGCCACATGTCAACACTGGGTCTGACTGAGCGCCTCCAGGAGAGAAGCCCAAGCAAGACGCGCCCGAGGAGCGTCTTGCCACATGTCAACAATGGGTCTGACTGAGCGCCTCCAGGAATGAGGCCCAAGCAAGACGCGCCCCGAGGAGCGTCTTGACACTTGTCAACACTGGGTCTGACTGAGGGCCTCCATGAGAGAGGCCCAAGCAAGACGCGCCCCGAGGAGCGTCTTGCCACATATCAACACTGGGTCTGACAGAGGGCCTCCAGGAGAGAGGCCCAAGCAAGACGCGCCCCGAGGAGTGTCTTGCCACATGTCAACACTGGGTCTGACTGAGCGCCTCCAGGAGAGAGGCCCAAGCAAGACACGCCCCGAGGAGCGTCTTGACACATGTCAACACTGGGTCTGACTGAGCGCCTCCAGGAGAGAGGCCCAAGCAAGACGCGCCCCGAGGAGCGTCTTGCCACATGTCAACACTGGGTCTGACTGAGCGCCTCCAGGAGAGAGGCCCAAGCAAGACGTGCCCCGAGGAGCGTCTTGCCACATGTCAACACTGGGTCTGACTGAGCGCCTCCAGGAGAGAGGCCCAAGCAAGAAGCGCCCCGAGGAGCGTCTTGCCTCTTGTCAACAATGGGTCTGACTGAGGGCCTCCAGGAGAGAAGCCCAAGCAAGACGCGCCCCGAGGAGCGTCTTGCCACATTCAACAATGGGTCTGACTGAGTGCCTCCAGGAGAGAGGCCCAAGCAAGACGCGCCCCGAGGAGCGTCTTGACACTTGTCAACACTGGGTCTGACTGAGGGCCTCCATGAGAGAGGCCCAAGCAAGACATGCCCCGAGGAGCGTCTTGCCACATGTCAACACTGGGTCTGACAGAGGGCCTCCAGGAGAGAGGCCGAAGCAAGACGCGCCTCGAGGAGTGTCTTGCCACATGTCACCACTGGGTCTGACTGAGCGCCTCCAGGAGAGAGGCCCAAGCAAGACGCGCCCCGAGGAGCATCTTGCCACGTGTGAACACTGGGTCCGATTGAGGGCCTCCAGGAGAGAGGCCCAAGCAAGACGCGCCCCGAGGAGGGTCTTGCCACGTGTCAACACTGGGTCTGACAGAGGGCCTCCAGGAGAGAGGCCCATGCAATACGTGCCCCGAGGAGCGTCTAGCCACATGTTATCACTGGGTCTGACTGAGCGCCTCCAGGAGAGAGGCCCAAGCGAGACGTGCCCCGAGGAGCGTCTTGCCACATGTCAACACTGGGTCTGACTGAGCGCCTCCAGGAGAGAGGCCCAAGCAAGAAGCGCCCCGAGTAGAGTCTTGCCACATGTCAACACTGGGTCTGACTGAGCGCCTCCAGGAGAGAGGCCCAAGCAAGAAGCGCCCCGAGGAGCGTCTTGCCACATGTCAACAATGGGTCTGACTGAGGGCCTCCAGGAGAGAAGCCCGAGCAAGACGCGCCCCGAGGAGCGTCTTGCCACATGTCCACAATGGGTCTGACTGAGCGCCTCCAGGAGAGAGGCCCAAGCAAGATGCGCCCCGAGGAGTGTCATGACACTTGTCAACACTGGGTCTGACTGTGGGCCTCCATGAGAGAAGCCCAAGCAAGACGCGCCCCGAGGAGTGTCTTGCCACATGTCAACACTGGGTCTGACAGAGGGCCTCCAGGAGAGAGGCCCAAGCAAGACGCGCCCCGAGGAGCGTCATGCCACATGTCAATACTCGGTTTGACTGAGCGCCTCCAGGAGAGAGGCCCAAGCAAGATGCGCCCCGAGGAGCGTCTTGCCACGTGTCAACACTGGGTCTGATTGAGGGCCTCCAGGAGAGAGGCCCAAGCAAGACGCGACCCGAGGAGCGTCTTGCCACATGTCAACACTGGGTCTGACAGAGGGCCTCCAGGAGAGAGGCCCAAGCAAGACGCGCCCCGAGGAGCGTCTTGCCACATGTCAGCACTCGGTCTGACTGAGCGCCTCCAGGAGAGAGGCCCAAGCAAGACGTGCCCCGAGGAGCGTCTTGACACTTGTCAACACTGGGTCTGACTGAGGGCCTCCAGGAGAGAAGCCCAAGCAAGACGCGCCCCGAGGAGTGTCTTGCCACATGTCAACACTGGGTCTGACAGAGGGCCTCCAGGAGAGAGGCCCACGCAACATGCGCCCCGAGGAGCGTCTTGCCATTTGTCACCACTGGGTCTGACTGAGCGCCTCCAGGAGAGAGGCCCAAGCAAGACGCGCCCCGAGGAGCGTCTTGCCACGTGTCAACACTGGGTCTGACAGAGGGCCTCCAGGAGAGAGGCCCAAGCAAGACGCGCCCCGAGTAGCGTCTTGCCACATGTCAGCACTCGGTCTGACTGAGCGCCTCCAGGAGAGAGGCCCAAGCAAGACGCGCCCCGAGGAGCGTCTTGCCACATGTCAACACTGGGTCTGACTGAGCGCCTCCAGGAGAGAGGCCCAAGGAAGACGCGCCCCGAGGAGCGTCTTGCCAAATGTCAACACTGGGTCTAACTGAGCGCCTCCAGGAGAGAGGCCCAAGCAAGATGCGCCCCGAGGAGCGTCTTGCCACGTGTCAACACTGGGTCTGATTGAGGGCCTCCAGGAGAGAGGCCCAAGCAAGATGTGCCCCGAGGAGCGTCTTGCCACATGTCACCACTGGGTCTGACTGAGCGCCTCCAGGAGAGAGAATCAAGCAAGACGCGCCCCGAGGAGCGTCTTGCCACATGTCAGCACTCGGTCTGACAGAGCGCCTCCAGGAGAGAGGCCCAAGCAAGACGCGCCCCGAGGAGCGTCTTGCCACATGTCACCACTGGGTCTGACTGAGAGCCTCCAGGAGAGAGGCCCAAGCAAGACGCGCCCCGAGGAGCGTCTTGCCACATGTCAACACTGGGTCTGACTGAGCGCCTCCAGGAGAGAGGCCCAAGCAAGACGCGCCCCGAGGAGTGTCTTGACACTTGTTAACACTGGGTCTGACTGAGGGCCTCCATGAGAGAAGCCCAAGCAAGACATGCCCCGAGGAGTGTCTTGCCACATGTCAACACTGGGTCTGACAGAGGGCCTCCAGGAGAGAGGCCCACGCAACATGCGCCCCGAGGAGCGTCTTGCCATTTGTCACCACTGGGTCTGACTGAGCGCCTCCAGGAGAGAGGCCCAAGCAAGACGCGCCCCGAGGAGCGTCTTGCCACGTGTCAACACTGGGTCTGACAGAGGGCCTCCAGGAGAGAGGCCCAAGCAAGACGCGCCCCGAGTAGCGTCTTGCCACATGTCAGCACTCGGTCTGACTGAGCGCCTCCAGGAGAGAGGCCCAAGCAAGAGACGCCCCGAGGAGCGTCTTGCCACATGTCAGCACTCGGTCTGACTGAGCGCCTCCAGGAGAGAGAGCAGAGCAAGACGCGCCCCTAGGAGCGTCTTGCCACATGTCAACACTGGGTCTGACAGAGGGCCTCCAGGAGAGAGGCCCAAGCAAGACGATCCCCGAGGAGTTTCTTGCCACATGTCAACACTGGGTCTGACAGAGGGCCTCCAGGAGAGAGGCCCAAGCAAGACGCGCCCCGAGGAATCTCTTGCCACATGTCAACACTGGGTCTGACTGAGCGCCTCCAGGAGAGAGGCCCAAGCAAGACGGCGCACCGAGGAGCGTCTTGCCACATGTCACCACTGGGTCTGACTGAGAGCCTCCAGGAGAGAGGCCCAAGCAAGACGCGCCCCGAGGAGCGTCTTGCCACATGTCAACACTGGGTCTGACTGAGCGCCTCCAGGAGAGAGGCCCAAGCAAGACGTGCCCCGAGGAGCGTCTTGACACTTGTCAACACTGGGTCTGACTGAGGGCCTCCAGGAGAGAAGCCCAAGCAAGACGTGCCCCGAGGAGCGTCTTGCCACATGTCAACACTGGGTCTGACTGAGCGCCTCCAGGAGAGAAGCCCAAGCAAGACGCGCCCCGAGGAGCGTCTTGCCACATGTCAACAATGGGTCTGACTGAGCGCCTCCAGGAATGAGGCCCAAGCAAGACGCGCCCCGAGGAGCGTCTTGACACTTGTCAACACTGGGTCTGACTGAGGGCCTCCATGAGAGAGGCCCAAGCAAGACGCGCCCCGAGGAGCGTCTTGCCACATGTCAACACTGGGTCTGACAGAGGGCCTCCAGGAGAGAGGCCCAAGCAAGACGCGCCCCGAGGAGTGTCTTGCCACATGTCAACACTGGGTCTGACTGAGCGCCTCCAGGAGAGAGGCCCAAGCAAGACACGCCCCGAGGAGCGTCTTGACACATGTCAACACTGGGTCTGACTGAGCGCCTCCAGGAGAGAGGCCCAAGCAAGACGCGCCCCGAGGAGCGTCTTGCCACATGTCAACACTGGGTCTGACTGAGCGCCTCCAGGAGAGAGGCCCAAGCAAGACGTGCCCCGAGGAGCGTCTTGCCACATGTCAACACTGGGTCTGACTGAGCGCCTCCAGGAGAGAGGCCCAAGCAAGAAGCGCCCCGAGGAGCGTCTTGCCTCTTGTCAACAATGGGTCTGACTGAGGGCCTCCAGGAGAGAAGCCCAAGCAAGACGCGCCCCGAGGAGCGTCTTGCCACATTCAACAATGGGTCTGACTGAGTGCCTCCAGGAGAGAGGCCCAAGCAAGACGCGCCCCGAGGAGCGTCTTGACACTTGTCAACACTGGGTCTGACTGATGGCCTCCATGAGAGAGGCCCAAGCAAGACATGCCCCGAGGAGCGTCTTGCCACATGTCAACACTGGGTCTGACAGAGGGCCTCTAGGAGAGAGGCCCAAGCAAGACGCGCCCCGAGGAGCGTCATGCCACATGTCACTACTCGGTTTGACTGAGCGCCTCCAGGAGAGAGGCCCAAGCAAGACGCGCCCCGAGGAGCGTCTTGCCACTTGTCAACACTGGGTCTGATTGAGGGCCTCCAGGAGAGAGGCCCAAGTAAGACGCGCCCCGAGGAGCGTCTTGCCACGTGTCAACACTGGGTCTGATTGAGGGCCTCCTGGAGAGAGGCCCAAGCAAGACGTGCCCCGAGGAGCGTCTTGCCACATGTCACCACTGGGTCTGACGAAGCGCCTCCAGGAGAGAGGCCCAAGCAAGACGCGCCCCGAGGAGCGTCTTGCCACATGTCAGCACTCGGTCTGACTGAGCGCCTCCAGGAGAGAGGCCCAAGCAAGACGCGCCCCGAGGAGCGTCTTGCCACATGTCACCACTGGGTCTGACTGAGAGCCTCCAGGAGAGAGGCCCAAGCAAGACGCGCCCCGAGGAGCGTCTTGCCACATGTCAACACTGGGTCTGACTGAGCGCCTCCAGGAGAGAGGCCCAAGTAAGACGCGCCCCGAGGAGCGTCTTGCCACATGTCAACACTGGGTCTGACTGAGCGCCTCCAGGAGAGAGGCCCAAGCAAGACGCGCCCCGAGGAGTGTCTTGACACTTGTTAAAACTGGGTCTGACTGAGGGCCTCCATGAGAGAAGCCCAAGCAAGACATGCCCCGAGGAGTGTCTTGCCACATGTCAACACTGGGTCTGACAGAGGGCCTCCAGGAGAGAGGCCCAAGCAATACGCGCCCCGAGGAGCGTCTTGCCATATGTCACCACTGGGTCTGACTGAGCGCCTCCAGGAGAGAGGCCCAAGCAAGACACGCCCCGAGGAGCGTCTTGCCACATGTCAGCACTCGGTCTGACTGAGCGCCTCCAGGAGAGAGAGCCAAGCAAGACGCGCCCCTAGGAGCGTCTTGCCACATGTCAACACTGGGTCTGACAGAGGGCCTCCAGGAGAGAGGCCCAAGCAAGACGCGCCCCGAGGAGTGTCTTGCCACATGTCAACACTGGGTCTGACAGAGGGCCTCCAGGAGAGAGGCCCAAGCAATACGCGCCCTGAGGAGCGTCTTGCCATATGTCACCACTGGGTCTGACTGAGCGCCTCCAGGAGAGAGGCCCAAGCAAGACGCGCCCCGAGGAGCGTCTTGCCAAATGTCAACACTGGGTCTGACTGAGCGCCTCCAGGAGAGAGGCCCAAGCAAGAAGCGCCACGAGGAGCGTCTTGCCACATGTCAGCAATGGGTCTGACTGAGCGCCTCCAGGAGAGAGGCCCAAGAAAGACGTGCCCCGAGGAGCGTCTTGACACTTGTCAACACTGGGTCTGACTGAGGGCCTCCAGGAGAGAAGCCCAAGCAAGACGCGCCCCGAGGAGTGTCTTGCCACATGTCAACACTGGGTCTGACAGAGGGCCTCCAGGAGAGAGGCCCACGCAACACGCGCCCCGAGGAGCGTCTTGCCATATGTCACCACTGGGTCTGACTGAGCGCCTCCAGGAGAGAGGCCCAAGCAAGACGCGCACCGAGGAGTGTCTTGCCACATGTCAGCACTCGGTCTGACTGAGCGCCTCCAGGAGAGAGGCCAAAGCAAGACGTGCCCCGAGGAGCGTCTTGACACTTGTCAACACTGGGTCTGACTGAGGGCCTCCAGGAGAGAAGCCCAAGCAAGACGCGCCCCGAGGAGTGTCTTGCCACATGTCAACACTGGGTCTGACAGAGGGCCTCCAGGAGAGAGGCCCACGCAACACGCGCCCCGAGGAGCGTCTTGCCATATGTCACCACTGGGTCTGACTGAGTGCCTCCAGGAGAGAGGCCAAAGCAAGACGCGCACCGATGAGCGTCTTGCCACATGTCAGCACTCGGTCTGACTGAGCGCCTCCAGGAGAGAGGCCCAAGCAAGACGCGCCCCTAGGAGCGTCTTGCCACATGTCAACACTGGGTCTGACAGAGGGCCTCCAGGAGAGAGGCCCAAGCAAGACGCGCCCCGAGGAGTGTCTTGCCACATGTCACCACTGGGTCTGACAGAGGGCTTCCAGGAGAGAGGCCCAAGCAATACGCGCCCGGAGGAGCGTCTTGCCATATGTCACCACTGGGTCTGACTGAGCGCCTCCAGGAGAGAGGCCCAAGCAAGACACGCCCCGAGGAGCGTCTTGCCACATGTCAGCACTCGGTCTGACTGAGCGCCTCCAGGAGAGAGAGCCAAGCAAGACGCGCCCCTAGGAGCGTCTTGCCACATGTCAACACTGGGTCTGACAGAGGGCCTCCAGGAGAGAGGCCCAAGCAAGACGCGCCCCGAGGAGTGTCTTGCCACATGTCAACACTGGGTCTGACAGAGGGCCTCCAGGAGAGAGGCCCAAGCAATACGCGCCCTGAGGAGCGTCTTGCCATATGTCACCACTGGGTCTGACTGAGCGCCTCCAGGAGAGAGGCCCAAGCAAGACGCGCCCCGAGGAGCGTCTTGCCAAATGTCAACACTGGGTCTGACTGAGCGCCTCCAGGAGAGAGGCCCAAGCAAGAAGCGCCACGAGGAGCGTCTTGCCACATGTCAACAATGGGTCTGACTGAGCGCCTCCAGGAGAGAGGCCCAAGAAAGACGTGCCCCGAGGAGCGTCTTGACACTTGTCAACACTGGGTCTGACTGAGGGCCTCCAGGAGAGAAGCCCAAGCAAGACGCGCCCCGAGGAGTGTCTTGCCACATGTCAACACTGGGTCTGACAGAGGGCCTCCAGGAGAGAGGCCCACGCAACACGCGCCCCGAGGAGCGTCTTGCCATATGTCACCACTGGGTCTGACTGAGCGCCTCCAGGAGAGAGGCCCAAGCAAGACGCGCACCGAGGAGCGTCTTGCCACATGTCAGCACTCGGTCTGACTGAGCGCCTCCAGGAGAGAGGCCAAAGCAAGACGTGCCCCGAGGAGCGTCTTGACACTTGTCAACACTGGGTCTGACTGAGGGCCTCCAGGAGAGAAGCCCAAGCAAGACGCGCCCCGAGGAGTGTCTTGCCACATGTCAACACTGGGTCTGACAGAGGGCCTCCAGGAGAGAGGCCCACGCAACACGCGCCCCGAGGAGCGTCTTGCCATATGTCACCACTGGGTCTGACTGAGTGCCTCCAGGAGAGAGGCCAAAGCAAGACGCGCACCGATGAGCGTCTTGCCACATGTCAGCACTCGGTCTGACTGAGCGCCTCCAGGAGAGAGGCCCAAGCAAGACGCGCCCCTAGGAGCGTCTTGCCACATGTCAACACTGGGTCTGACAGAGGGCCTCCAGGAGAGAGGCCCAAGCAAGACGCGCCCCGAGGAGTGTCTTGCCACATGTCACCACTGGGTCTGACAGAGGGCTTCCAGGAGAGAGGCCCAAGCAATACGCGCCCGGAGGAGCGTCTTGCCATATGTCACCACTGGGTCTGACTGAGCGCCTTCAGGAGAGAGGCCCAAGCAAGACGCGCCCCGAGGAGCGTCTTGCCACATGTCATCACTCGGTCTGACTGAGCGCCTCCAGGAGAGAGGCCCAAGCAAGACGCGCCCCTAGGAGCGTCATGCCACATGTCAACACTGGGTCTGACTGAGCGCCTCCAGGAGAGAAGCCCAAGCAAGACGCGCCCCGAGGAGTGTCTTGCCACATGTCAACACTGGGTCTGACAGAGGGCCTCCAGGAGAGAGGCCCAAGCAACACGCGCCCCGAGGAGCGTCTTGCCATATGTCACCACTGGGTCTGACTGAGCGCCTCAAGGAGAGAGGCCCAAGCAAGACGCGCCCCGAGGAGCGTCTTGCCACATGTCAGCACTCGGTCTGACGGAGCGCCTCCAGGAGAGAGGCCCAAGCAAGATGCGCCCCTAAGAGTGTCTTGCCACATGTCAACACTGGGTCTGACAGCGGGCCTCCAGGAGAGAAGCCCAAGCAAGACGCGCCCAGAGGAGTGTCTTGCCACCTGTCAACACTGGGTCTGACTGAGGGCCTCCAGGAGAGAGGCCCAAGCAATACGCGCCCCGAGGAGTGTCTTGCCATATGTCACCACTGGGTCTGACTGAGCGCCTCCAGGAGAGAGGCCCAAGCAAGACGCGCCCCGAGGAGCGTCTTGCCACATGTCAACACTGGGTCTGACAGAGGGCCTCCAGGAGAGAGGCCCAAGCAACACGCGCCCCGAGAAGCGTCTTGCCATATGTCACCACTGGGTCTGACTGAGCGCCTCCAGGAGAGAGGCCCAAGCAAGACACGCCCCGAGGAGCATCTTGCCACATGTCAGCACTCGGTCTGACTGAGCGCCTCCAGGAGAGAGACCCAAGCAAGACGCGCCCCGAGAAGCGTCTTGCCATATGTCACCACTGGGTCTGACAGCGGGCCTCCAGGAGAGAGGCCGAAGCAAGACGCGCCTCGAGGAGTGTCTTGCCACATGTCACTACTCGGTCTGACTGAGCGCCTCCAGGAGAGAGGCCCAAGCAAGACGCGCCCCGAGGAGCATCTTGCCACGTGTCAACACTGGGTCCGATTGAGGGCCTCCAGGAGAGAGGCCCAAGCAAGACGCGCCCCGAGGAGGGTCTTGCCACGTGTCAACACTGGGTCTGACAGAGGGCCTCCAGGAGAGAGGCCCATGCAATACGTGCCCCGAGGAGCGTCTAGCCACATGTTATCACTGGGTCTGACTGAGCGCCTCCAGGAGAGAGGCTCAAGCGAGACGTGCCCCGAGGAGCGTCTTGCCACATGTCAACACTGGGTCTGACTGAGCGCCTCCAGGAGAGAGGCCCAAGCAAGAAGCGCCCCGAGTAGAGTCTTGCCACATGTCAACACTGGGTCTGACTGAGCGCCTCCAGGAGAGAGGCCCAAGCAAGAAGCGCCCCGAGGAGCGTCTTGCCACATGTCAACAATGGGTCTGACTGTGGGCCTCCAGGAGAGAAGCCCGAGCAAGACGCGACCCGAGGAGCGTCTTGCCACATGTCCACAATGGGTCTGACTGAGCGCCTCCAGGAGAGAGGCCCAAGCAAGATGCGCCCCGAGGAGTGTCTTGACACTTGTCAACACTGGGTCTGACTGTGGGCCTCCATGAGAGAAGCCCAAGCAAGACGCGCCCCGAGGAGTGTCTTGCCACATGTCAACACTGGGTCTGACAGAGGGCCTCCAGGAGAGAGGCCCAAGCAAGACGCGCCCCGAGGAGTGTCTTGCCACATGTCAACACTGGGTCTGACTGAGCGCCTCCAGGAGAGAGGCCCAAGCAAGACGCTCCCCGAGGAGCGTCTTGCCACATGTCACCACTGGGTCTGACTGAGAGCCTCCAGGAGAGAGGCCCAAGCAAGACGCGCCCCGAGGAGCGTCTTGCGACATGTCAACACTGGGTCTGACTGAGCGCCTCCAGGAGAGAGGCCCAAGTAAGACGCGCCCCGAGGAGCATCTTGCCACATGTCAAAACTGGGTCTGACTGAGCGCCTCCAGGAGAGAGGCCCAAGTAAGACGCGCCCCGAGGAGCGTCTTGCCACATGTCACCACTGGGTCTGACTGAGCGCCTCCAGGAGAGAGGACCAAGCAAGACGCGCCCCTAGGAGCGTCTTGCCACATGTCAACACTGGGTCTGACTGAGCGCCTCCAGGAGAGAGGCCCAAGCAAGACGTGCCCCGAGGAGCGTCTTGCCACATGTCAACACTGGGTCCGACTGAGCGCCTCCAGGAGAGAGGCCCAAGCAAGAAGCGCCCCGAGGAGCGTCTTGCCTCTTGTCAACAATGGGTCTGACTGAGGGCCTCCAGGAGAGAAGCCCAAGCAAGACGCGCCCCGAGGAAAGTCTTGCCACATGTCAACAATGGGTCTGACTGAGTGCCTCCAGGAGAGAGGCCCAAGCAAGACGCGCCCCGAGGAGCGTCTTGACACTTGTCAACACTGGGTCTGACTGAGGGCCTCCATGAGAGAGGCCCAAGCAAGACACGCCCCGAGGAGCGTCTTGTCACATGTCAACACTGGGTCTGACAGAGGGCCTCCAGGAGAGAGGACCAAGCAAGACTCGCCCCGAGGAGTGTCTTGCCACATGTCATCACTGGGTCTGACTGAGCACCTCTAGGAGAGAGGCCCAAGCAAGACGCGCCCCGAGGAGCGTCATGCCACATGTCACTACTCGGTTTGACTGAGCGCCTCCAGGAGAGAAGCCCAAGCAAGATGCGCCCCGAGGAGCATCTTGCCACATGTCAACACTGGGTCTGACAGAGGGCCTCCAGGAGAGAGGCCCAAGCAAGACGCGCCCCGAGGAGCGTCTTGCCACATGTCAGCACTCGGTCTGACTGAGCGCCTCCAGGAGAGAGGCCCAAGCAAGACGCGCCCCGAGGAGCGTCTTGCCACATGTCAACACTGGGTCTGACTGAGCGCCTCCAGAAGAGAGGCCCAAGCAAGACGCGCCCCGAGGAGCGTCTTGCCACGTGTCAACACTGGGTCTGATTGAGGGCCTCCAGGAGAGAGGCCCAAGCAAGACGTGCCCCGAGGAGCGTCTTGCCACATGTCACCACTGGGTCTGACTGAGCGCCTCCAGGAGAGAGGCCCAAGCAAGACGCGCCCCGAGGAGCGTCTTGCCACATGTCAGCACTCGGTCTGACTGAGCGCCTCCAGGAGAGAGGCCCAAGCAAGACGCGCCCCGAGGAGCGTCTTGCCACATGTCACCACTGGGTCTGACTGAGAGCCTCCAGGAGAGAGGCCCAAGCAAGACGCGCCCCGAGGAGCGTCTTGCCACATGTCAACACTGGGTCTGACTGAGCGCCTCCAGGAGAGAGGCCCAAGTAAGACGCGCCCCGAGGAGCGTCTTGCCACATGTCAACACGGGGTCTTACTGAGCGCCTCCAGGAGAGAGGCCCAAGCAAGACGCGCCCCGAGGAGTGTCTTGACACTTGTTAACACTGGGTCTGACTGAGCGCCTCCAGGAGAGAGGCCCAAGCAAGACATGCCCCGAGGAGCGTCTTGCCACATGTCAGCACTCGGTCTGACTGAGCGCCTCCGGGAGAGAGAGCCAAGCAAGACGCGCCCCTAGGAGCGTCTTGCCACATGTCAACACTGGGTCTGACAGAGGGCCTCCAGGAGAGAGGCCCAAGCAAGACGCGCCCCGAGGAGTGTCTTGCCACATGTCAACACTGGGTCTGACAGAGGGCCTCCAGGAGAGAGGCCCAAGCAATACGTGCCCTGAGGAGCGTCTTGCCATATGTCACCACTGGGTCTGACTGAGCGCCTCAAGGAGAGATGCCCAAGCAAGATGCGCCCCTAAGAGCGTCTTGCCACATGTCAACACTGGGTCTGACAGCGGGCCTCCAGGAGAGAGGCCCAAGCAACACGCGCCCCGAGGAGCGTCTTGCCACATGTCAGCACTCGGTCTGACTGAGCGCCTCCAGGAGAGAGGCCCAAGCAAGATGCGCCCCGAGGAGTGTCTTGCCACATGTCAAAACTGGGTCTGAGAGAGGGCCTCCAGGAGAGAGGCCCACGCAACACGCGCCCCGAGGAGCGTCTTGCCATTTGTCACCACTGGGTCTGACTGAGCGCCTCCAGGAGAGAGGCCCAAGCAAGACGCGCCCCGAGGAGTGTCTTGCCACATGTCAACACTGGGTCTGACAGAGGGCCTCCTGGAGAGAGGCCCAAGCAACACGCGCCCCGAGGAGCGTCTTGCCACATGTCAACAATGGGTCTGACTGAGCGCCTCCAGGAGAGAGGCCCAAGCAAGACGCACCCCGAGGAGTGTCTTGCCACCTGTCAACACTGGGTCTGACTGAGGGCCTACAGGAGAGAGGCCCAAGCAATACGCGCCCCGAGGAGTGTCTTGCCATATGTCACCACTGGGTCTGACTGAGCGCCTCCAGGAGAGAGGCCCAAGCAAGACGCGCCCCGAGGAGCGTCTTGCCACATGTCAGCATTCGGTCTGACTGAGCGCCTCCAGGAGAGAGGCCCAAGCAAGACGCGCCCCTAGGAGCGTCTTGCCGCATGTCAACACTGGGTCTGACTGAGCGCCTACTGGAGAGAGGCCCAAGCAAGATGCGCCCCGAGGAGCGTCTTGCCACATGTCAACACTGGGTCTGACAGAGGGCCTCCAGGAGAGAGGCCCAAGCAACACGCGCCCCGAGGAGCGTCTTGCCATATGTCACCACTGGGTCTGACTGAGCGCCTCCAGGAGAGAGGCCCAAGCAAGACTCGCCCCGAGTAGCGTCTTGCCACATGTCAGCACTCGGTCTGACTGAGCGCCTCCAGGAGAGAGGCCCAAGCAAGACGCGCCCCTAGGAGCGTATTGCCACATGTCCACACTGGGTCTGACAGCGGGCCTCCAGGAGAGAGGCCGAAGCAAGACGCGCCCCGAGGAGTGTCTTGCCACATGTCACCACTGGGTCTGACTGAGCGCCTCCAGGAGAGAGGCCAAAGCAAGACTTGCCCGAGGAGCGTCATGCCACATGTCACTACTCGGTCTGACTGAGCGCCTCCAGGAGAGAGGCCCAAGCAAGACGCGCCCCGAGGAGCATCTTGCCACGTGTCAACACTGGGTCTGATTGAGGGCCTCCAGGAGAGAGGCCCAAGCAAGACGCGCCCCGAGGAGCGTCTTGCCACATGTCAACACTGGGTCTGACAGAGGGCCTCCAGGAGAGAGGCCCATTCAATACGTGCCCTACAGGAGCGTCTAGCCACATGTTACCACTGGGTCCGACTGATCGCCTCCAGGAGAGAGGCCCAAGCAAGACGTGCCCCGAGGAGCGTCTTGCCACAGGTCAACACTGGGTCTGACTGAGCGCCTCCAGGAGAGAGGCCCAAGCAAGAAGCGCCCCGAGTAGAGTCTTGCCACATGTCAACACTGGGTCTGACTGAGCGCCTCCAGGAGAGAGGCCCAAGCAAGAAGCGCCCCGAGGAGCGTCTTGCCACATGTCAACAATGAGTCTGACTGAGGGCCTCCAGGAGAGAAGCCCAAGCAAGACGCGCCCCGAGGAGCGTCTTGCCACATGTCAACAATGGGTCTGACTGAGCGCCTCCAGGAGAGAGGCCCAAGCAAGATGCGCCCCGAGGAGTGTCTTGACACTTGTCAACACTGGGTCTGACAGAGGGCCTCCAGGAGAGAGGCCCAAGCAAGAAGCGCCCCGAGGAGTGTCTTGCCACATGTCAACACTGGGTCTGACTGAGCGCCTCCAGGAGAGAGGCCCAAGCAAGACGCGCCCCGAGGAGCGTCTTGCCACATGTCAACACTGGGTATGACTGAGCGCCTCCAGCAGAGAGGCCCAAGCAAGACGCGCACCGAGGAGCGTCTTGCCACATGTCAGCACTCGGTCTGACTGAGCGCCTCCAGGAGAGAGGCCCAAGCAAGACGCGCCCCTTGTAGCGTCTTGCCACATGTCAACACTGGGTCTGAAAGAGGGCCTCCAGGAGAGAGGCCCAAGCAAGACGCGCCCCGAGGAGCGTCTTGCCACATGTCAACACTGGGTCTGACTGAGTGCCTCCAGGAGAGAGGCCCAAGCAAGAAGCGCCCCGAGGAGCGTCTTGCCACATGTCAACAATGGGTCTGACTGAGGGCCTCCAGGAGAGAAGCCCAAGCAAGACGCGCCCCGAGGAGCGTCTTGCCACATGTCAACAATGGGTCTGACTGAGCTCCTCCAGGAATGAGGCCCAAGCAAGACGCGCCCCGAGGAGCGTCTTGACACTTGTCAACACTGGGTCTGACTGAGGGCCTCCATGAGAGAGGCCCAAGCAAGACGCGCCCCGAAGAGCGTCTTGCCACATGTCAACACTGGGTCTGACAAAGGGCCTCCAGGAGAGAGGCCCAAGCAAGACGCGCCCCGAGGAGTGTCTTGCCACATGTCAACACTGGGTCTGACTGAGTGCCTCCAGGAGAGAGGCCCAAGCAAGACACGCCCCGAGGAGCGTCTTGACACATGTCAACACTGGGTCTGACTGAGGGCCTCAATGAGAGAAGCCCAAGCAAGACGCGCCCCGAGGAACGTCTTGCCACATGTCAACACTGGGTCTGACAGAGGGCCTCCAGGAGAGAGGACCAAGCAATACGTGCCCCGAGGAGCGTCTTGCCACATGTCACCACTAGGTCTGACTGAGCGCCTCCAGGAGAGAGGCCCAAGTAAGACGTGCCCCGAGGAGCGTCTTGCCACATGTCACCACTGGGTCTGACTGAGCGCCTCCAGGAGAGAGGCCCAAGCAAGACGCGCCCCGAGGATCGTCTTGCCACATGTCAGCACTCGTTCTGACTGAGCGCCTCCAGGAGAGAGGCCCAAGCAAGACGCGCCCCGAGGAGCGTCTTGCCACATGTCACCACTGGGTCTGACTGAGAGCCTCCAGGAGAGAGGCCCAAGCAAGACGCGCCCCGAGGAGTGTCTTGCCATATGTCACCACTGGGTCTGACTGAGCGCCTCCAGGAGAGAGGCCCAAGCAAGACGCGCCCCGAGGAGCGTCTTGCCACATGTCAGCATTCGGTCTGACTGAGCACCTCCAGGAGAGAGGCCCAAGCAAGACGCGCCCCTAGGAGCGTCTTGCCGCATGTCAACACTGGGTCTGACTGAGCGCCTACTGGAGAGAGGCCCAAGCAAGATGCGCCCCGAGGAGCGTCTTGCCACATGTCAACACTGGGTCTGACAGAGGGCCTCCAGGAGAGAGGCCCAGGCAACACGCGCCCCGAGGAGCGTCTTGCCATATGTCACCACTGGGTCTGACTGAGCGCCTCCAGGAGAGAGGCCCAAGCAAGACTCGCCCCGAGTAGCGTCTTGCCACATGTCAGCACTCGGTCTGACTGAGCGCCTCCAGGAGAGAGGCCCAAGCAAGACGCGCCCCTAGGAGCGTATTGCCACATGTCAACACTGGGTCTGACAGCGGGCCTCCAGGAGAGAGGCCGAAGCAAGACGCGCCCCGAGGAGTGTCTTGCCACATGTCACCACTGGGTCTGACTTAGCGCCTCCAGGAGAGAGGCCAAAGCAAGACTTGCCCGAGGAGCGTCATGCCACATGTCACTACTCGGTCTGACTGAGCGCCTCCAGGAGAGAGGCCCAAGCAAGACGCGCCCCGAGGAGCATCTTGCCACGTGTCAACACTGGGTCTGATTGAGGGCCTCCAGGAGAGAGGCCCAAGCAAGACGCGCCCCGAGGAGCGTCTTGCCACATGTCAACACTGGGTCTGACAGAGGGCCTCCAGGAGAGAGGCCCATTCAATACGTGCCCTACAGGAGCGTCTAGCCACATGTTACCACTGGGTCTGACTGATCGCCTCCAGGAGAGAGGCCCAAGCAAGACGTGCCCCGAGGAGCGTCTTGCCACAGGTCAACACTGGGTCTGACTGAGCGCCTCCAGGAGAGAGGCCCAAGCAAGAAGCGCCCCGAGTAGAGTCTTGCCACATGTCAACACTGGGTCTGACTGAGCGCCTCCAGGAGAGAGGCCCAAGCAAGAAGCGCCCCGAGGAGCGTCTTGCCACATGTCAACAATGAGTCTGACTGAGGGCCTCCAGGAGAGAAGCCCAAGCAAGACGCGCCCCGAGGAGCGTCTTGCCACATGTCAACAATGGGTCTGACTGAGCGCCTCCAGGAGAGAGGCCCAAGCAAGATGCGCCCCGAGGAGTGTCTTGACACTTGTCAACACTGGGTCTGACAGAGGGCCTCCAGGAGAGAGGCCCAAGCAAGAAGCGCCCCGAGGAGTGTCTTGCCACATGTCAACACTGGGTCTGACTGAGCGCCTCGAGGAGAGAGGCCCAAGCAAGACGCGCCCCGAGGAGCGTCTTGCCACATGTCACCACTGGGTCTGACTAAGAGCCTCCAGGAGAGAGGCCCAAGCAAGACGCGCCCCGAGGAGCGTCTTGCAACATGTCACCACTGGGTCTGACTGAGCGCCTCCAGGAGAGAGGCCCAAGCAAGACGCGCCCCGAGGAGCGTCTTGCCACATGTCAACACTGGGTCTGACTGAGCGCCTCCAGGAGAGAGGCCCAAGTAAGACGCGCCCCGAGGAGCGTCTTGCCACATGTCAACACTGGGTCTGACTGAGCGCCTCCAGGAGAGAGGCCCAAGCAAGACGCGCCCCGAGGAGCGTCTTGCCACATCTCAACACTGGGTCTGACTGAGCGCCTTCAGGAGAGAGGCCCAAGCAAGACGTGCCCCGAGGAGAGTCTTGCCACATGTCAACACTGGGTCTTACTGAGCGCCTCCAGGAGAGAGGCCCAAGCAAGAAGCGCCCCGAGGAGAGTCTTGCCACATGTCAACACTGGGTCTGACTGAGCGCCTCCAGGAGAGAGGCCCAAGCAAGAATCGCACCGAGGAGCGTCTTGCCATATGTCAACAATGGGTCTGACTGAGGGCCTCCAGGAGAGAAGCCAAAGCAAGACGCGCCCCGAGGAGCGTCTTGCCACATGTCAACAATGGGTCTGACTGAGCGCCTCCAGGAGAGAGGCCCAAGCAAGACGCGCCCCGAGGAGTGTCTTGACACTTGTCAACACTTGGTCTGACTGAGGGCCTCCATGAGAGAAGCCCAAGCAAGACGCGCCCCGAGGAGTGTCTTGCCACATGTCAACACTGGGTCTGACAGAGGGCCTCCAGGTGAGAGGCCCAAGCAATACGCGCCCCGAGGAGCGTCTTGCCATACGTCACCACTGGGTCTGACTGAGCGCCTCCAGGAGAGAGGCCCAAGCAAGACGCGCCCCGAGGAGCGTCTTGCCACATGTCAGCACTCGGTCTGACTGAGCGCCTCCAGGAAAGAGAGCCAAGCAAGACGCGCCCCTAGGAGCGTCTTGCCACATGTCAACACTGGGTCTGACAGAGGGCCTCCAGGAGAGAGGCCCAAGCAAGACACTCCCCGAGGAGTGTCTTGCCACATGTCAACACTGGGTCTGACTGAGCGCCTCCAGGAGATAGGCCCAAGCAAGACGTGCACCGAGGAGCGTCTTGCCACATGTCAACACTGGGTCTGACTGAGCGCCTCCAGGAGAGAGGCCCAAGCAAGAAGCGCCCCGAGGAGCGTCTTGCCACATGTCAACAATGGGTCTGACTGAGGGCCTCCAGGAGAGAAGCCCAAGCAAGACGCGCCCCGAGGAGTGTCTTGCCACATGTCAACAATGGGTCTGACTGAGCGCCTCCAGGAGAGAGGCCCAAGCAAGACGCGCCCCGAGGAGTGTCTTGACACTTGTCAACACTGGGTCTGACTGAGGGCCTCCATGAGAGAAGCCCAAGCAAGACGCGCCCCGAGGAGTGTCTTGTTACATGTCAACACTGGGCCTGACAGAGTGTCTCCAGGAGAGAGGCCCAAGCAATACACGCCCCGAGGAGCGTCTTGCCATACGTCAACACTGGGTCTGACAGAGGGCCTCCAGGAGAGCGGCCCAAGCAAGACGCGCCCCGAGGAGTGTCTTGCCACATGTCAACACTGGGTCTGACTGAGCGCCTCCAGGAGAGAGGCCCAAGCAAGACGTGCACCGAGGAGCGTCTTGCCACATGTCAACACTGGGTCTGACTGAGCGCCTCCAGGAGAGAGGCCCAAGCAAGAAGCGCCCCGAGGAGCGTCTTGCCACATGTCAACAATGGGTCTGACTGAGGGCCTCCAGGAGAGAAGCCCAAGCAAGACGCGCCCCGAGGAGTGTCTTGCCACATGTCAACAATGGGTCTGACTGAGCGCCTCCAGGAGAGAGGCCCAAGCAAGACGCGGCCCGAGGAGTGTCTTGACACTTGTCAACACTGGGTCTGACTGTGGGCCTCCATGAGAGAAGCCCAAGCAAGACGCGCCCGAGGAGTGTCTTGTTACATGTCAACACTGGGCCTGACAGAGTGCCTCCAGGAGAGAGGCCCAAGCAATACGCACCCCGAGGAGCGTCTTGCCATACTTCACCACTGGGTCTGACTGAGCGCCTCCAGGAGAGAGGCCCAAGCAAGACGCGCCCCGAGGAGCGTCTTGCCACATGTCAGCACTCGGTCTGACTGAGCGCCTCCAGGAGAGAGAGCCAAGCAAGACGCGCCCCTAGGAGCGTCATGCCACATGTCAACACTGGGTCTGACAGAGGGCCTCCAGGAGAGAGGCCCAAGCAAGACGCGCCCCGAGGAGTGTCTTGCCACATGTCAACACTGGGTCTGACTGAGCGCCTCCAGGAGAGAGGCCCAAGTAAGACGCGCCCCGAGGAGCGTCTTGCCACATGTCAACACTGGGTATGACTGAGCGCCTCCAGGAGAGAGGCCCAAGCAAGACGCGCACCGAGGAGCGTCTTGCCACATGTCAGCACTCGGTCTGACTGAGCGCCTCCAGGAGAGAGGCCCAAGCAAGACGCGCCCCTTGTAGCGTCTTGCCACATGTCAACAATGGGTCTGACTGAGGGCCTCCAGGAGAGAGGCCCAAGCAAGACGCGCCCCGAGGAGCGTCTTGCCACATGTCAACACTGGGTCTGACTGAGTGCCTCCAGGAGAGAGGCCCAAGCAAGAAGCGCCCCGAGGAGCGTCTTGCCACATGTCAACAATGGGTCTGACTGAGGGCCTCCAGGAGAGAAGCCCAAGCAAGACGCGCCCCGAGGAGCGTCTTGCCACATGTCAACAATGGGTCTGACTGAGCTCCTCCAGGAATGAGGCCCAAGCAAGACGCGCCCCGAGGAGCGTCTTGACACTTGTCAACACTGGGTCTGACTGAGGGCCTCCATGAGAGAGGCCCAAGCAAGACGCGCCCCGAAGAGCGTCTTGCCACATGTCAACACTGGGTCTGACAAAGGGCCTCCAGGAGAGAGGCCCAAGCAAGACGCGCCCCGTGGAGTGTCTTGCCACATGTCAACACTGGGTCTGACTGAGTGCCTCCAGGAGAGAGGCCCAAGCAAGACACGCCCCGAGGAGCGTCTTGACACATGTCAACACTGGGTCTGACTGAGGGCCTCAATGAGAGAAGCCCAAGCAAGACGCGCCCCGAGGAACGTCTTGCCACATGTCAACACTGGGTCTGACAGAGGGCCTCCAGGAGAGAGGACCAAGCAATACGTGCCCCGAGGAGCGTCTTGCCACATGTCACCACTAGGTCTGACTGAGCGCCTCCAGGAGAGAGGCCCAAGTAAGACGTGCCCCGAGGAGCGTCTTGCCACATGTCACCACTGGGTCTGACTGAGCGCCTCCAGGAGAGAGGCCCAAGCAAGACGCGCCCCGAGGATCGTCTTGCCACATGTCAGCACTCGTTCTGACTGAGCGCCTCCAGGAGAGAGGCCCAAGCAAGACGCGCCCCGAGGAGCGTCTTGCCACATGTCACCACTGGGTCTGACTGAGAGCCTCCAGGAGAGAGGCCCAAGCAAGACGCGCCCCGAGGAGCGTCTTGCCACATGTCAACACTGGGTCTGACTGAGCACCTCCAGGAGAGAGGCCCAAGTAAGACGCGCCCCGAGGAGCGTCTTGCCACATGTCAACACTGGGTCTGACTGAGCGCCTCCAGGAGAGAGGCCCAAGCAAGACGCGCCCCGAGGAGCGTCTTGACACTTGTCAACACTGGGTCTGACTGAGGGCCTCCATGAGAGAGGCCCAAGCAAGACGCGCCCCGAGAAGCGTCTTGCAACATGTCAACACTGGGTCTGACAGAGGGCCTCCAGGAGAGAGGCCCAAGCAAGACGCGCCCCGAGGAGTGTCTTGCCACATGTCACAGCTGGGTCTGACTGAGCGCCTCTAGGAGAGAGGCACAAGCAAGACGCGCCCCGAGGAGCGTCATGCCACATGTCACTACTCGGTCTGACTGAGCGCCTCCAGGAGAGAGGCCCAAGCAAGACGCGCCCCGAGGAGTGTCTTGACACTTGTTAACACTGGGTCTGACTGAGGGCCTCCATGAGAGAAGCCCAAGCAAGACATGCCCCGAGGAGTGTCTTGCCACATGTCAACACTGGGTCTGACAGAGGTCCTCCAGGAGATAGGCCCAAGCAATACGCGCCCCGAGGAGCGTCTTGCCACATGTCAACACTGGGTCTGACTGAGCGCCTCCAGGAGAGAGGCCCAAGTAAAACGCGCCCCGAGGAGCGTCTTGCCACATGTCAACACTGGGTCTGACTGAGCGCCTCCAGGAGAGAGGCCCAAGCAAGACGTGCCCCGAGGAGCGTCTTGACACTTGTCAACACTGGGTCTGACTGAGGGCCTACATGAGAGAGGCCCAAGCAAGACTCGCCCCGAGAAGCGTCTTGCCACATGTCAACACTGGGTCTGACAGAGGGCCTCCAGGAGAGAGGCCAAAGCAAGACGCGCCCCGAGGAGTGTCTTGCCACATGTCACCACTGGGTCTGACTGAGCGCCTCTAGGAGAGAGGCCCAAGCAAGACGCGCCCCGAGGGGCGTCATGCCACATGTCACTACTCGGTCTGACTGAGCGCCTCCAGGAGAGAGGCCCAAGCAAGACGCGCCCCGAGGAGCGTCTTGCCACATGTCAGCACTCGGTCTGACTGAGCGCCTCCAGGAGAGAGAGCCAAGCAAGACGCGCCCCTAGGAGCGTCATGCCACATGTCAACACTGGGTCTGACAGAGGGCCTCCAGGAGAGAGGCCCAAGCAAGACGCGCCCCGAGGAGTGTCTTGCCACATGTCAACACTGGGTCTGACTGAGCGCCTCCAGGAGAGAGGCCCAAGTAAGACGCGCCCCGAGGAGCGTCTTGCCACATGTCAACACTGGGTATGACTGAGCGCCTCCAGGAGAGAGGCCCAAGCAAGACGCGCACCGAGGAGCGTCTTGCCACATGTCAGCACTCGGTCTGACTGAGCGCCTCCAGGAGAGAGGCCCAAGCAAGACGCGCCCCTTGTAGCGTCTTGCCACATGTCAACAATGGGTCTGACTGAGGGCCTCCAGGAGAGAGGCCCAAGCAAGACGCGCCCCGAGGAGCGTCTTGCCACATGTCAACACTGGGTCTGACTGAGTGCCTCCAGGAGAGAGGCCCAAGCAAGAAGCGCCCCGAGGAGCGTCTTGCCACATGTCAACAATGGGTCTGACTGAGGGCCTCCAGGAGAGAAGCCCAAGCAAGACGCGCCCCGAGGAGCGTCTTGCCACATGTCAACAATGGGTCTGACTGAGCTCCTCCAGGAATGAGGCCCAAGCAAGACGCGCCCCGAGGAGCGTCTTGACACTTGTCAACACTGGGTCTGACTGAGGGCCTCCATGAGAGAGGCCCAAGCAAGACGCGCCCCGAAGAGCGTCTTGCCACATGTCAACACTGGGTCTGACAAAGGGCCTCCAGGAGAGAGGCCCAAGCAAGACGCGCCCCGAGGAGTGTCTTGCCACATGTCAACACTGGGTCTGACTGAGTGCCTCCAGGAGAGAGGCCCAAGCAAGACACGCCCCGAGGAGCGTCTTGACACATGTCAACACTGGGTCTGACTGAGGGCCTCAATGAGAGAAGCCCAAGCAAGACGCGCCCCGAGGAACGTCTTGCCACATGTCAACACTGGGTCTGACAGAGGGCCTCCAGGAGAGAGGACCAAGCAATACGTGCCCCGAGGAGCGTCTTGCCACATGTCACCACTAGGTCTGACTGAGCGCCTCCAGGAGAGAGGCCCAAGTAAGACGTGCCCCGAGGAGCGTCTTGCCACATGTCACCACTGGGTCTGACTGAGCGCCTCCAGGAGAGAGGCCCAAGCAAGACGCGCCCCGAGGATCGTCTTGCCACATGTCAGCACTCGTTCTGACTGAGCGCCTCCAGGAGAGAGGCCCAAGCAAGACGCGCCCCGAGGAGCGTCTTGCCACATGTCACCACTGGGTCTGACTGAGAGCCTCCAGGAGAGAGGCCCAAGCAAGACGCGCCCCGAGGAGCGTCTTGCCACATGTCAACACTGGGTCTGACTGAGCACCTCCAGGAGAGAGGCCCAAGTAAGACGCGCCCCGAGGAGCGTCTTGCCACATGTCAACACTGGGTCTGACTGAGCGCCTCCAGGAGAGAGGCCCAAGCAAGACGCGCCCCGAGGAGCGTCTTGACACTTGTCAACACTGGGTCTGACTGAGGGCCTCCATGAGAGAGGCCCAAGCAAGACGCGCCCCGAGAAGCGTCTTGCAACATGTCAACACTGGGTCTGACAGAGGGCCTCCAGGAGAGAGGCCCAAGCAAGACGCGCCCCGAGGAGTGTCTTGCCACATGTCACAGCTGGGTCTGACTGAGCGCCTCTAGGAGAGAGGCACAAGCAAGACGCGCCCCGAGGAGCGTCATGCCACATGTCACTACTCGGTCTGACTGAGCGCCTCCAGGAGAGAGGCCCAAGCAAGACGCGCCCCGAGGAGTGTCTTGACACTTGTTAACACTGGGTCTGACTGAGGGCCTCCATGAGAGAAGCCCAAGCAAGACATGCCCCGAGGAGTGTCTTGCCACATGTCAACACTGGGTCTGACAGAGGTCCTCCAGGAGATAGGCCCAAGCAATACGCGCCCCGAGGAGCGTCTTGCCACATGTCAACACTGGGTCTGACTGAGCGCCTCCAGGAGAGAGGCCCAAGTAAAACGCGCCCCGAGGAGCGTCTTGCCACATGTCAACACTGGGTCTGACTGAGCGCCTCCAGGAGAGAGGCCCAAGCAAGACGTGCCCCGAGGAGCGTCTTGACACTTGTCAACACTGGGTCTGACTGAGGGCCTACATGAGAGAGGCCCAAGCAAGACTCGCCCCGAGAAGCGTCTTGCCACATGTCAACACTGGGTCTGACAGAGGGCCTCCAGGAGAGAGGCCAAAGCAAGACGCGCCCCGAGGAGTGTCTTGCCACATGTCACCACTGGGTCTGACTGAGCGCCTCTAGGAGAGAGGCCCAAGCAAGACGCGCCCCGAGGGGCGTCATGCCACATGTCACTACTCGGTCTGACTGAGCGCCTCCAGGAGAGAGGCCCAAGCAAGACGCGCCCCGAGGAGTGTCTTGACACTTGTTAACACTGGGTTTGACTGAGGGCCTCCATGAGAGAAGCCCAAGCAAGACGTGTCCCGAGGAGTGTCTTGCCACATGTCAACACTGGGTCTGACAGAGGGCCTCCAGGAGAGAGGCCCAAGCAATACACGCCCCGAGGAGCGTCTTGCCATATGTCACCACTGGGTCTGACTGAGCGCCTCCAGGAAAGAGGCCCAAGCAAGACGCGCACCGAGGAGCGTCTTGCCACATGTCAGCACTCGGTCTGACTGAGCGCCTCCAGGAGAGAGGCCCAAGCAAGACGTGCCCCGAGGAGCGTCTTGACACTTGTCAACACTGGGTCTGACTGAGGGCCTCCAGGAGAGAAGCCCAAGCAAGACGCGCCCCGAGGAGTGTCTTGCCACATGTCAACACTGGGTCTGACAGAGGGCCTCCAGGAGAGAGGCCCACGCAACACGCTCCCCGAGGAGCGTCTTGCCATATGTCACCACTGGGTCTGACTGAGCGCCTCCAGGAGAGAGGCCCAAGCAAGACGCGCACCGAGGAGCGTCTTGCCACATGTCAGCACTCGGTCTGACTGAGCGCTTCCAGGAGAGAGGCCCAAGCAAGACGCGCCCCTAGGAGCGTCTGTCCACATGTCAACACTGGGTCTGACAGATGGCCTCCAGGAGAGAAGCCCAAGCAAGACGCGCCCCGAGGAGTGTCTTGCCACATTTCACCACTGGGTCAGACAGAGGGCCTCCAGGAGAGAGGCCCAAGCAATACGCGCCCCGGGGAGCGTCTTGCCATATGTCACCACTGGGTCTGACTGAGCGCCTCCAGGAGAGAGGCCCAAGCAAGACGCGCCCCTAGGAGCGTCTTGCCACATGTCAACACTGGGTCTGACTGAGCGCCTCCAGGAGAGAGGCCCAAGCAAGACGCGCCCCGAGGAGTGTCTTGCCACATGTCAACACTGGGTCTGACAGCGGGCCTCCAGGAGAGAGGCCCAAGCAAGACGCGCCCCGAGGAGCGTCTTGCCACGTGTCAACACTGGGTCTGACTGAGTGCCTCCAGGAGAGAGGCCCAAGCAAGAAGCGCCCCGAGGAGCGTCTTGCCACATGTTCACAATGGGTCTGACTGAGGGCCTCCAGGAGAGAAGCCCAAGCAAGACGCGCCCCGAGGAGCGTCTTGCCACATGTCAACACTGGGTATGACTGAGCGCCTCCAGGAGAGAGGCCCAAGCAAGACGCGCACCGAGGAGCGTCTTGCCACATGTCAGCACTCGGTCTGACTGAGCGCCTCCAGGAGAGAGGCCCAAGCAAGACGCGCCCCTTGTAGCGTCTTGCCACATGTCAGCACTCGGTCTGACTGAGCGCCTCCAGCAGAGAGGCCCAAGCAAGACGCGCACCGAGGAGCGTCTTGCCACATGTCAGCACTCGGTCTGACTGAGCGCCTCCAGGAGAGAGAGCCAAGCAAGACGCGCCCCTAGGAGCGTCATGCCACATGTCAACACTGGGTCAGACAGAGGGCCTCCAGGAGAGAGGCCCAAGCAAGACGCGCCCCGAGGAGTGTCTTGCCACATGTCAACACTGGGTCTGACTGAGCGCCTCCAGGAGAGAGGCCCAAGTAAGACGCGCCCCGAGGAGCGTCTTGCCACATGTCAACACTGGGTATGACTGAGCGCCTCCAGGAGAGAGGCCCAAGCAAGACGCGCACCGAGGAGCGTCTTGCCACATGTCAGCACTCGGTCTGACTGAGCGCCTCCAGGAGAGAGGCCCAAGCAAGACGCGCCCCTTGTAGCGTCTTGCCACATGTCAACACTGGGTCTGACAGAGGGCCTCCAGGAGAGAGGCCCAAGCAAGACGCGCCCCGAGGAGCGTCTTGCCACATGTCAACACTGGGTCTGACTGAGTGCCTCCAGGAGAGAGGCCCAAGCAAGAAGCGCCCCGAGGAGCGTCTTGCCACATGTCAACAATGGGTCTGACTGAGGGCCTCCAGGAGAGAAGCCCAAGCAAGACGCGCCCCGAGGAGCGTCTTGCCACATGTCAACAATGGGTCTGACTGAGCTCCTCCAGGAATGAGGCCCAAGCAAGACGCGCCCCGAGGAGCGTCTTGACACTTGTCACCACTGGGTCTGACTGAGGGCCTCCATGAGAGAGGCCCAAGCAAGACGCGCCCCGAAGAGCGTCTTGCCACATGTCAACACTGGGTCTGACAAAGGGCCTCCAGGAGAGAGGCCCAAGCAAGACGCGCCCCGAGGAGTGTCTTGCCACATGTCAACACTGGGTCTGACTGAGTGCCTCCAGGAGAGAGGCCCAAGCAAGACACGCCCCGAGGAGCGTCTTGACACATGTCAACACTGGGTCTGACTGAGGGCCTCAATGAGAGAAGCCCAAGCAAGACGCGCCCCGAGGAGCGTCTTGCCACATGTCAACACTGGGTCTGACAGAGGGCCTCCAGGAGAGAGGACCAAGCAATACGTGCCCCGAGGAGCGTCTTGCCACATGTCACCACTAGGTCTGACTGAGCGCCTCCAGGAGAGAGGCCCAAGTAAGACGTGCCCCGAGGAGCGTCTTGCCACATGTCAACACTGGGTCTGACTGAGCGCCTCCAGGAGAGAGGCCCAAGCAAGAAGCGCCCCGAGGAGCGTCTTGCCACATGTCAACAATGGGTCTGACTGAGGGCCTCCAGGAGAGAAGCCCAAGCAAGACGCGCCCCGAGGAGTGTCTTGCCACATGTCAACAATGGGTCTGACTGAGCGCCTCCAGGAGAGAGGCCCAAGCAAGACGCGGCCCGAGGAGTGTCTTGACACTTGTCAACACTGGGTCTGACTGAGGGCCTCCATGAGAGAAGCCCAAGCAAGACGCGCCCGAGGAGTGTCTTGTTACATGTCAACACTGGGCCTGACAGAGTGCCTCCAGGAGAGAGGCCCAAGCAATACGCACCCCGAGGAGCGTCTTGCCATACTTCACCACTGGGTCTGACTGAGCGCCTCCAGGAGAGAGGCCCAAGCAAGACGCGCCCCGAGGAGCGTCTTTCCACATGTCAGCACTCGGTCTGACTGAGCGCCTCCAGGAGAGAGAGCCAAGCAAGACGCGCCCCTAGGAGCGTCATGCTACATGTCAACACTGGGTCTGACAGAGGGCCTCCAGGAGAGAGGCCCAAGCAAGACGCGCCCCGAGGAGTGTCTTGCCACATGTCAACACTGGGTCTGACTGAGCGCCTCCAGGAGAGAGGCCCAAGTAAGACGCGCCCCGAGGAGCGTCTTGCCACATGTCAACACTGGGTATGACTGAGCGCCTCCAGGAGAGAGGCCCAAGCAAGACGCGCACCGAGGAGCGTCTTGCCACATGTCAGCACTCGGTCTGACTGAGCGCCTCCAGGAGAGAGGCCCAAGCAAGACGCGCCCCTTGTAGCGTCTTGCCACATGTCAACACTGGGTCTGAAAGAGGGCCTCCAGGAGAGAGGCCCAAGCAAGACGCGCCCCGAGGAGCGTCTTGCCACATGTCAACACTGGGTCTGACTGAGTGCCTCCAGGAGAGAGGCCCAAGCAAGAAGCGCCCCGAGGAGCGTCTTGCCACATGTCAACAATGGGTCTGACTGAGCTCCTCCAGGAATGACGCCCAAGCAAGACGCGCCCCGAGGAGCGTCTTGACACTTGTCAACACTGGGTCTGACTGAGGGCCTCCATGAGAGAGGCCCAAGCAAGACGCGCCCCGAAGAGCGTCTTGCCACATGTCAACACTGGGTCTGACAAAGGACCTCCAGGAGAGAGGCCCAAGCAAGACGCGCCCCGAGGAGTGTCTTGCCACATGTCAACACTGGGTCTGACTGAGTGCCTCCAGGAGAGAGGCCCAAGCAAGACACGCCCCGAGGAGCGTCTTGACACATGTCAACACTGGGTCTGACTGAGGGCCTCAATGAGAGAAGCCCAAGCAAGACGCGCCCCGAGGAACGTCTTGCCACATGTCAACACTGGGTCTGACAGAGGGCCTCCAGGAGAGAGGACCAAGCAATACGTGCCCCGAGGAGCGTCTTGCCACATGTCACCACTAGGTCTGACTGAGCGCCTCCAGGAGAGAGGCCCAAGTAAGACGTGCCCCGAGGAGCGTCTTGCCACTTGTCACCACTGGGTCTGACTGAGCGCCTCCAGGAGAGAGGCCCAAGCAAGACGCGCCCCGAGGATCGTCTTGCCACATGTCAGCACTCGTTCTGACTGAGCGCCTCCAGGAGAGAGGCCCAAGCAAGACGCGCCCCGAGGAGCGTCTTGCCACATGTCACCACTGGGTCTGACTGAGAGCCTCCAGGAGAGAGGCCCAAGCAAGACGCGCCCCGAGGAGCGTCTTGCCACATGTCAACACTGGGTCTGACTGAGCACCTCCAGGAGAGAGGCCCAAGTAAGACGCGCCCCGAGGAGCGTCTTGCCACATGTCAACACTGGGTCTGACTGAGCGCCTCCAGGAGAGAGGCCCAAGCAAGACGCGCCCCGAGGAGCGTCTTGACACTTGTCAACACTGGGTCTGACTGAGGGCCTCCATGAGAGAGGCCCAAGCAAGACGCGCCCCGAGAAGCGTCTTGCAACATGTCAACACTGGGTCTGACAGAGGGCCTCCAGGAGAGAGGCCCAAGCAAGACGCGCCCCGAGGAGTGTCTTGCCACATGTCACAGCTGGGTCTGACTGAGCGCCTCTAGGAGAGAGGCCCAAGCAAGACGCGCCCCGAGGAGCGTCATGCCACATGTCACTACTCGGTCTGACTGAGCGCCTCCAGGAGAGAGGCCCAAGCAAGACGCGCCCCGAGGAGTGTCTTGACACTTGTTAACACTGGGTCTGACTGAGGGCCTCCATGAGAGAAGCCCAAGCAAGACATGCCCCGAGGAGAGTCTTGCCACATGTCAACACTGGGTCTGACAGAGGTCCTCCAGGAGATAGGCCCAAGCAATACGCGCCCCGAGGAGCGTCTTGCCACATGTCAACACTGGGTCTGACTGAGCGCCTCCAGGAGAGAGGCCCAAGTAAGACGCGCCCCGAGGAGCGTCTTGCCACATGTCAACACTGGGTCTGACTGAGCGCCTCCAGGAGAGAGGCCCAAGCAAGACGTGCCCCGAGGAGCGTCTTGACACTTGTCAACACTGGGTCTGACTGAGGGCCTCCATGAGAGAGGCCCAAGCAAGACTCGCCCCGAGAAGCATCTTGCCACATGTCAACACTGGGTCTGACAGAGGGCCTCCAGGAGAGAGGCCAAAGCAAGACGCGCCCCGAGGAGTGTCTTGCCACATGTCACCACTGGGTCTGACTGAGCGCCTCTAGGAGAGAGGCCCAAGCAAGACGCGCCCCGAGGGGCGTCATGCCACATGTCACTACTCGGTCTGACTGAGCGCCTCCAGGAGAGAGGCCCAAGCAAGACGCGCCCCGAGGAGTGTCTTGACACTTGTTAACACTGGGTTTGACTGAGGGCCTCCATGAGAGAAGCCCAAGCAAGACGTGCCCCGAGGAGTGTCTTGCCACATGTCAACACTGGGTCTGACAGAGGGCCTCCAGGAGAGAGGCCAAGCAATACACGCCCCGAGGAGCGTCTTGCCATATGTCACCACTGGGTCTGACTGAGCGCCTCCAGGAAAGAGGCCCAAGCAAGACGCGCACCGAGGAGCGTCTTGCCACATGTCAGCACTCGGTCTGACTGAGCGCCTCCAGGAGAGAGGCCCAAGCAAGACGTGCCCCGAGGAGCGTCTTGACACTTGTCAACACTGGGTCTGACTGAGGGCCTCCAGGAGAGAAGCCCAAGCAAGACGCGCCCCGAGGAGTGTCTTGCCACATGTCAACACTGGGTCTGACAGAGGGCCTCCAGGAGAGAGGCCCACGCAACACGCTCCCCGAGGAGCGTCTTGCTATATGTCACCACTGGGTCTGACTGAGCGCCTCCAGGAGAGAGGCCCAAGCAAGACGCGCACCGAGGAGCGTCTTGCCACATGTCAGCACTCGGTCTGACTGAGCGCTTCCAGGAGAGAGGCCCAAGCAAGACGCGCCCCTAGGAGCGTCTGTCCACATGTCAACACTGGGTCTGACAGAGGGCCTCCAGGAGAGAAGCCCAAGCAAGACGCGCCCCGAGGAGTGTCTTGCCACATTTCACCACTGGGTCAGACAGAGGGCCTCCAGGAGAGAGGCCCAAGCAATACGCGCCCCGAGGAGCGTCTTGCCATATGTCACCACTGGGTCTGACTGAGCGCCTCCAGGAGAGAGGCCCAAGCAAGACGCGCCCCTAGGAGCGTCTTGCCACATGTCAACACTGGGTCTGACTGAGCGCCTCCAGGAGAGAGGCCCAAGCAAGACGCGCCCCGAGGAGTGTCTTGCCACATGTCAACACTGGGTCTGACAGCGGGCCTCCAGGAGAGAGGCCCAAGCAAGACGCGCCCCGAGGAGCGTCTTGCCACATGTCAACACTGGGTCTGACTGAGTGCCTCCAGGAGAGAGGCCCAAGCAAGAAGCGCCCCGAGGAGCGTCTTGCCACATGTTCACAATGGGTCTGACTGAGGGCCTCCAGGAGAGAAGCCCAAGCAAGACGCGCCCCGAGGAGCGTCTTGCCACATGTCAACACTGGGTATGACTGAGCGCCTCCAGGAGAGAGGCCCAAGCAAGACGCGCACCGAGGAGCGTCTTGCCACATGTCAGCACTCGGTCTGACTGAGCGCCTCCAGGAGAGAGGCCCAAGCAAGACGCGCCCCTTGTAGCGTCTTGCCACATGTCAGCACTCGGTCTGACTGAGCGCCTACAGGAGAGAGGCCCAAGCAAGACGCGCACCGAGGAGCGTCTTGCCACATGTCAGCACTCGGTCTGACTGAGCGCCTCCAGGAGAGAGAGCCAAGCAAGACGCGCCCCTAGGAGCGTCATGCCACATGTCAACACTGGGTCAGACAGAGGGCCTCCAGGAGAGAGGCCCAAGCAAGACGCGCCCCGAGGAGTGTCTTGCCACATGTCAACACTGGGTCTGACTGAGCGCCTCCAGGAGAGAGGCCCAAGTAAGACGCGCCCCGAGGAGCGTCTTGCCACATGTCAACACTGGGTATGACTGAGCGCCTCCAGGAGAGAGGCCCAAGCAAGACGCGCACCGAGGAGCGTCTTGCCACATGTCAGCACTCGGTCTGACTGAGCGCCTCCAGGAGAGAGGCCCAAGCAAGACGCGCCCCTTGTAGCGTCTTGCCACATGTCAACACTGGGTCTGACAGAGGGCCTCCAGGAGAGAGGCCCAAGCAAGACGCGCCCCGAGGAGCGTCTTGCCACATGTCAACACTGGGTCTGACTGAGTGCCTCCAGGAGAGAGGCCCAAGCAAGAAGCGCCCCGAGGAGCGTCTTGCCACATGTCAACAATGGGTCTGACTGAGGGCCTCCAGGAGAGAAGCCCAAGCAAGACGCGCCCCGAGGAGCGTCTTGCCACATGTCAACAATGGGTCTGACTGAGCTCCTCCAGGAATGAGGCCCAAGCAAGACGCGCCCCGAGGAGCGTCTTGACACTTGTCACCACTGGGTCTGACTGAGGGCCTCCATGAGAGAGGCCCAAGCAAGACGCGCCCCGAAGAGCGTCTTGCCACATGTCAACACTGGGTCTGACAAAGGGCCTCCAGGAGAGAGGCCCAAGCAAGACGCGCCCCGAGGAGTGTCTTGCCACATGTCAACACTGGGTCTGACTGAGTGCCTCCAGGAGAGAGGCCCAAGCAAGACACGCCACGAGGAGCGTCTTGACACATGTCAACACTGGGTCTGACTGAGGGCCTCAATGAGAGAAGCCCAAGCAAGACGCGCCCCGAGGAGCGTCTTGCCACATGTCAACACTGGGTCTGACAGAGGGCCTCCAGGAGAGAGGACCAAGCAATACGTGCCCCGAGGAGCGTCTTGCCACATGTCACCACTAGGTCTGACTGAGCGCCTCCAGGAGAGAGGCCCAAGTAAGACGTGCCCCGAGGAGCGTCTTGCCACATGTCACCACTGGGTCTGACTGAGCGCCTCCAGGAGAGAGGCCCAAGCAAGATGCGCCCCGAGGATCGTCTTGCCACATGTCAGCACTCGTTCTGACTGAGCGCCTCCAGGAGAGAGGCCCAAGCAAGATGCGCCCCGAGGAGCGTCTTGCACCATGTCACCACTGGGTCTGACTGAGAGCCTCCAGGAGAGAGGCCCAAGCAAGACGCGCCCCGAGGAGCGTCTTGCCACATGTCAACACTGGGTCTGACTGAGCACCTCCAGGAGAGAGGCCCAAGTAAGACGCGCCCCGAGGAGCGTCTTGCCACATGTCAACACTGGGTCTGACTGAGCGCCTCCAGGAGAGAGGCCCAAGCAAGACGCGCCCCGAGGAGCGTCTTGACACTTGTCAACACTGGGTCTGACTGAGGGCCTCCATGAGAGAGGCCCAAGCAAGACGCGCCCCGAGAGGCGTCTTGCAACATGTCAACACTGGGTCTGACAGAGGGCCTCCAGGAGAGAGACCCAAGCAAGACGCGCCCCGAGGAGTGTCTTGCCACATGTCACAGCTGGGTCTGACTGAGCGCCTCTAGGAGAGAGGCCCAAGCAAGACGCGCCCCGAGGAGCGTCATGCCACATGTCACTACTCGGTCTGACTGAGCGCCTCCAGGAGAGAGGCCCAAGCAAGACGCGCCCCGAGGAGTGTCTTGACACTTGTTAACACTGGGTCTGACTGAGGGCCTCCATGAGAGAAGCCCAAGCAAGACATGCCCCGAGGAGTGTCTTGCCACATGACAACACTGGGTCTGACAGAGGTCCTCCAGGAGAGAGGCCCAAGCAATACGCGCCCCGAGGAGCGTCTTGCCACATGTCAACACTGGGTCTGACTGAGCGCCTCCAGGAGAGAGGCCCAAGTAAGACGCGCCCCGAGGAGCGTCTTGCCACATGTCAACACTGGGTCTGACTGAGCGCCTCCAGGAGAGAGGCCCAAGCAAGACATGCCCCGAGGAGCGTCTTGACACTTGTCAACACTGGGTCTGACTGAGGGCCTCCATGAGAGAGGCCCAAGCAAGACTCGCCCCGAGAAGCGTCTTGCCACATGTCAACACTGGGTCTGACAGAGGGCCTCCAGGAGAGAGGCCAAAGCAAGACGCGCCCCGAGGAGTGTCTTGCCACATGTCACCACTGGGTCTGACTGAGCGCCTCCAGGAGAGAGGCCCAAGCAAGACGTGCCCCGAGGAGCGTCTTGACACTTGTCAACACTGGGTCTGACTGAGGGCCTCCAGGAGAGAAGCCCAAGCAAGACGCGCCCCGAGGAGTGTCTTGCCACATGTCAACACTGGGTCTGACAGAGGGCCTCCAGGAGAGAGGCCCACGCAACACGCTCCCCGAGGAGCGTCTTGCCATATGTCACCACTGGGTCTGACTGAGTGCCTCCAGGAGAGAGGCCCAAGCAAGACGCGCACCGAGGAGCGTCTTGCCACATGTCAGCACTCGGTCTGACTGAGCGCCTCCAGGAGAGAGGCCCAAGCAAGACGCGCCCCTAGGAGCGTCTTGCCACATGTCAACACTGGGTCTGACAGAGGGCCTCCAGGAGAGAAGCCAGAGCAAGATGCGCCCCGAGGAGTGTCTTGCCACATGTCACCACTGGGTCAGACAGAGGGCCTCCAGGAGAGAGGCCCAAGCAATACGCGCCCCGAGGAGCGTCTTGCCATATGTCACCACTGGGTCTGACTGAGCGCCTCCAGGAGAGAGGCCCAAGCAAGACGCGCCCCTAGGAGCGTCTTGCCACATGTCAACACTGGGTCTGACTGAGCGCCTCCAGGAGAGAGGCCCAAGCAAGACGCGCCCCGAGGAGTGTCTTGCCACATGTCAACACTGGGTCTGACAGAGGGCCTCCAGGAGAGAGGCCCAAGCAACACGCGCCCCGAGGAGCGTCTTGCCATATGTCACCACTGGGTCTGACTGAGCGCCTCAAGGAGAGAGGCCCAAGCAAGACGCCCCCCGAGGAGCGTCTTGCCACATGTCAGCACTCGGTCTGACTGAGTGCCTCCAGGAGAGAGGCCCAAGCAAGATGCGCCCCTAGGAGCGTCTTGCCACATGTCAACACTGGGTCTGACAGCGGGCCTCCAGGAGAGAGGCCCAAGCAAGACGCGCCCCGAGGAGTGTCTTGCCACCTGTCAACACTGGGTCTGACTGAGGGCCTCCAGGAGAGAGGCCCAAGCAATACGCGCCCCGAGGAGTGTCTTGCCATATGTCACCACTGGGTCTGACTGAGCGCCTCCAGGAGAGAGGCCCAAGCAAGACGCGCCCCGAGGAGCGTCTTGCCACATGTCAGCACTCGGTCTGACTGAGCGCCTCCAGGAGAGAGGCCCAAGCAAGACGCGCCCCTAGGAGCGTCTTGCCACATGTCAACACTGGGTCTGACTGAGCGCCTCCAGGAGAGAGGCCCAAGCAAGACGCGCCCCGGGGAGCGTCTTGCCACATGTCAACACTGGGTCTGACAGAGGGCCTCCAGGAGAGAGGCAAAAGCAACACGCGCCCCGAGGGGCGTCTTGCCACATGTCAGCACTCGGTCTGACTGAGCCCCTCCAGGAGAGAGGCCCAAGCAAGACGCGCCCCTAGGAGCGTCTTGCCACATGTCAACACTGGGTCTGACAGCGGGCCTCCAGGAGAGAGGCCGAAGCAAGACGCGCCCCGAGGAGTGTCTTGCCACATGTCACCACTGGGTCTGACTGAGCGCCTCCAGGAGAGAGGCCCAAGCAAGACGCGCCCCGAGGAGCGTCATGCCACATGTCACTACTCGGTCTGACTGAGCGCCTCCAGGAGAGAGGCCCAAGCAAGACGCGCCCCGAGGAGCATCTTGCCACGTGTCAACACTGGGTCTGATTGAGGGCCTCCAGGAGAGAGGCCCAAGCAAGACGCGCCCCGAGGAGCGTCTTGCCACATGTCAACACTGGGTCTGACAGAGGGCCTCCAGGAGAGAGGCCCAAGCAATACGTGCCCCGAGGAGCGCCTAGTCACATGTTACCACTGGGTCTGACTTAGCGCCTCCAGGAGAGAGGCCCAAGCAAGACGTGCCCCGAGGAGCGTCTTGCCACATGTCATCACTGGGTCTGACTGAGCGCCTCCAGGAGAGAGGCCCAAGCAAGAAGCGCCCCGAGTAGAGTCTTGCCACATGTCAACACTGGGTCTGACTGAGCGCCTCCAGGAGAGAGGCCCAAGCAAGAAGCGCCCCGAGGAGCGTCTTGCCACATGTCAACAATGGGTCTGACTGAGGGCCTCCAGGAGAGAAGCCCAAGCAAGACGCGCCCCAAGGAGCGTCTTGCCACATATCAACAATGGGTCTGACTGAGCACCTCCAGGAGAGAGGCCCAAGCAAGATGCGCCCCGAGGAGTGTCTTGACACTTGTCAACACTGGGTCTGACTGAGGGCCTCCATGAGAGAAGCCCAAGCAAGACTCGCCAAAAGGAGTGTCTTGCCACATGTCAACACTGGGTCTGACAAAGGGCCTCCAGGAGAGAGGCCCAAGCAAGACGCACCCCGAGGAGTGTCTTGCCACATGTCAACACTGGGTCTGACTGAGCGCCTCCAGGAGAGAGGCGCAAGCAAGACGCGCCCCGAGGAGCGTCTTGCCACATGTCACCACTGGGTCTGACTGAGAGCCTCCAGGAGAGAGGCCCAAGCAAGGCGCGCCCCGAGGAGCGTCTTGCCACATGTCAACACTGGGTCTGACTGAGCGCCTCCAGGAGAGAGGCCCAAGTAAGATGCGCCCCGAGGAGCGTCTTGCCACATGTCAACACTGGGTCTGACTGAGTGCCTCCAGGAGAGAGGCCCAAGCAAGACGCGCCCCGAGGAGCGTCTTGCCACATGTCAACACTGGGTCTGACTGAGCGCCTCCAGGAGAGAGGCCCAAGCAAGATGTGCCCCGAGGAGCGTCTTGCCACATGTCAACACTGGGTCTGAATGAGCGCCTCCAGGAGATGGCCCAAGGAGGAAGCGCCCCGAGGAGAGTCTTGCCACATGTCAACACTGGGTCTGACTAAGCGCCTCCAGGAGAGAGGCCCAAGCAAGAAGCGCCCCGAGGAGCGTCTTGCCACATGTCAACAATGGGTCTGACTGAGGGCCTCCAGGAGAGAAGCCAAAGCAAGACGCGCCCCGAGGAGCGTCTTGCCACATGTCAACAATGGGTCTGACTGAGCGCCTCCAGGAGAGAGGCCCAAGCAAGACGCGCCCCGAGGAGTGTCTTGACACTTGTCAACACTGGGTCTGACTGAGCGCCTCCATGAGAGAAGCCCAAGCAAGACGCGCCCCGAGGAGTGTCTTGACACTTGTCAACACTGGGTCTGACTGAGGGCCTCCATGAGAGAAGCCCAAGCAAGACGCGCCCCGAGGAGTGTCTTGCCACATGTCAACACTGGGTCTGACAGAAGGACTCCAGGAGAGAGGCCCAAGCAACACGCGCCCCGAGGAGCGTCTTGCCATATGTCACCACTGAGTCTGACTGAGTGCCTCCAGGAGAGAGGCCCAAGCAAGACGCGCCCTGAGGAGCGTCTTGACACTTGTCAACACTGGGTCTGACTGAGGGCCTCCATGAGAGAGGCCCAAGCAAGACGCGCCCCGAGGAGCGTCTTGCCACATGTCAACACTGGGTCTGACAGAGGGCCTCCAGGAGAGAGGCCCAAGCAAGACTCGCCCCGAGGAGCGTCTTGCCACATGTCACCACTGGGTCTGACTGAGCGCCTCTAGGAGAGAGGCCCAAGCAAGACGCGCCCCGAGGAGCGTCATGCCACATGTCACTACTCGGTTTGACTGAGCGCCTCCAGGAGAGAGGCCCAAGCAAGACGCGCCCCGAGGAGCGTCTTGCCACGTGTCAACACTGCGTCTGATTGAGGGCCTCCAGGAGAGAGGCCCAAGCAAGATGCGCCCCGAGGAGCGTCTTGCCACATGTCAACACTGGGTCTGACAGAGGGCCTCCAGGAGAGAGGCCCAAGCAAGACGCGCCCCGAGGAGCGTATTGCCACATGTCAGCACTCGGTCTGACTGAGCGCCTCCAGGAGAGAAGCCCAAGCAAGACGCGCCCCGAGGAGCGTCTTGCCACATATCAACAATGGGTCTGACTGAGCACCTCCAGGAGAGAGGCCCAAGCAAGATGCGCCCCGAGGAGTGTCTTGACACTTGTCAACACTGGGTCTGACTGAGGGCCTCCATGAGAGAAGCCCAAGCAAGACGCGCCCCGAGGAGTGTCTTGCCACATGTCAACACTGGGTCTGACAGAGGGCCTCCAGGAGAGAGGCCCAAGCAAGACGCACCCCGAGGAGTGTCTTGCCACATGTCAACACTGGGTCTGACTGAGCGCCTCCAGGAGAGAGGCGCAAGCAAGACGTGCCCCGAGGAGCGTCTTGCCACATGTCACCACTGGGTCTGACTGAGAGCCTCCAGGAGAGAGGCCCAAGCAAGGCGCGCCCCGAGGAGCGTCTTGCCACATGTCAACACTGGGTCTGACTGAGCGCCTCCAGGAGAGAGGCCCAAGTAAGACGCGCCCCGAGGAGCGTCTTGCCACATGTCAACACTGGGTCTGACTGAGTGCCTCCAGGAGAGAGGCCCAAGCAAGACGCGCCCCGAGGAGCGTCTTGCCACATGTCAACACTGGGTCTGACTGAGTGCCTCCAGGAGAGAGGCCCAAGCAAGATGTGCCCCGAGGAGCGTCTTGCCACATGTCAACACTGGGTCTGAATGAGCGCCTCCAGGAGATGGCCCAAGCAAGAAGCGCCCCGAGGAGAGTCTTGCCACATGTCAACACTGGGTCTGACTAAGCGCCTCCAGGAGAGAGGCCCAAGCAAGAAGCGCCCCGAGGAGCGTCTTGCCACATGTCAACAATGGGTCTGACTGAGGGCCTCCAGGAGAGAAGCCAAAGCAAGACGCGCCCCGAGGAGCGTCTTGCCACATGTCAACAATGGGTCTGACTGAGCGCCTCCAGGAGAGAGGCCCAAGCAAGACGCGCCCCGAGGAGTGTCTTGACACTTGTCAACACTGGGTCTGACTGAGGGCCTCCATGAGAGAAGCCCAAGCAAGACGCGCCCCGAGGAGTGTCTTGCCACATGTCAACACTGGGTCTGACAGAGGGCCTCCAGGAGAGAGGCCCAAGCAACACGCGCCCCGAGGAGCGTCTTGCCATATGTCACCACTGGGTCTGACTGAGCGCCTCCAGGAGAGAGGCCCAAGCAAGACGCGCCCCGAGGAGCGTCTTGCCACATGTCAGCACTCGGGCTGACTGAGCGCCTCCAGGAGAGAGGCCCAAGCAAGACGCGCCCCTAGGAGCGTCTTGCCACATGTCAACACTGGGTCTGATAGCAGGCCTCCAGGAGAGAGGCCGAAGCAAGACGCGCCCCGAGGAGTGTCTTGCCACATGTCACCACTGGGTCTGACTGAGCGCCTCCAGGAGAGAGGCCCAAGCAAGACGCGCCCCGAAGAGCGTCATGCCACATGTCACTACTCGGTCTGACTGAGCGCCTCCAGGAGAGATGCCCAAGCAAGACGCGCCCCGAGGAGCATCTTGCCACGTGTCAACACTGGGTCTGATTGAGGGCCTCCAGGAGAGAGGCCCAAGCAAGACGCGCCCCGAGGAGCGTCTTGCCACATGTCATCACTGTGTCTGACTGAGCGCCTCCAGGAGAGAGGCCCAAGCAAGAAGCGCCCCGAGTAGAGTCTTGCCACATGTCAACACTGGGTCTGACTGAGCGCCTCCAGGAGAGAGGCCCAAGCAAGAAGCGCCCCGAGGAGCGTCTTGCCACATGTCAACAATGGGTCTGACTGAGGGCCTCCAGGAGAGAAGCCCAAGCAAGACGCGCCCCGAGGAGCGTCTTGCCACATGTCAACAATGGGTCTGACTGAGTGCCTCCAGGAGAGAGGCCCAAGCAAGACGCGCCCTGAGGAGCGTCTTGACACTTGTCAACACTGGGTCTGACTGAGGGCCTCCATGAGAGAGGCCCAAGCAAGACGCGCCCCGAGGAGCGTCTTGCCACATGTCAACACTGGGTCTGACAGAGGGCCTCCAGGAGAGAGGCCCAAGCAAGACTCGCCCCGATGAGCGTCTTGCCACATGTCACCACTGGGTCTGACTGAGCGCCTCTAGGAGAGAGGCCCAAGCAAGACGCGCCCCGAGGAGCGTCATGCCACATGTCACTACTCGGTTTGACTGAGCGCCTCCAGGAGAGAGGCCCAAGCAAGACGCGCCCCGAGGAGCGTCTTGCCACGTGTCAACACTGCGTCTGATTGAGGGCCTCCAGGAGAGAGGCCCAAGCAAGACGCGGCCCGAGGAGCGTCTTGCCACATGTCAACACTGGGTCTGACAGAGGGCCTCCAGGAGAGAGGCCCAAGCAAGACGCGCCCCGAGGAGCGTCTTGCCACATGTCAACACTGGGTCTGACTGAGCGCCTCCAGGAGAGAGGCCCAAGCAAGAAGCGCCCCGAGTAGAGTCTTGCCACATGTCAACACTGGGTCTGACTGAGCGCCTCCAGGAGAGAGGCCCAAGCAAGAAGTGCCCCGAGGAGCGTCTTGCCACATGTCAACAATGGGTCTGACTGAGGGCCTCCAGGAGAGAAGCCCAAGCAAGACGCGCCCCGAGGAGCGTCTTGCCACATGTCAACAATGGGTCTGACTGAGTGCCTCCAGGAGAGAGGCCCAAGCAAGACGCGCCCTGAGGAGCGTCTTGACACTTGTCAACACTGGGTCTGACTGAGGGCCTCCATGAGAGAGGCCCAAGCAAGACGCGCCCCGAGGAGCGTCTTGCCACATGTCAACACTGGGTCTGACAGAGGGCCTCCAGGAGAGAGGCCCAAGCAAGACTCGCCCCGATGAGCGTCTTGCCACATGTCACCACTGGGTCTGACTGAGCGCCTCTAGGAGAGAGGCCCAAGCAAGACGCGCCCCGAGGAGCGTCATGCCACATGTCACTACTCGGTTTGACTGAGCGCCTCCAGGAGAGAGGCCCAAGCAAGACGCGCCCCGAGGAGCGTCTTGCCACATGTCAGCACTCGTCTGACTGAGCGCCTCCAGGAGAGAGGCCCAAGCAAGACGCGCCCCGAGGGGCGTCTTGCCACATGTCAACACTGGGTCTGACTGAGCGCCTCCAGGAGAGAGGCCCAAGCAAGACGCGCCCCGAGGATCGTCTTGCCACATGTCAGCACTCGTTCTGACTGAGCGCCTCCAGGAGAGAGGCCCAAGCAAGACGCGCCCCGAGGAGCGTCTTGCCACATGTCACCACTGGGTCTGATTGAGAGCCTCCAGGAGAGAGGCCCAAGCAAGACGCGCCCCGAGGAGCGTCTTGCCACATGTCAACACTGGGTCTGACTGAGGGCCTCCAGGAGAGAGGCCCAAGTAAGACGCGCCCCGAGGAGCGTCTTGCCACATGTCAACACTGGGTCTGACTGAGCGCCTCCAGGAGAGAGGCCCAAGCAAGACGCGCCCCAAGGAGCGTCTTGACACTTGTCAACACTGGGTCTGACTGAGGGCCTCCGTGAGAGAGGCCCAAGCAAGACGCGCCCCGAGAAGCGTCTTGCCACATGTCAACACTGGGTCTGACTGAGGGCCTCCAGGAGAGAGGCCCAAGTAAGACGCGCCCCGAGGAGCGTCTTGCCACATGTCAACACTGGGTCTGACTGAGCGCCTCTAGGAGAGAGGCCCAAGCAAGACGCGCCCCGAGGATCGTCTTGCCACATGTCAGCACTCGTTCTGACTGAGCGCCTCCAGGAGAGAGGCCCAAGCAAGACGCGCCCCGAGGAGCGTCTTGCCACATGTCACCACTGGGTCTGACTGAGAGCCTCCAGGAGAGAGGCCCAAGCAAGACGCGCCCCGAGGAGCGTCTTGCCACGTGTCAACACTGGGTCTGACTGAGGGCCTCCAGGAGAGAGGCCCAAGTAAGACGCGCCCCGAGGAGCGTCTTGCCACATGTCAACACTGGGTCTGACTGAGCGCCTCCAGGAGAGAGGCCCAAGCAAGACGCGCCCCGAGGAGCGTCTTGAAACTTGTCAACACTGGGTCTGACTGAGGGCCTCCGTGAGAGAGGCCCAAGCAAGACGCGCCCCGAGAAGCGTCTTGCAACATGTCAACACTGGGTCTGACAGAGGGCCTCCAGGAGAGAGGCCCAAGCAAGACGCGCCCCGAGGAGTGTCTTGCCACATGTCACCACTGGGTCTGACTGAGCGCCTCTAGGAGAGAGGCCCAAGCAAGACGCGCCCCGAGGAGCGTAATGCCACATGTCACTACTCGGTCTGACTGAGCGCCTCCAGGAGAGAGGCCCAAGCAAGACGCGCCCCAAGGAGTGTCTTGACACTTGTTAACACTGGGTCTGACTGAGGGCCTCCATGAGAGAAGCCCAAGCAAGACGTGCCCCGAGGAGTGTCTTGCCACATGTCAACACTGGGTCTGACAGAGGGCCTCCAGGAGAGAGGCCCAAGCAATACGCGCCCCGAGGAGCGTCTTGCCATATGTCACCACTGGGTCTGACTGAGCGCCTCCAGGAGAGAGGCCCAAGCAAGACGCGCCCCGAGGAGCATCTTGCCACATGTCAGCACTCGGTCTGACTGAGCGGCTCCAGGAGAGAGAGCCAAGCAAGACGTGCCCCTAGGAGCGTCTTGCCACATGTCAACACTGGGTCTGACAGAGGGCCTCCAGGAGAGAAGCCCAAGCAAGACGCGCCCCGAGGAGCGTCTTGCCACATGTCAACAATGGGTCTGACTGAGGGCCTCCAGGAGAGAAGCCCAAGCAAGACGCGCCCCGAGGAGCGTCTTGCCACATGTCAACAATGGGTCTGACTGAGCGCCTCCAGGAGAGAGGCCCAAGCAAGACGTGCCCCGAGGAGCGTCTTGACACTTGTCAACACTGGGTCTGACTGAGGGCCTCCAGGAGAGAAGCCCAAGCAAGATGCGCCCTGAGGAGTGTCTTGCCACATGTCAACACTGGGTCTGACAGAGGGCCTCCAGGAGAGAGGCCCACGCAACACGCGCCCCGAGGAGCGTCTTGCCATTTGTCACCACAGGGTCTGACTGAGCGCCTCCAGGAAAGAGGCCCAAGCAAGACGCGCACCGAGGAGCGTCTTGCCACATGTCAGCACTCGGTCTGACTGAGCGCCTCCAGGAGAGAGGCCCAAGCAAGACGTGCCCCGAGGAGCGTCTTGACACTTGTCAACACTGGGTCTGACTGAGGGCCTCCAGGAGAGAAGCCCAAGCAAGACGCGCCCCGAGGAGTGTCTTGCCACATGTCAACACTGGGTCTGACAGAGGGCCTCCAGGAGAGAGGCCCACGCAACACGCTCCCTGAGGAGCGTCTTGCCATATGTCACCACTGGGTCTGACTGAGCGCCTCCAGGAGAGAGGCCCAAGCAAGACGCGCACCGAGGAGCGTCTTGCCACATGTCAGCACTCGAACTGACTGAGCGCCTCCAGGAGAGAGGCCCAAGCAAGACGCTCCCTTAGGAGCGTCTTGCCACATGTCAACACTGGGTCTGACAGAAGGCCTCCAGGAGAGAGGCCCAAGCAAGACGCGCCCCGAAGAGTGTCTTGCCACATGTCACCACTGGGTCTGACAGAGGGCCTCCAGGAGAGAGGCCCAAGCAATACGCGCCCCGAGGAGCGTCTTGCCATATGTCACCACTGGGTCTGACTGAGCGCCTCCAGGAGAGAGGCCCAAGCAAGATGCGCCCCGAGGAGCGTCTTGCCACATGTCAGCACTCGGTCTGACTGAGCGCCTCCAGGAGAGAAGCCCAAGCAAGACGCGCCCCGAGGAGCGTCTTGCCACATATCAACAATGGGTCTGACTGAGCACCTCCAGGAGAGAGGCCCAAGCAAGATGCGCCCCGAGGAGTGTCTTGACACTTGTCAACACTGGGTCTGACTGAGGGCCTCCATGAGAGAAGCCCAAGCAAGACGCGCCCCGAGGAGTGTCTTGCCACATGTCAACACTGGGTCTGACAGAGGGCCTCCAGGAGAGAGGCCCAAGCAAGACGCACCCCGAGGAGTGTCTTGCCACATGTCAACACTGGGTCTGACTGAGCGCCTCCAGGAGAGAGGCGCAAGCAAGACGTGCCCCGAGGAGCGTCTTGCCACATGTCACCACTGGGTCTGACTGAGAGCCTCCAGGAGAGAGGCCCAAGCAAGGCGCGCCCCGAGGAGCGTCTTGCCACATGTCAACACTGGGTCTGACTGAGCGCCTCCAGGAGAGAGGCCCAAGTAAGACGCGCCCCGAGGAGCGTCTTGCCACATGTCAACACTGGGTCTGACTGAGTGCCTCCAGGAGAGAGGCCCAAGCAAGACGCGCCCCGAGGAGCGTCTTGCCACATGTCAACACTGGGTCTGACTGAGTGCCTCCAGGAGAGAGGCCCAAGCAAGATGTGCCCCGAGGAGCGTCTTGCCACATGTCAACACTGGGTCTGAATGAGCGCCTCCAGGAGATGGCCCAAGCAAGAAGCGCCCCGAGGAGAGTCTTGCCACATGTCAACACTGGGTCTGACTAAGCGCCTCCAGGAGAGAGGCCCAAGCAAGAAGCGCCCCGAGGAGCGTCTTGCCACATGTCAACAATGGGTCTGACTGAGGGCCTCCAGGAGAGAAGCCAAAGCAAGACGCGCCCCGAGGAGCGTCTTGCCACATGTCAACAATGGGTCTGACTGAGCGCCTCCAGGAGAGAGGCCCAAGCAAGACGCGCCCCGAGGAGTGTCTTGACACTTGTCAACACTGGGTCTGACTGAGCGCCTCCATGAGAGAAGCCCAAGCAAGACGCGCCCCGAGGAGTGTCTTGACACTTGTCAACACTGGGTCTGACTGAGGGCCTCCATGAGAGAAGCCCAAGCAAGACGCGCCCCGAGGAGTGTCTTGCCACATGTCAACACTGGGTCTGACAGAGGGCCTCCAGGAGAGAGGCCCAAGCAACACGCGCCCCGAGGAGCGTCTTGCCATATGTCACCACTGGGTCTGACTGAGCGCCTCCAGGAGAGAGGCCCAAGCAAGACGCGCCCCGAGGAGCGTCTTGCCACATGTCAGCACTCGGGCTGACTGAGCGCCTCCAGGAGAGAGGCCCAAGCAAGACGCGCCCCTAGGAGCGTCTTGCCACATGTCAACACTGGGTCTGATAGCAGGCCTCCAGGAGAGAGGCCGAAGCAAGACGCGCCCCGAGGAGTGTCTTGCCACATGTCACCACTGGGTCTGACTGAGCGCCTCCAGGAGAGAGGCCCAAGCAAGACGCGCCCCGAAGAGCGTCATGCCACATGTCACTACTCGGTCTGACTGAGCGCCTCCAGGAGAGATGCCCAAGCAAGACGCGCCCCGAGGAGCATCTTGCCACGTGTCAACACTGGGTCTGATTGAGGGCCTCCAGGAGAGAGGCCCAAGCAAGACGCGCCCCGAGGAGCGTCTTGCCACATGTCATCACTGTGTCTGACTGAGCGCCTCCAGGAGAGAGGCCCAAGCAAGAAGCGCCCCGAGTAGAGTCTTGCCACATGTCAACACTGGGTCTGACTGAGCGCCTCCAGGAGAGAGGCCCAAGCAAGAAGCGCCCCGAGGAGCGTCTTGCCACATGTCAACAATGGGTCTGACTGAGGGCCTCCAGGAGAGAAGCCCAAGCAAGACGCGCCCCGAGGAGCGTCTTGCCACATGTCAACAATGGGTCTGACTGAGTGCCTCCAGGAGAGAGGCCCAAGCAAGACGCGCCCTGAGGAGCGTCTTGACACTTGTCAACACTGGGTCTGACTGAGGGCCTCCATGAGAGAGGCCCAAGCAAGACGCGCCCCGAGGAGCGTCTTGCCACATGTCAACACTGGGTCTGACAGAGGGCCTCCAGGAGAGAGGCCCAAGCAAGACTCGCCCCGATGAGCGTCTTGCCACATGTCACCACTGGGTCTGACTGAGCGCCTCTAGGAGAGAGGCCCAAGCAAGACGCGCCCCGAGGAGCGTCATGCCACATGTCACTACTCGGTTTGACTGAGCGCCTCCAGGAGAGAGGCCCAAGCAAGACGCGCCCCGAGGAGCGTCTTGCCACGTGTCAACACTGCGTCTGATTGAGGGCCTCCAGGAGAGAGGCCCAAGCAAGACGCGGCCCGAGGAGCGTCTTGCCACATGTCAACACTGGGTCTGACAGAGGGCCTCCAGGAGAGAGGCCCAAGCAAGACGCGCCCCGAGGAGCGTCTTGCCACATGTCAACACTGGGTCTGACTGAGCGCCTCCAGGAGAGAGGCCCAAGCAAGAAGCGCCCCGAGTAGAGTCTTGCCACATGTCAACACTGGGTCTGACTGAGCGCCTCCAGGAGAGAGGCCCAAGCAAGAAGTGCCCCGAGGAGCGTCTTGCCACATGTCAACAATGGGTCTGACTGAGGGCCTCCAGGAGAGAAGCCCAAGCAAGACGCGCCCCGAGGAGCGTCTTGCCACATGTCAACAATGGGTCTGACTGAGAGCCTCCAGGAGAGAGGCCCAAGCAAGACGCGCCCTGAGGAGCGTCTTGACACTTGTCAACACTGGGTCTGACTGAGGGCCTCCATGAGAGAGGCCCAAGCAAGACGCGCCCCGAGGAGCGTCTTGCCACATGTCAACACTGGGTCTGACAGAGGGCCTCCAGGAGAGAGGCCCAAGCAAGACTCGCCCCGATGAGCGTCTTGCCACATGTCACCACTGGGTCTGACTGAGCGCCTCTAGGAGAGAGGCCCAAGCAAGACGCGCCCCGAGGAGCGTCATGCCACATGTCACTACTCGGTTTGACTGAGCGCCTCCAGGAGAGAGGCCCAAGCAAGACGCGCCCCGAGGAGCGTCTTGCCACATGTCAGCACTCGTCTGACTGAGCGCCTCCAGGAGAGAGGCCCAAGCAAGACGCGCCCCGAGGGGCGTCTTGCCACATGTCAACACTGGGTCTGACTGAGCGCCTCCAGGAGAGAGGCCCAAGCAAGACGCGCCCCGAGGATCGTCTTGCCACATGTCAGCACTCGTTCTGACTGAGCGCCTCCAGGAGAGAGGCCCAAGCAAGACGCGCCCCGAGGAGCGTCTTGCCACATGTCACCACTGGGTCTGATTGAGAGCCTCCAGGAGAGAGGCCCAAGCAAGACGCGCCCCGAGGAGCGTCTTGCCACATGTCAACACTGGGTCTGACTGAGGGCCTCCAGGAGAGAGGCCCAAGTAAGACGCGCCCCGAGGAGCGTCTTGCCACATGTCAACACTGGGTCTGACTGAGCGCCTCCAGGAGAGAGGCCCAAGCAAGACGCGCCCCAAGGAGCGTCTTGACACTTGTCAACACTGGGTCTGACTGAGGGCCTCCGTGAGAGAGGCCCAAGCAAGACGCGCCCCGAGAAGCGTCTTGCCACATGTCAACACTGGGTCTGACTGAGGGCCTCCAGGAGAGAGGCCCAAGTAAGACGCGCCCCGAGGAGCGTCTTGCCACATGTCAACACTGGGTCTGACTGAGCGCCTCTAGGAGAGAGGCCCAAGCAAGACGCGCCCCGAGGATCGTCTTGCCACATGTCAGCACTCGTTCTGACTGAGCGCCTCCAGGAGAGAGGCCCAAGCAAGACGCGCCCCGAGGAGCGTCTTGCCACATGTCACCACTGGGTCTGACTGAGAGCCTCCAGGAGAGAGGCCCAAGCAAGACGCGCCCCGAGGAGCGTCTTGCCACGTGTCAACACTGGGTCTGACTGAGGGCCTCCAGGAGAGAGGCCCAAGTAAGACGCGCCCCGAGGAGCGTCTTGCCACATGTCAACACTGGGTCTGACTGAGCGCCTCCAGGAGAGAGGCCCAAGCAAGACGCGCCCCGAGGAGCGTCTTGAAACTTGTCAACACTGGGTCTGACTGAGGGCCTCCGTGAGAGAGGCCCAAGCAAGACGCGCCCCGAGAAGCGTCTTGCAACATGTCAACACTGGGTCTGACAGAGGGCCTCCAGGAGAGAGGCCCAAGCAAGACGCGCCCCGAGGAGTGTCTTGCCACATGTCACCACTGGGTCTGACTGAGCGCCTCTAGGAGAGAGGCCCAAGCAAGACGCGCCCCGAGGAGCGTAATGCCACATGTCACTACTCGGTCTGACTGAGCGCCTCCAGGAGAGAGGCCCAAGCAAGACGCGCCCCAAGGAGTGTCTTGACACTTGTTAACACTGGGTCTGACTGAGGGCCTCCATGAGAGAAGCCCAAGCAAGACGTGCCCCGAGGAGTGTCTTGCCACATGTCAACACTGGGTCTGACAGAGGGCCTCCAGGAGAGAGGCCCAAGCAATACGCGCCCCGAGGAGCGTCTTGCCATATGTCACCACTGGGTCTGACTGAGCGCCTCCAGGAGAGAGGCCCAAGCAAGACGCGCCCCGAGGAGCATCTTGCCACATGTCAGCACTCGGTCTGACTGAGCGGCTCCAGGAGAGAGAGCCAAGCAAGACGTGCCCCTAGGAGCGTCTTGCCACATGTCAACACTGGGTCTGACAGAGGGCCTCCAGGAGAGAAGCCCAAGCAAGACGCGCCCCGAGGAGCGTCTTGCCACATGTCAACAATGGGTCTGACTGAGGGCCTCCAGGAGAGAAGCCCAAGCAAGACGCGCCCCGAGGAGCGTCTTGCCACATGTCAACAATGGGTCTGACTGAGCGCCTCCAGGAGAGAGGCCCAAGCAAGACGTGCCCCGAGGAGCGTCTTGACACTTGTCAACACTGGGTCTGACTGAGGGCCTCCAGGAGAGAAGCCCAAGCAAGATGCGCCCTGAGGAGTGTCTTGCCACATGTCAACACTGGGTCTGACAGAGGGCCTCCAGGAGAGAGGCCCACGCAACACGCGCCCCGAGGAGCGTCTTGCCATTTGTCACCACAGGGTCTGACTGAGCGCCTCCAGGAAAGAGGCCCAAGCAAGACGCGCACCGAGGAGCGTCTTGCCACATGTCAGCACTCGGTCTGACTGAGCGCCTCCAGGAGAGAGGCCCAAGCAAGACGTGCCCCGAGGAGCGTCTTGACACTTGTCAACACTGGGTCTGACTGAGGGCCTCCAGGAGAGAAGCCCAAGCAAGACGCGCCCCGAGGAGTGTCTTGCCACATGTCAACACTGGGTCTGACAGAGGGCCTCCAGGAGAGAGGCCCACGCAACACGCTCCCTGAGGAGCGTCTTGCCATATGTCACCACTGGGTCTGACTGAGCGCCTCCAGGAGAGAGGCCCAAGCAAGACGCGCACCGAGGAGCGTCTTGCCACATGTCAGCACTCGAACTGACTGAGCGCCTCCAGGAGAGAGGCCCAAGCAAGACGCGCCCTTAGGAGCGTCTTGCCACATGTCAACACTGGGTCTGACAGAAGGCCTCCAGGAGAGAGGCCCAAGCAAGACGCGCCCCGAAGAGTGTCTTGCCACATGTCACCACTGGGTCTGACAGAGGGCCTCCAGGAGAGAGGCCCAAGCAATACGCGCCCCGAGGAGCGTCTTGCCATATGTCACCACTGGGTCTGACTGAGCGCCTCCAGGAGAGAGGCCCAAGCAAGATGCGCCCCGAGGAGCGTCTTGCCACATGTCAGCACTCGGTCTGACTGAGCGCCTCCAGGAGAGAGGCCCAAGCAAGACGCGCGCGCCCCTAGGAGCGTCTTGCCACATGTCAACACTGGGTCTGACTGAGCGCCTCCAGGAGAGAGGCCCAAGCAAGACGCGCCCCGAGGAGTGTCTTGCCACATGTCAACACTGGGTCTGACAGAGGGCCTCCAGGAGAGAGGCCCAAGCAACACGCGCCCCGAGGAGCGTCTTGCCATATGTCACCACTGGGTTTGACTGAGCGCCTCAAGGAGAGAGGCCCAAGCAAGACGCGCCCCGAGGAGCGTCTTGCCACATGTCAGCACTCGGTCTGACTGAGTGCCTCCAGGAGAGAGGCCCAAGCAAGATGCGCCCCTAGGAGCGTCTTGCCACATGTCAACACTGGGTCTGACAGCGGGCCTCCAGGAGAGAGGCCCAAGCAAGACGCGCCCCGAGGAGTGTCTTGCCACCTGTCAACACTGGGTCTGACTGAGGGCCTCCAGGAGCGAGGCCCAAGCAATACGCGCCCCGAGGAGTGTCTTGCCACATGTCACCACTGGGTCTGACTGAGCGCCTCCAGGAGAGAGGCCCAAGCAAGACGCGCCCCGAGGAGCGTCTTGCCACATGTCAGCACTCGGTCTGACTGAGTTCCTCCAGGAGAGAGGCCCAAGCAAGATGCGCCCCTAGGAGCGTCTTGCCACCTGTCAACACTGGGTCTGACAGCGGGCCTCCAGGAGAGAGGCCCAAGCAAGACGCGCCCCGAGGAGTGTCTTGCCACCTGTCAACACTGGGTCTGACTGAGGGCCTCCAGGAGAGAGGCCCAAGCAATACGCGCCCCGAGGAGTGTCTTGCCACATGTCACCACTGGGTCTGACTGAGCACCTCCAGGAGAGAGGCCCAAGCAAGACGCGCCCCGAGGAGCGTCTTGCCACATGTCAGCACTCGGTCTGACTGAGCGCCTCCAGGAGAGAGGCCCAAGCAAGACGCGCCCCTAGGAGCGTCTTGCCACATGTCAACACTGGGTCTGACTGAGCGCCTCCAGGAGAGAGGCCCGAGCAAGACGCGCCCCGAGGAGCGTCTTGCCACATGTCAACACTGGGTCTGACAGAGGGCCTCCAGGAGAGAGGCCCAAGCAACACGCGCCCCGAGGAGTGTCTTGACACTTGTCAACACTGGGTCTGACAGAGGGCCTCCAGGAGAGAGGCCCAAGCAATACGCGCCCCGAGGAGCGTCTTGCCATATGTCACCACTGGGTCTGACTGAGCGCCTCCAGGAGAGAGGCCCAAGCAAGACGCGCCCCGAGGAGCATCTTGCCACATGTCAGCACTCGGTCTGACTGAGCGCCTCCAGGAGAGAGAGCCAAGCAAGACGTGCCCCTAGGAGCGTCTTGCCACATGTCAACACTGGGTCTGACAGAGGGCCTCCAGGAGAGAAGCCCAAGCAAGACGCGCCCCGAGGAGCGTCTTGCCACATGTCAACAATGGGTCTGACTGAGGGCCTCCAGGAGAGAAGCCCAAGCAAGACGCGCCTCGAGGAGCGTCTTGCCACATGTCAACAATAGGTCTGACTGAGCGCCTCCAGGAGAGAGGCCCAAGCAAGACGTGCCCCGAGGAGCGTCTTGACACTTGTCAACACTGGGTCTGACTGAGGGCCTCCAGGAGAGAAGCCCAAGCAAGATGCGCCCTGAGGAGTGTCTTGCCACATGTCAACACTGGGTCTGACAGAGGGCCTCCAGGAGAGAGGCCCACGCAACACGCGCCCCGAGGAGCGTCTTGCCATATGTCACCACAGGGTCTGACTGAGCGCCTCCAGGAAAGAGGCCCAAGCAAGACGCGCACCGAGGAGCATCTTGCCACATGTCAGCACTCGGTCTGACTGAGCGCCTCCAGGAGAGAGGCCCAAGCAAGACGTGCCCCGAGGAGCGTCTTGACACTTGTCAACACTGGGTCTGACTGAGGGCCTCCAGGAGAGAAGCCCAAGCAAGACGCGCCCCGAGGAGTGTCTTGCCACATGTCAACACTGGGTCTGACAGAGGGCCTCCAGGAGAGAGGCCCACGCAACACGCTCCCTGAGGAGCGTCTTGCCATATGTCACTACTGGGTCTGACTGAGCGCCTCCAGGAGAGAGGCCCAAGCAAGACGCGCCCCGAGGAGTGTCTTGCCACCTGTCAACACTGGGTCTGACTGAGGGCCTCCAGGAGAGAGGCCCAAGCAATACGCGCCCCGAGGAGTGTCTTGCCACATGTCACCACTGGGTCTGACTGAGCGCCTCCAGGAGAGAGGCCCAAGCAAGACGCGCCCCGAGGAGCGTCTTGCCACATGTCAGCACTCGGTCTGACTGAGCGCCTCCAGGAGAGAGGCCCAAGCAAGACGCGCCCCTAGGAGCGTCTTGCCACATGTCAACACTGGGTCTGACTGAGCGCCTCCAGGAGAGAGGCCCAAGCAAGACGCGCCCCTAGGAGCGTCTTGCAACATGTCAACACTGGGTCTGACTGAGCGCCTCCAGGAGAGAGGCCAAAGTAAGACGCGCCCCGAGGAGTGTCTTGCCACATGTCAACACTGGGTCTGACTGAGTGCCTCCAGGAGAGAGGCCCAAGCAAGACGCGCCCCGAGGAGCGTCTTGCCACATGTCAACACTGGGTCTGACTGAGCGCCTCCAGGAGAGAGGCCCAAGCAAGATGTGCCCCTAGGAGCGTCTTGCCACATGTCAACACTGGGTCTGACTGAGCGCCTCCAGGAGAGAGGCCCGAGCAAGACGCGCCCCGAGGAGCGTCTTGCCACATGTCAACACTGGGTCTGACAGCAGGCCTCCAGGAGAGAGGCCGAAGCAAGACGCGCCCCGAGGAGTGTCTTGCCACATGTCAACACTGGGTCTGACTGAGCCCCTCCAGGAGAGAGGCCCAAGCAAGAAGCGCCCCGAGGAGCGTCTTGCCACATGTCAACAATTGGTCTGACTGAGGGCCTCCAGGAGAGAGGCCCAAGCAAGACGCGCCCCGAGGAGTGTCTTGACACTTGTCAACACTGGGTCTGACTGAGGGCCTCCATGAGAGAAGCCCAAGCAAGACGCGCCCCGAGGAGTGTCTTGCCACATGTCAACACTGGGTCTGACAGAGGGCCTCCAGGAGAGAGGCCCAAGCAACACGCGCCCCGAGGAGCGTCTTGCCATACGTCACCACTGGGTCTGACTGAGCGCCTCCAGGAGAGAGAGCCAAGCAAGACGCGCCCCTAGGAGCGTCTTGCCACATGTCAACACTGGGTCTGACAGAAGGCCTCCAGGAGAGAGGCCCAAGCAAGACGCGCCCCGAGGAGTGTCTTGCCACATGTCAACACTGGGTCTGACTGAGCGCCTCCAGGAGAGAGGCCCAAGCAAGACGCGCACCGAGGAGCGTCTTGCCACATGTCAACACTGGGTCTGACTGAGCGCCTCCAGGAGAGAGGCCCAAGCAAGATGCGCACCGAGGAGTGTCTTGCCACATGTCAGCACTTGGTCTGACTGAGCGCCTCCAGGAGAGAAGCCCAAGCAAGACGCGCCCCTAGGAGCGTCTTGCCACATGTCAACACTGGGTCTGACAGAGGGCCTCCAGGAGAGAGGCCCAAGCAAGACGCGCCCCGAGGAGCGTCTTGCCACATGTCAACACTGGGTCTGACAGACGGCCTCCAGGAGAGAGGCCCAAGCAAGACGCGCCCCGAGGAGTGTCTTGCCACATGTCAATCACTGGGTCTGACTGAGCGCCTCCAGGAGAGAGGCCCAAGCAAGACACGCCCCGAGGAGCGTCTTGACACATGTCAACACTGGGTCTGACTGAGGGCCTCAATGAGATAAGCCCAAGCAAGACGCGCCCCGAGGAGTGTCTTGCCACATGTCAATCACTGGGTCTGACTGAGCGCCTCCAGGAGAGAGGCCCAAGCAAGATGCGCCCCGAGGAGCGTCTTGCCACATGTCAGCACTCGGTCTGACTGAGCGCCTCCAGGAGAGAGGCCCAAGCAAGACGCGCCCCTAGGAGCGTCTTGCCACATGTCAACACTGGGTCTGACTGAGCGCCTCCAGGAGAGAGGCCCAAGCAAGACGCGCCCCGAGGAGTGTCTTGCCACATGTCAACACTGGGTCTGACAGAGGGCCTCCAGGAGAGAGGCCCAAGCAACACGCGCCCCGAGGAGCGTCTTTCCATGTCACCACTGGGTTTGACTGAGCGCCTCAAGGAGAGAGGCCCAAGCAAGACGCGCCCCGAGGAGCGTCTTGCCACATGTCAGCACTCGGTCTGACTGAGTGCCTCCAGGAGAGAGGCCCAAGCAAGATGCGCCCCTAGGAGCGTCTTGCCACATGTCAACACTGGGTCTGACAGCGGGCCTCCAGGAGAGAGGCCCAAGCAAGACGCGCCCCGAGGAGTGTCTTGCCACCTGTCAACACTGGGTCTGACTGAGGGCCTCCAGGAGAGAGGCCCAAGCAATACGCGCCCCGAGGAGTGTCTTGCCACATGTCACCACTGGGTCTGACTGAGCACCTCCAGGAGAGAGGCCCAAGCAAGACGCGCCCCGAGGAGCGTCTTGCCACATGTCAGCACTCGGTCTGACTGAGCGCCTCCAGGAGAGAGGCCCAAGCAAGACGCGCCCCTAGGAGCGTCTTGCCACATGTCAACACTGGGTCTGACTGAGCGCCTCCAGGAGAGAGGCCCAAGCAAGACGCGCCCCGAGGAGCGTCTTGCCACATGTCAACACTGGGTCTGACAGAGGGCCTCCAGGAGAGAGGCCCAAGCAACACGCGCCCCGAGGAGCGTCTTGCCATATGTCACCACTGGGTCTGATTGAGCGCCTCCAGGAGAGAGGCCCAAGCAAGACGCGCCCCGAGGAGCGTCTTGCCACACGTCAGCACTCGGTCTGACTGAGCGCCTCCAGGAGAGAGGCCCAAGCAAGACGCGCCCCTAGGAGCGTCTTGCCACATGTCAACACTGGGTATGACAGAGGGCCTCCAGGAGAGAGGCCCAAGCAATACGTGCCCCGAGGAGCGTCTAGCCACATGTTACCACTGGGTCTGACTTAGCGCCTCCAGGAGAGAGGCCCAAGCAAGACGTGCCCCGAGGAGCGTCTTGCCACATGTCATCACTGGGTCTGACTGAGCGCCTCCAGGAGAGAGGCCCAAGCAAGAAGCGCCCCGAGTAGAGTCTTGCCACATGTCAACACTGGGTCTGACTGAGAGCCTCCAGGAGAGAGGCCCAAGCAAGAAGCGCCCCGAGGAGCGTCTTGCCACATGTCAACAATGGGTCTGACTGAGGGCCTCCAGGAGAGAAGCCCAAGCAAGACGCGCCCCGAGGAGCGTCTTGCCACATATCAACAATGGGTCTGACTGAGCGCCTCCAGGAGAGAGGCCCAAGCAAGATGCGCCCCGAGGAGTGTCTTGACACTTGTCAACACTGGGTCTCACAGAGGGCCTCCAGGAGAGAGGCCCAAGCAAGACGCGCCCCGAGGAGTGTCTTGCCACATGTCAACACTGGGTCTGACTGAGCGCCTCCAGGAGAGAGGCGCAAGCAAGACGCGCCCCGAGGAGCGTCTTGCCACATGTCACCACTGGGTCTGAATGAGAGCGTCCAGGAGAGAGGCCCAAACAAGGCGCGCCCCGAGGAGCGTCTTGCAACATGTCAACACTGGGTCTGACTGAGCGCCTCCAGGAGAGAGGCCAAAGTAAGACGTGCCCCGCGGAGTGTCTTGCCACATGTCAACACTGGGTCTGACTGAGTGCCTCCAGGAGAGAGGCCCAAGCAAGCCGCGCCCCGAGGAGCGTCTTGCCACATGTCAACACTGGGTCTGACTGAGCGCCTCCAGGAGAGAGGCCCAAGCAAGATGTGCCCCGAGGAGCGTCTTGCCACATGTCAACACTGGGTCTGACTGAGCGCCTCCAGGAGATGGCCCAAGCAAGAAGCGCCCCGAGGAGAGTCTTGCCACATGTCAACACTGGGTCTGACTGAGCCCCTCCAGGAGAGAGGCCCAAGCAAGAAGCGCCCCGAGGAGCGTCTTGCCACATGTCAACAATTGGTCTGACTGAGGGCCTCCAGGAGAGAGGCCCAAGCAAGACGCGCCCCGAGGAGTGTCTTGACACTTGTCAACACTGGGTCTGACTGAGGGCCTCCATGAGAGAAGCCCAAGCAAGACGCGCCCCGAGGAGTGTCTTGCCACATGTCAACACTGGGTCTGACAGAGGGCCTCCAGGAGAGAGGCCCAAGCAACACGCGCCCCGAGGAGCGTCTTGCCATACGTCACCACTGGGTCTGACTGAGCGCCTCCAGGAGAGAGAGCCAAGCAAGACGCGCCCCGAGGAGCGTCTTGCCACATGTCAACACTGGGTCTGACAGAAGGCCTCCAGGAGAGAGGCCCAAGCAAGACGCGCCCCGAGGAGTGTCTTGCCACATGTCAACACTGGGTCTGACTGAGCGCCTCCAGGAGAGAGGCCCAAGCAAGACGCGCACCGAGGAGCGTCTTGCCACATGTCAACACTGGGTCTGACTGAGCGCCTCCAGGAGAGAGGCCCAAGCAAGATGCGCACCGAGGAGTGTCTTGCCACATGTCAGCACTTGGTCTGACTGAGCGCCTCCAGGAGAGAAGCCCAAGCAAGACGCGCCCCTAGGAGCGTCTTGCCACATGTCAACACTGGGTCTGACAGAGGGCCTCCAGGAGAGAGGCCCAAGCAAGACGCGCCCCGAGGAGCGTCTTGCCACATGTCAACACTGGGTCTGACAGAGGGCCTCCAGGAGAGAGGCCCAAGCAAGACGCGCCCCGAGGAGTGTCTTGCCACATGTCAATCACTGGGTCTGACTGAGCGCCTCCAGGAGAGAGGCCCAAGCAAGACACGCCCCGAGGAGCGTCTTGACACATGTCAACACTGGGTCTGACTGAGGGCCTCAATGAGATAAGCCCAATCAAGACGCGCCCCAAGGAGCGTCTTGCCACAAGTCAACACTGGGTCTGACAGAGGGCCTCCAGGAGAGAGGCCCAAGCAATACGTGCCCCGAGGAGCGTCTTGCCACATGTCACCACTGGGTCTGATTGAGCGCCTCCAGGAGAGAGGCCCAAGCAAGACGCGCCCCGAGGAGCGTCTTGCCACATGTCAACAATGGGTCTGACTGAGCGCCTCCAGGAGAGAGGCCCAAGCAAGACGCGCCCCGAGGAGTGTCTTGACACTTGTCAACACTGGGTCTGACTGAGGGCCTCCATGAGAGAAGCCCAAGCAAGACGCGCCCCGAGGAGTGTCTTGCCACATGTCAACACTGGGTCTGACAGAGGGCCTCCAGGAGAGAGGCCCAAGCAATACGCGCCCCGAGGAGCGTCTTGCCATACGTCACCACTGGGTCTGACTGAGCGCCTCCAGGAGAGAGTGCCAAACAAGACGCGCCCCTAGGAGCGTCTTGCCACATGTCAACACTGGGTCTGACAGAGGGCCTCCAGGAGAGAGGCCCAAGCAAGACGCGCCCCGAGGAGTGTCTTGCCACATGTCAACACTGGGTCTGACTGAGCGCCTCCAGGAGAGAGGCCCAAGCAAGACGCGCACCGAGGAGCGTCTTGCCACATGTCAACACTGGGTCTGACTGAGCGCCTCCAGGAGAGAGGCCCAAGCAAGACGCGCACCGAGGAGCGTCTTGCCACATGTCAGCACTTGGTCTGACTGAGCGCCTCCAGGAGAGAAGCCCAAGCAAGACGCGCCCCTAGGAGCGTCTTGCCACATGTCAACACTGGGTCTGACAGAGGGCCTCTAGGAGAGAGGCCCAAGCAAGACGCACCCCGAGGAGCGTCTTGCCACATGTCAACACTGGGTCTGACAGAGGGCCTCCAGGAGAGAGGCCCAAGCAAGACGCGCCCCGAGGAGTGTCTTGCCACATGTCAATCACTGGGTCTGACTGAGCGCCTCCAGGAGAGAGGCCCAAGCAAGACACGCCCCGAGGAGCGTCTTGACACATGTAAACACTGGGTCTGACTGAGGGCCTCAATGAGATAAGCCCAATCAAGACGCGCCCCGAGGAGCGTCTTGCCACAAGTCAACACTGGGTCTGACAGAGGGCCTCCAGGAGAGAGGCCCAAGCAATACGTGCCCCGAGGAGCGTCTTGCCACATGTCACCACTGGGTCTGATTGAGCGCCTCCAGGAGAGAGAGCCAAGCAAGACGCGCCCCTAGGAGCGTCTTGCCACATGTCAACACTGGGTCTGACAGAAGGCCTCCAGGAGAGAGGCCCAAGCAAGACGCGCCCCGAGGAGTGTCTTGCCACATGTCAACACTGGGTCTGACTGAGCGCCTCCAGGAGAGAGGCCCAAGCAAGACGCGCACCGAGGAGCGTCTTGCCACATGTCAACACTGGGTCTGACTGAGCGCCTCCAGGAGAGAGGCCCAAGCAAGATGCGCACCGAGGAGTGTCTTGCCACATGTCAGCACTTGGTCTGACTGAGCGCCTCCAGGAGAGAAGCCCAAGCAAGACGCGCCCCTAGGAGCGTCTTGCCACATGTCAACACTGGGTCTGACAGAGGGCCTCCAGGAGAGAGGCCCAAGCAAGACGCGCCCCGAGGAGCGTCTTGCCACATGTCAACACTGGGTCTGACAGAGGGCCTCCAGGAGAGAGGCCCAAGCAAGACGCGCCCCGAGGAGTGTCTTGCCACATGTCAATCACTGGGTCTGACTGAGCGCCTCCAGGAGAGAGGCCCAAGCAAGACACGCCCCGAGGAGCGTCTTGACACATGTCAACACTGGGTCTGACTGAGGGCCTCAATGAGATAAGCCCAAGCAAGACGCGCCCCGAGGAGTGTCTTGCCACATGTCAATCACTGGGTCTGACTGAGCGCCTCCAGGAGAGAGGCCCAAGCAAGATGCGCCCCGAGGAGCGTCTTGCCACATGTCAGCACTCGGTCTGACTGAGCGCCTCCAGGAGAGAGGCCCAAGCAAGACGCGCCCCGAGGAGCGTCTTGCCACATGTCAACACTCGGTCTGACTGAGTGCCTCCAGGAGAGAGGCCCAAGCAAGATGCGCCCCTAGGAGCGTCTTTTCACATGTCAACACTGGGTCTGACAGCGGGCCTCCAGGAGAGAGGCCCAAGCAAGACGCGCCCCTTGGAGTGTCTTGCCACCTGTCAACACTGGGTCTGACTGAGGGCCTCCAGGAGAGAGGCCCAAGCAATACGCGCCCCGAGGAGTGTCTTGCCACATGTCACCACTGGGTCTGACTGAGCGCCTCCAGGAGAGAGGCCCAAGCAAGACGCGCCCCGAGGAGCGTCTTGCCACATGTCAGCACTCGGTCTGACTGAGCGCCTCCAGGAGAGAGGCCCAAGCAAGACGCGCCCCTAGGAGCGTCTTGCCACATGTCAACACTGGGTCTGACTGAGCGCCTCCAGGAGAGAGGCCCAAGCAAGACGCGCCCCGAGGAGCGTCTTTCCACATGTCAACACTGGGTCTGACAGAGGGCCTCCAGGAGAGAGGCCCAAGCAACACGCGCCCCGAGGAGCGTCTTGCCATATGTCACCACTGGGTCTGATTGAGCGCCTCCAGGAGAGAGGCCCAAGCAAGACGCGCCCCGAGGAGCGTCTTGCCACACGTCAGCACTCGGTCTGACTGAGCGCCTCCAGGAGAGAGGCCCAAGCAAGACGCGCCCCTAGGAGCGTCTTGCCACATGTCAACACTGGGTATGACAGAGGGCCTCCAGGAGAGAGGCCCAAGCAATACGTGCCCCGAGGAGCGTCTAGCCACATGTTACCACTGGGTCTGACTTAGCGCCTCCAGGAGAGAGGCCCAAGCAAGACGTGCCCCGAAGAGTGTCTTGCCACATGTCACCACTGGGTCTGACAGAGGGCCTCCAGGAGAGAGGCCCAAGCAATACGCGCCCCGAGGAGCGTCTTGACACATGTCAACACTGGGTCTGACTGAGGGCCTCAATGAGATAAGCCCAAGCAAGACGCGCCCCGAGGAGTGTCTTGCCACATGTCAATCACTGGGTCTGACTGAGCGCCTCCAGGAGAGAGGCCCAAGCAAGATGCGCCCCGAGGAGCGTCTTGCCACATGTCAGCACTCGGTCTGACTGAGCGCCTCCAGGAGAGAGGCCCAAGCAAGACGCGCCCCTAGGAGCGTCTTGCCACATGTCAACACTGGGTCTGACTGAGCGCCTCCAGGAGAGAGGCCCAAGCAAGACGCGCCCCGAGGAGTGTCTTGCCACATGTCAACACTGGGTCTGACAGAGGGCCTCCAGGAGAGAGGCCCAAGCAACACGCGCCCCGAGGAGCGTCTTTCCATATGTCACCACTGGGTTTGACTGAACGCCTCAAGGAGAGAGGCCCAAGCAAGACGCGCCCCGAGGAGCGTCTTGCCACATGTCAGCACTCGGTCTGACTGAGTGCCTCCAGGAGAGAGGCCCAAGCAAGATGCGCCCCTAGGAGCGTCTTGCCACATGTCAACACTGGGTCTGACAGCGGGCCTCCAGGAGAGAGGCCCAAGCAAGACGCGCCCCGAGGAGTGTCTTGCCACCTGTCAACACTGGGTCTGACTGAGGGCCTCCAGGAGAGAGGCCCAAGCAATACGCGCCCCGAGGAGTGTCTTGCCACATGTCACCACTGGGTCTGACTGAGCACCTCCAGGAGAGAGGCCCAAGCAAGACGCGCCCCGAGGAGCGTCTTGCCACATGTCAGCACTCGGTCTGACTGAGCGCCTCCAGGAGAGAGGCCCAAGCAAGACGCGCCCCTAGGAGCGTCTTGCCACATGTCAACACTGGGTCTGACTGAGCGCCTCCAGGAGAGAGGCCCAAGCAAGACGCGCCCCGAGGAGCGTCTTGCCACATGTCAACACTGGGTCTGACAGAGGGCCTCCAGGAGAGAGGCCCAAGCAACACGCGCCCCGAGGAGCGTCTTGCCATATGTCACCACTGGGTCTGATTGAGCGCCTCCAGGAGAGAGGCCCAAGCAAGACGCGCCCCGAGGAGCGTCTTGCCACACGTCAGCACTCGGTCTGACTGAGCGCCTCCAGGAGAGAGGCCCAAGCAAGACGCGCCCCTAGGAGCGTCTTGCCACATGTCAACACTGGGTATGACAGAGGGCCTCCAGGAGAGAGGCCCAAGCAATACGTGCCCCGAGGAGCGTCTAGCCACATGTTACCACTGGGTCTGACTTAGCGCCTCCAGGAGAGAGGCCCAAGCAAGACGTGCCCCGAGGAGCGTCTTGCCACATGTCATCACTGGGTCTGACTGAGCGCCTCCAGGAGAGAGGCCCAAGCAAGAAGCGCCCCGAGTAGAGTCTTGCCACATGTCAACACTGGGTCTGACTGAGAGCCTCCAGGAGAGAGGCCCAAGCAAGAAGCGCCCCGAGGAGCGTCTTGCCACATGTCAACAATGGGTCTGACTGAGGGCCTCCAGGAGAGAAGCCCAAGCAAGACGCGCCCCGAGGAGCGTCTTGCCACATATCAACAATGGGTCTGACTGAGCGCCTCCAGGAGAGAGGCCCAAGCAAGATGCGCCCCGAGGAGTGTCTTGACACTTGTCAACACTGGGTCTCACAGAGGGCCTCCAGGAGAGAGGCCCAAGCAAGACGCGCCCCGAGGAGTGTCTTGCCACATGTCAACACTGGGTCTGACTGAGCGCCTCCAGGAGAGAGGCGCAAGCAAGACGCGCCCCGAGGAGCGTCTTGCCACATGTCACCACTGGGTCTGAATGAGAGCGTCCAGGAGAGAGGCCCAAACAAGGCGCGCCCCGAGGAGCGTCTTGCAACATGTCAACACTGGGTCTGACTGAGCGCCTCCAGGAGAGAGGCCAAAGTAAGACGTGCCCCGCGGAGTGTCTTGCCACATGTCAACACTGGGTCTGACTGAGTGCCTCCAGGAGAGAGGCCCAAGCAAGACGCGCCCCGAGGAGCGTCTTGCCACATGTCAACACTGGGTCTGACTGAGCGCCTCCAGGAGAGAGGCCCAAGCAAGATGTGCCCCGAGGAGCGTCTTGCCACATGTCAACACTGGGTCTGACTGAGCGCCTCCAGGAGATGGCCCAAGCAAGAAGCGCCCCGAGGAGAGTCTTGCCACATGTCAACACTGGGTCTGACTGAGCCCCTCCAGGAGAGAGGCCCAAGCAAGAAGCGCCCCGAGGAGCGTCTTGCCACATGTCAACAATTGGTCTGACTGAGGGCCTCCAGGAGAGAGGCCCAAGCAAGACGCGCCCCGAGGAGTGTCTTGACACTTGTCAACACTGGGTCTGACTGAGGGCCTCCATGAGAGAAGCCCAAGCAAGACGCGCCCCGAGGAGTGTCTTGCCACATGTCAACACTGGGTCTGACAGAGGGCCTCCAGGAGAGAGGCCCAAGCAACACGCGCCCCGAGGAGCGTCTTGCCATACGTCACCACTGGGTCTGACTGAGCGCCTCCAGGAGAGAGAGCCAAGCAAGACGCGCCCCTAGGAGCGTCTTGCCACATGTCAACACTGGGTCTGACAGAAGGCCTCCAGGAGAGAGGCCCAAGCAAGACGCGCCCCGAGGAGTGTCTTGCCACATGTCAACACTGGGTCTGACTGAGCGCCTCCAGGAGAGAGGCCCAAGCAAGATGCGCACCGAGGAGTGTCTTGCCACATGTCAGCACTTGGTCTGACTGAGCGCCTCCAGGAGAGAAGCCCAAGCAAGACGCGCCCCTAGGAGCGTCTTGCCACATGTCAACACTGGGTCTGACAGAGGGCCTCCAGGAGAGAGGCCCAAGCAAGACGCGCCCCGAGGAGCGTCTTGCCACATGTCAACACTGGGTCTGACAGAGGGCCTCCAGGAGAGAGGCCCAAGCAAGACGCGCCCCGAGGAGTGTCTTGCCACATGTCAATCACTGGGTCTGACTGAGCGCCTCCAGGAGAGAGGCCCAAGCAAGACACGCCCCGAGGAGCGTCTTGACACATGTCAACACTGGGTCTGACTGAGGGCCTCAATGAGATAAGCCCAATCAAGACGCGCCCCGAGGAGCGTCTTGCCACAAGTCAACACTGGGTCTGACAGAGGGCCTCCAGGAGAGAGGCCCAAGCAATACGTGCCCCGAGGAGCGTCTTGCCACATGTCACCACTGGGTCTGATTGAGCGCCTCCAGGAGAGAGGCCCAAGCAAGACGCGCCCCGAGGAGCGTCTTGCCACATGTCAACAATGGGTCTGACTGAGCGCCTCCAGGAGAGAGGCCCAAGCAAGACGCGCCCCGAGGAGTGTCTTGACACTTGTCAACACTGGGTCTGACTGAGGGCCTCCATGAGAGAAGCCCAAGCAAGACGCGCCCCGAGGAGTGTCTTGCCACATGTCAACACTGGGTCTGACAGAGGGCCTCCAGGAGAGAGGCCCAAGCAATACGCGCCCCGAGGAGCGTCTTGCCATACGTCACCACTGGGTCTGACTGAGCGCCTCCAGGAGAGAGTGCCAAACAAGACGCGCCCCTAGGAGCGTCTTGCCACATGTCAACACTGGGTCTGACAGAGGGCCTCCAGGAGAGAGGCCCAAGCAAGACGCGCCACGAGGAGTGTCTTGCCACATGTCAACACTGGGTCTGACTGAGCGCCTCCAGGAGAGAGGCCCAAGCAAGACGCGCACCGAGGAGCGTCTTGCCACATGTCAACACTGGGTCTGACTGAGCGCCTCCAGGAGAGAGGCCCAAGCAAGACGCGCACCGAGGAGCGTCTTGCCACATGTCAACACTGGGTCTGACAGAGGGCCTCCAGGAGAGAGGCCCAAGCAAGACGCGCCCCGAGGAGCGTCTTGCCACATGTCAACACTGGGTCTGACAGAGGGCCTCCAGGAGAGAGGCCCAAGCAAGACGCGCCCCGAGGAGCGTCTTGCCACATGTCAACACTGGGTCTGACAGAGGGCCTCCAGGAGAGAGGCCCAAGCAAGACGCGCCCCGAGGAGCGTCTTGCCACATGTCAACACTGGGTCTGACAGAGGGCCTCCAGGAGAGAGGCCCAAGCAAGACGCGCCCCGAGGAGTGTCTTGCCACATGTCAATCACTGGGTCTGACTGAGCGCCTCCAGGAGAGAGGCCCAAGCAAGACACGCCCCGAGGAGCGTCTTGACACATGTAAACACTGGGTCTGACTGAGGGCCTCAATGAGATAAGCCCAATCAAGACGCGCCCCGAGGAGCGTCTTGCCACAAGTCAACACTGGGTCTGACAGAGGGCCTCCAGGAGAGAGGCCCAAGCAATACGTGCCCCGAGGAGCGTCTTGCCACATGTCACCACTGGGTCTGATTGAGCGCCTCCAGGAGAGAGAGCCAAGTGAGACGCGCCCCTAGGAGCGTCTTGCCACATGTCAACACTGGGTCTGACAGAAGGCCTCCAGGAGAGAGGCCCAAGCAAGACGCGCCCCGAGGAGTGTCTTGCCACATGTCAACACTGGGTCTGACTGAGCGCCTCCAGGAGAGAGGCCCAAGCAAGACGCGCACCGAGGAGCGTCTTGCCACATGTCAACACTGGGTCTGACTGAGCGCCTCCAGGAGAGAGGCCCAAGCAAGATGCGCACCGAGGAGCGTCTTGCCACATGTCAGCACTTGGTCTGACTGAGCGCCTCCAGGAGAGAAGCCCAAGCAAGACGCGCCCCTAGGAGCGTCTTGCCACATGTCAACACTGGGTCTGACAGAGGGCCTCCAGGAGAGAGGCCCAAGCAAGACGCGCCCCGAGGAGCGTCTTGCCACATGTCAACACTGGGTCTGACAGAGGGCCTCCAGGAGAGAGGCCCAAGCAAGACGCGCCCCGAGGAGTGTCTTGCCACATGTCAATCACTGGGTCTGACTGAGCGCCTCCAGGAGAGAGGCCCAAGCAAGACACGCCCCGAGGAGCGTCTTGACACATGTCAACACTGGGTCTGACTGAGGGCCTCAATGAGATAAGCCCAAGCAAGACGCGCCCCGAGGAGTGTCTTGCCACATGTCAATCACTGGGTCTGACTGAGCGCCTCCAGGAGAGAGGCCCAAGCAAGATGCGCCCCGAGGAGCGTCTTGCCACATGTCAGCACTCGGTCTGACTGAGCGCCTCCAGGAGAGAGGCCCAAGCAAGACGCGCCCCTAGGAGCGTCTTGCCACATGTCAACACTGGGTCTGACTGAGCGCCTCCAGGAGAGAGGCCCAAGCAAGACGCGCCCCGAGGAGTGTCTTGCCACATGTCAACACTGGGTCTGACAGAGGGCCTCCAGGAGAGAGGCCCAAGCAACACGCGCCCCGAGGAGCGTCTTTCCATATGTCACCACTGGGTTTGACTGAGCGCCTCAAGGAGAGAGGCCCAAGCAAGACGCGCCCCGAGGAGCGTCTTGCCACATGTCAGCACTCGGTCTGACTGAGTGCCTCCAGGAGAGAGGCCCAAGCAAGATGCGCCCCTAGGAGCGTCTTGCCACATGTCAACACTGGGTCTGACAGCGGGCCTCCAGGAGAGAGGCCCAAGCAAGACGCGCCCCGAGGAGTGTCTTGCCACCTGTCAACACTGGGTCTGACTGAGGGCCTCCAGGAGAGAGGCCCAAGCAATACGCGCCCCGAGGAGTGTCTTGCCACATGTCACCACTGGGTCTGACTGAGCACCTCCAGGAGAGAGGCCCAAGCAAGACGCGCCCCGAGGAGCGTCTTGCCACATGTCAGCACTCGGTCTGACTGAGCGCCTCCAGGAGAGAGGCCCAAGCAAGACGCGCCCCTAGGAGCGTCTTGCCACATGTCAACACTGGGTCTGACTGAGCGCCTCCAGGAGAGAGGCCCAAGCAAGACGCGCCCCGAGGAGCGTCTTGCCACATGTCAACACTGGGTCTGACAGAGGGCCTCCAAGAGAGAGGCCCAAGCAACACGCGCCCCGAGGAGCGTCTTGCCATATGTCACCACTGGGTCTGATTGAGCGCCTCCAGGAGAGAGGCCCAAGCAAGACGCGCCCCGAGGAGCGTCTTGCCACACGTCAGCACTCGGTCTGACTGAGCGCCTCCAGGAGAGAGGCCCAAGCAAGACGCGCCCCTAGGAGCGTCTTGCCACATGTCAACACTGGGTATGACAGAGGGCCTCCAGGAGAGAGGCCCAAGCAATACGTGCCCCGAGGAGCGTCTAGCCACATGTTACCACTGGGTCTGACTTAGCGCCTCCAGGAGAGAGGCCCAAGCAAGACGTGCCCCGAGGAGCGTCTTGCCACATGTCATCACTGGGTCTGACTGAGCGCCTCCAGGAGAGAGGCCCAAGCAAGAAGCACCCCGAGTAGAGTCTTGACACATGTCAACTCTGGGTCTGACTGAGCGCCTCCAGGAGAGAGGCCCAAGCAAGAAGCGCCCCGAGGAGCGTCTTGCCACATGTCAACAATGGGTCTGACTGAGGGCCTCCAGGAGAGAAGCCCAAGCAAGACGCGCCCCGAGGAGAGTCTTGCCACATATCAACACTGGGTCTGACTGAGCGCCTCCAGGAGAGAGGCGCAAGCAAGACGCGCCCCGAGGAGCGTCTTGCCACATGTCACCACTGGGTCTGAATGAGAGCGTCCAGGAGAGAGGCCCAAACAAGGCGCGCTCCGAGGAGCGTCTTGCAACATGTCAACACTGGGTCTGACTGAGCGCCTCCAGGAGAGAGGCCAAAGTAAGACGTGCCCCGAGGAGTGTCTTGCCACATGTCAACACTGGGTCTGACTGAGTGCCTCCAGGAGAGAGGCCCAAGCAAGACGCGCCCCGAGGAGCGTCTTGCCACATGTCAACACTGGGTCTGACTGAGCGCCTCCAGGAGAGAGGCCCAAGCAAGATGTGCCCCGAGGAGCGTCTTGCCACATGTCAACACTGGGTCTGACTGAGCGCCTCCAGGAGATGGCCCAAGCAAGAAGCGCCCCGAGGAGAGTCTTGCCACATGTCAACACTGGGTCTGACTGAGCCCCTCCAGGAGAGAGGCCCAAGCAAGAAGCGCCCCGAGGAGCGTCTTGCCACATGTCAACAATTGGTCTGACTGAGGGCCTCCAGGAGAGAGGCCCAAGCAAGACGCGCCCCGAGGAGTGTCTTGACACTTGTCAACACTGGGTCTTACTGAGGGCCTCCATGAGAGAAGCCCAAGCAAGACGCGCCCCGAGGAGTGTCTTGCCACATGTCAACACTGGGTCTGACAGAGGGCCTCCAGGAGAGAGGCCCAAGCAACACGCGCCCCGAGGAGCGTCTTGCCATACGTCACCACTGGGTCTGACTGAGCGCCTCCAGGAGAGAGAGCCAAGCAAGACGCGCCCCTAGGAGCGTCTTGCCACATGTCAACACTGGGTCTGACAGAAGGCCTCCAGGAGAGAGGCCCAAGCAAGACGCGCCCCGAGGAGTGTCTTGCCACATGTCAACACTGGGTCTGACTGAGCGCCTCCAGGAGAGAGGCCCAAGCAAGACGCGCACCGAGGAGCGTCTTGCCACATGTCAACACTGGGTCTGACTGAGCGCCTCCAGGAGAGAGGCCCAAGCAAGATGCGCACCGAGGAGTGTCTTGCCACATGTCAGCACTTGGTCTGACTGAGCGCCTCCAGGAGAGAAGCCCAAGCAAGACGCGCCCCTAGGAGCGTCTTGCCACATGTCAACACTGGGTCTGACAGAGGGCCTCCAGGAGAGAGGCCCAAGCAAGACGCGCCCCGAGGAGCGTCTTGCCACATGTCAACACTGGGTCTGACAGAGGGCCTCCAGGAGAGAGGCCCAAGCAAGACGCGCCCCGAGGAGTGTCTTGCCACATGTCAATCACTGGGTCTGACTGAGCGCCTCCAGGAGAGAGGCCCAAGCAAGACACGCCCCGAGGAGCGTCTTGACACATGTCAACACTGGGTCTGACTGAGGGCCTCAATGAGATAAGCCCAATCAAGACGCGCCCCGAGGAGCGTCTTGCCACAAGTCAACACTGGGTCTGACAGAGGGCCTCCAGGAGAGAGGCCCAAGCAATACGTGCCCCGAGGAGCGTCTTGCCACATGTCACCACTGGGTCTGATTGAGCGCCTCCAGGAGAGAGGCCCAAGCAAGACGCGCCCCGAGGAGCGTCTTGCCACATGTCAACAATGGGTCTGACTGAGCGCCTCCAGGAGAGAGGCCCAAGCAAGACGCGCCCCGAGGAGTGTCTTGACACTTGTCAACACTGGGTCTGACTGAGGGCCTCCATGAGAGAAGCCCAAGCAAGACGCGCCCCGAGGAGTGTCTTGCCACATGTCAACACTGGGTCTGACAGAGGGCCTCCAGGAGAGAGGCCCAAGCAATACGCGCCCCGAGGAGCGTCTTGCCATACGTCACCACTGGGTCTGACTGAGCGCCTCCAGGAGAGAGTGCCAAACAAGACGCGCCCCTAGGAGCGTCTTGCCACATGTCAACACTGGGTCTGACAGAGGGCCTCCAGGAGAGAGGCCCAAGCAAGACGCGCCCCGAGGAGTGTCTTGCCACATGTCAACACTGGGTCTGACTGAGCGCCTCCAGGAGAGAGGCCCAAGCAAGACGCGCACCGAGGAGCGTCTTGCCACATGTCAACACTGGGTCTGACTGAGCGCCTCCAGGAGAGAGGCCCAAGCAAGACGCGCACCGAGGAGCGTCTTGCCACATGTCAGCACTTGGTCTGACTGAGCGCCTCCAGGAGAGAAGCCCAAGCAAGACGCGCCCCTAGGAGCGTCTTGCCACATGTCAACACTGGGTCTGACAGAGGGCCTCCAGGAGAGAGGCCCAAGCAAGACGCGCCCCGAGGAGCGTCTTGCCACATGTCAACACTGGGTCTGACAGAGGGCCTCCAGGAGAGAGGCCCAAGCAAGACGCGCCCCGAGGAGTGTCTTGCCACATGTCAATCACTGGGTCTGACTGAGCGCCTCCAGGAGAGAGGCCCAAGCAAGACACGCCCCGAGGAGCGTCTTGACACATGTCAACACTGGGTCTGACTGAGGGCCTCAATGAGATAAGCCCAATCAAGACGCGCCCCGAGGAGCGTCTTGCCACAAGTCAACACTGGGTCTGACAGAGGGCCTCCAGGAGAGAGGCCCAAGCAATACGTGCCCCGAGGAGCGTCTTGCCACATGTCACCACTGGGTCTGATTGAGCGCCTCCAGGAGAGAGGCCCAAGTAAGACGCGCCCCGAGGAGCGTCTTGCCACATGTCACCACTGGGTCTGACTGAGCGCCTCCAGGAGAGAGGCCCAAGCAAGACGTGCCCCGAGGAGCGTCTTGCCACATGTCAACACTGGGTCTGACTGAGCGCCTCCAGGAGAGAGGCCCAAGCAAGAACTGCCCCGAGGAGCGTCTTGCCTCTTGTCAACAATGGGTCTGACTGAGGGCCTCCAGGAGAGAAGCCCAAGCAAGACGCGCCCCGAGGAGCGTTTTGACACTTGTCAACACTGGGTCTGACTGAGGGCCTCCATGAGAGAGGCCCAAGCAAGACGCGCCCCGAGGAGTGTCTTGCCACATGTCATCACTGGGTCTGACTGAGCGCCTCCAGGAGAGAGGCCCAAGCAAGAAGCGCCCCGAGGAGCGTCTTTCCACATGTCAACAATGGGTCTGACTGAGGGCCTCCAGGAGAGAGGCCCAAGCAAGACGCGCCCCGAGGAGCGTCTTGCCACATGTCAACAATGGGTCTGTCTGAGTGCCTCCAGGAGAGAGGCCCAAGCAAGACGCGCCCCGAGGAGCGTTTTGACACTTGTCAACACTGGGTCTGACTGAGGGCCTCCATGAGAGAGGCCCAAGCAAGACGCGCCCCGAGGAGTGTCTTGCCACATGTCATCACTGGGTCTGACTGAGCGCCTCCAGGAGAGAGGCCCAAGCAAGAAGCGCCCCGAGGAGCGTCTTTCCACATGTCAACAATGGGTCTGACTGAGGGCCTCCAGGAGAGAGGCCCAAGCAAGACGCGCCCCGAGGAGTGTCTTGACACTTGTCAACACTGGGTCTGACTGAGGGCCTCCATGAGAGAAGCCCAAGATAGACGCGCCCCGAGGAGTGTCTTGCCACATGTCAACACTGGGTCTGACAGAGGGCCTCCAGGGGAGAGGCCCAAGCAATACGCGCCCCGAGGAGCGTCTTGCCATACGTCACCACTGGGTCTGACTGAGCGCCTCCAGGAGAGAGGCCCAAGCAAGACGCGCCCCGAGGAGCGTCTTGCCACATGTCAGCACTCGGTCTGACTGAGCGCCTCCAGGAGAGAGAGCCAAGCAAGACGCGCCCCTAGGAGCGTCTTGCCACATGTCAACACTGGGTCTGACAGAGGGCCTCCAGGAGAGAGGCCCAAGCAAGACGCGCCCCGAGGAGTGTCTTGCCACAAGTCAACACTGGGTCTGACAGAGGGCCTCCAGGAGAGAGGCCCAAGCAATACGTGCCCCGAGGAGCGTCTTGCCACATGTCACCACTGGGTCTGATTGAGCGCCTCCAGGAGAGAGGCCCAAGTAAGACGCGCCCCGAGGAGCGTCTTGCCACATGTCACCACTGGGTCTGACTGAGCGCCTCCAGGAGAGAGGCCCAAGCATGAAGCGCCCCGAGGAGCGTCTTGCCACATGTCAACACTGGGTCTGACAGAGGGCCTCCAGGAGAGAGGCCCAAGCAAGATGCGCCCCGAGGAGTGTCTTGCCACATGTCAACACTGGGTCTGACAGAGGGCCTCCAGGAGAGAGGCCCAAGTAAGACGCGCCCCGAGGAGCGTCTTGCCACATGTCACCACTGGGTCTGACTGAGCGCCTCCAGGAGAGAGGCCCAAGCAAGACGCGCCCCGAGGAGCGTCTTGCCACATGTCAACACTGGGTCTGACAGAGGGCCTCCAGGAGAGAGGCCCAAGCAAGACGCGCCCCGAGGAGTGTCTTGCCACATGTCAATCACTGGGTCTGACTGAGCGCCTCCAGGAGAGAGGCCCAAGCAAGACACGCCCCGAGGAGCGTCTTGACACATGTCAACACTGGGTCTGACTGAGGGCCTCAATGAGATAAGCCCAATCAAGACGCGCCCCGAGGAGCGTCTTGCCACAAGTCAACACTGGGTCTGACAGAGGGCCTCCAGGAGAGAGGCCCAAGCAATACGTGCCCCGAGGAGCGTCTTGCCACATGTCACCACTGGGTCTGATTGAGCGCCTCCAGGAGAGAGGCCCAAGTAAGACGCGCCCCGAGGAGCGTCTTGCCACATGTCACCACTGGGTCTGACTGAGCGCCTCCAGGAGAGAGGCCCAAGCATGAAGCGCCCCGAGGAGCGTCTTGCCACATGTCAACACTGGGTCTGACTGAGCGCCTCCAGGAGAGAGGCCCAAGCAAGACGTGCCCCGAGGAGCGTCTTGCCACATGTCAACACTGGGTCTGACTGAGCGCCTCCAGGAGAGAGGCCCAAGCAAGAACCGCCCCGAGGAGCGTCTTGCCTCTTGTCAACAACGGGTCTGACTGAGGGCCTCCAGGAGAGAAGCCCAAGCAAGACGCGCCCCGAGGAGCGTCTTGCCACATGTCAACAATGGGTCTGACTGAGTGCCTCCAGGAGAGAGGCCCAAGCAAGACGCGCCCCGAGGAGTGTCTTGACACTTGTCAACACTGGGTCTGACTGAGCGCCTCCATGAGAGAAGCCCAAGCAAGAAGCTCCCCGAGGAGTGTCTTGACACTTGTCAACACTGGGTCTGACTGAGGGCCTCCATGAGAGAAGCCCAAGCAAGACGCGCCCCGAGGAGTGTCTTGCCACATGTCAACACTGGGTCTGACAGAGGGCCTCCAGGAGAGAGGCCCAAGCAACACGCGCCCCGAGGAGCGTCTTGCCATATGTCACCACTGGGTCTGACTGAGTGCCTCCAGGAGAGAGGCCCAAGCAAGACGCGCCCTGAGGAGCGTCTTGACACTTGTCAACACTGGGTCTGACTGAGGGCCTCCATGAGAGAGGCCCAAGCAAGACGTGCCCCGAGGAGCGTCTTGCCACATGTCAACACTGGGTCTGACAGAGGGCCTCCAGGAGAGAGGCCCAAGCAAGACTCGCCCCGAGGAGCGTCTTGCCACATGTCACCACTGGGTCTGACTGAGCGCCTCTAGGAGAGAGGCCCAAGCAAGACGCGCCCCGAGGAGCGTCATGCCACATGTCACTACTCGGTTTGACTGAGCGCCTCCAGGAGAGAGGCCCAAGCAAGACGCGCTCCGAGGAGCGTCTTGCCACGTGTCAACACTGCGTCTGATTGAGGGCCTCCAGGAGAGAGGCCCAAGCAAGACGCGCCCCGAGGAGCGTCTTGCCACATGTCAACACTGGGTCTGACAGAGGGCCTCCAGGAGAGAGGCCCAAGTAAGACGCGCCCCGAGGAGCGTCTTGCCACATGTCAACACTGGGTCTGACTGAGCGCCTCCAGGAGAGAGGCCCAAGCAAGACGCGCCCCGAGGAGCGTCTTGACACTTGTCAACACTGGGTCTGACTGAGGGCCTCCGTGAGAGAGGCCCAAGCAAGACGCGCCCCGAGAAGCGTCTTGCAACATGTCAACACTGGGTCTGACAGAGGGCCTCCAGGAGAGAGGCCCAAGCAAGACGCGCCCCGAGGAGTGTCTTGCCACATGTCACCACTGGGTCTGACTGAGCGCCTCTAGGAGAGAGGCCCAAGCAAGACGCGCCCCGAGGAGCGTCATGCCACATGTCACTACTCGGTCTGACTGAGCGCCTCCAGGAGAGAGGCCCAAGCAAGACGCGCCCCAAGGAGTGTCTTGACACTTGTTAACACTGGGTCTGACTGAGGGCCTCCATGAGAGAAGCCCAAGCAAGACGTGCCCCGAGGAGTGTCTTGCCACATGTCAACACTGGGTCTGACAGAGGGCCTCCAGGAGAGAGGCCCAAGCAATACGCGCCCCGAGGAGCGTCTTGCCACATGTCAACACTGGGTCTGACTGAGCGCCTCCAGGAGAGAGGCCCAAGTAAGACGCGCCCCGAGGAGCGTCATGCCACATGTCAACAATGGGTCTGACTGATCGCCTCCAGGAGAGAGGCCCAAGCAAGACGTGCCCCGAGGAGCGTCTTGACACTTGTCAACACTGGGTCTGACTGAGGGCCTCCATGAGAGAGGCCCAAGCAAGACTCGCCCCGAGAAGCGTCTTGCCACATGTCAACACTGGGTCTGACAGAGGGCCTCCAGGAGAGAGGCCAAAGCAAGACACGCCCCGAGGAGTGTCTTGCCACATGTCACCACTGGGTCTGACTGAGCGCCTCTAGCAGAGAGGCTCAAGCAAGACGCGCCCCGAAGAGCGTCATGCCACATGTCACTACTCGGTCTGACTGAGCGCCTCCAGGAGAGAGGCCCAAGCAAGACGCGCCCCGAGGAGTGTCTTGACACTTGTTAACACTGGGTCTGACTGAGGGCCTCCATGAGAGAAGCCCAAGCAAGACGTGCCCCGAGGAGTGTCTTGCCACATGTCAACACTGGGTCTGACAGAGGGCCTCCAGGAGAGAGGCCCAAGCAATACGCGCCCCGAGGAGCGTCTTGCCATATGTCACCACTGGGTCTGACTGAGCGCCTCCAGGAGAGAGGCCCAAGCAAGACGCGCCCCGAGGAGCATCTTGCCACATGTCAGCACTCGGTCTGACTGAGCGCCTCCAGGATAGAGAGCCAAGCAAGACGTGCCCCTAGGAGCGTCTTGCCACATGTCAACACTGGGTCTGACAGAGGGCCTCCAGGAGAGAAGCCCAAGCAAGACGCGCCCCGAGGAGCGTCTTGCCACATGTCAACAATGGGTCTGACTGAGGGCCTCCAGGAGAGAAGCCCAAGCAAGACGCGCCCCGAGGAGCGTCTTGCCACATGTCAACAATGGGTCTGACTGAGCGCCTCCAGGAGAGAGGCCCAAGCAAGACGTGCCCCGAGGAGCGTCTTGACACTTGTCAACACTGGGTCTGACTGAGGGCCTCCAGGAGAGAAGCCCAAGCAAGATGCGCCCTGAGGAGTGTCTTGCCACATGTCAACACTGGGTCTGACAGAGGGCCTCCAGGAGAGAGGCCCACGCAACACGCGCCCCGAGGAGCGTCTTGCCATATGTCACCACAGGGTCTGACTGAGCGCCTCCAGGAAAGAGGCCCAAGCAAGACGCGCACCGAGGAGCGTCTTGCCACATGTCAGCACTCGGTCTGACTGAGCGCCTCCAGGAGAGAGGCCCAAGCAAGACGTGCCCCGAGGAGCGTCTTGACACTTGTCAACACTGGGTCTGACTGAGGGCCTCCAGGAGAGAAGCCCAAGCAAGACGCGCCCCGAGGAGTGTCTTGCCACATGTCAACACTGGGTCTGACAGAGGGCCTCCAGGAGAGAGGCCCACGCAACACGCTCCCTGAGGAGCGTCTTGCCATATGTCACCACTGGGTCTGACTGAGCGCCTCCAGGAGAGAGGCCCAAGCAAGACGCGCACCGAGGAGCGTCTTGCCACATGTCAGCACTCGGTCTGACTGAGCGCCTCCAGGAGAGAGGCCCAAGCAAGACGCGCCCATAGGAGCGTCTTGCCACATGTCAACACTGGGTCTGACAGAGGGCCTCCAGGAGAGAGGCCCAAGCAAGACGCGCCCCGAAGAGTGTCTTGCCACATGTCACCACTGGGTCTGACAGAGGGCCTCCAGGAGAGAGGCCCAAGCAATACGCGCCCCGAGGAGCGTCTTGCCATATGTCACCACTGGGTCTGACTGAGCGCCTCCAGGAGAGAGGCCCAAGCAAGATGCGCCCCGAGGAGCGTCTTGCCACGTGTCAGCACTCGGTCTGACTGAGCGCCTCCAGGAGAGAGGCCCAAGCAAGACGCGCCCCTAGGAGCGTCTTGCCACATGTCAACACTGGGTCTGACTGAGCGCCTCCAGGAGAGAGGCCCAAGCAAGACGCGCCCCGAGGAGTGTCTTGCCACATGTCAACACTGGGTCTGACAGAGGGCCTCCAGGAGAGAGGCCCAAGCAACACGCGCCCCGAGGAGCGTCTTGCCATATGTCACCACTGGGTTTGACTGAGCGCCTCAAGGAGAGAGGCCCAAGCAAGACGCGCCCCGAGGAGCGTCTTGCCACATGTCAACACTCGGTCTGACTGAGTGCCTCCAGGAGAGAGGCCCAAGCAAGATGCGCCCCTAGGAGCGTCTTGCCACATGTCAACACTGGGTCTGACAGCGGGCCTCCAGGAGAGAGGCCCAAGCAAGACGCGCCCCGAGGAGTGTCTTGCCACCTGTCAACACTGGGTCTGACTGAGGGCCTCCAGGAGAGAGGCCCAAGCAATACGCGCCCCGAGGAGTGTCTTGCCACATGTCACCACTGGGTCTGACTGAGCGCCTCCAGGAGAGAGGCCCAAGCAAGACGCGCCCCGAGGAGCGTCTTGCCACATGTCAGCACTCGGTCTGACTGAGCGCCTCCAGGAGAGAGGCCCAAGCAAGACGCGCCCCTAGGAGCGTCTTGCCACATGTCAACACTGGGTCTGACTGAGCGCCTCCAGGAGAGAGGCCCAAGCAAGACGCGCCCCTAGGAGCGTCTTGCCACATGTCAACACTGGGTATGACAGAGGGCCTCCAGGAGAGAGGCCCAAGCAATACGTGCCCCGAGGAGCGTCTAGCCACATGTTACCACTGGGTCTGACTTAGCGCCTCCAGGAGAGAGGCCCAAGCAAGACGTGCCCCGAAGAGTGTCTTGCCACATGTCACCACTGGGTCTGACAGAGGGCCTCCAGGAGAGAGGCCCAAGCAATACGCGCCCCGAGGAGCGTCTTGCCATATGTCACCACTGGGTCTGACTGAGCGCCTCCAGGAGAGAGGCCTAAGCAAGATGCGCCCCGAGGAGCGTCTTGCCACATGTCAGCACTCGGTCTGACTGAGCGTCTCCAGGAGAGAGGCCCAAGCAAGACGCGCCCCTAGGAGCGTCTTGCCACATGTCAACACTGGGTCTGACTGAGCGCCTCCAGGAGAGAGGCCCAAGCAAGACGCGCCCCGAGGAGTGTCTTGCCACATGTCAACACTGGGTCTGACAGAGGGCCTCCAGGAGAGAGGCCCAAGCAACACGCGCCCCGAGGAGCGTCTTTCCATATGTCACCACTGGGTTTGACTGAGCGCCTCAAGGAGAGAGGCCCAAGCAAGACGCGCCCCGAGGAGCGTCTTGCCACATGTCAGCACTCGGTCTGACTGAGTGCCTCCAGGAGAGAGGCCCAAGCAAGATGCGCCCCTAGGAGCGTCTTGCCACATGTCAACACTGGGTCTGACAGCGGGGCTCCAGGAGAGAGGCCCAAGCAAGACGCGCCCCGAGGAGTGTCTTGCCACCTGTCAACACTGGGTCTGACTGAGGGCCTCCAGGAGAGAGGCCCAAGCAATACGCGCCCCGAGGAGTGTCTTGCCACATGTCACCACTGGGTCTGACTGAGCACCTCCAGGAGAGAGGCCCAAGCAAGACGCGCCCCGAGGAGCGTCTTGCCACATGTCAGCACTCGGTCTGACTGAGCGCCTCCAGGAGAGAGGCCCAAGCAAGACGCGCCCCTAGGAGCGTCTTGCCACATGTCAACACTGGGTCTGACTGAGCGCCTCCAGGAGAGAGGCCCAAGCAAGACGCGCCCCGAGGAGCGTCTTGCCACATGTCAACACTGGGTCTGACAGAGGGCCTCCAGGAGAGAGGCCCAAGCAACACGCGCCCCGAGGAGCGTCTTGCCATATGTCACCACTGGGTCTGATTGAGCGCCTCCAGGAGAGAGGCCCAAGCAAGACGCGCCCCGAGGAGCGTCTTGCCACACGTAAGCACTCGGTCTGACTGAGCGCCTCCAGGAGAGAGGCCCAAGCAAGACGCGCCCCTAGGAGCGTCTTGCCACATGTCAACACTGGGTATGACAGAGGGCCTCCAGGAGAGAGGCCCAAGCAATACGTGCCCCGAGGAGCGTCTAGCCACATGTTACCACTGGGTCTGACTTAGCGCCTCCAGGAGAGAGGCCCAAGCAAGACGTGCCCCGATGAGCGTCTTGCCACATGTCATCACTGGGTCTGACTGAGCGCCTCCAGGAGAGAGGCCCAAGCAAGAAGCGCCCCGAGTAGAGTCTTGCCACATGTCAACACTGGGTCTGACTGAGCGCCTCCAGGAGAGAGGCCCAAGCAAGAAGCGCCCCGAGGAGCGTCTTGCCACATGTCAACAATGGGTCTGACTGAGGGCCTCCAGGAGAGAAGCCCAAGCAAGACGCGCCCCGAGGAGCGTCTTGCCACATATCAACAATGGGTCTGACTGAGCGCCTCCAGGAGAGAGGCCCAAGCAAGATGCGCCCCGAGGAGTGTCTTGACACTTGTCAACACTGGGTCTGACAGAGGGCCTCCAGGAGAGAGGCCCAAGCAAGACGCGCCCCGAGGAGTGTCTTGCCACATGTCACCACTGGGTCTGAATGAGAGCGTCCAGGAGAGAGGCCCAAACAAGGCGCGCCCCGCGGAGCGTCTTGCAACATGTCAACACTGGGTCTGACTGAGCGCCTCCAGGAGAGAGGCCAAAGTAAGACGCGCCCCGAGGAGTGTCTTGCCACATGTCAACACTGGGTCTGACTGAGTGCCTCCAGGAGAGAGGCCCAAGCAAGACGCGCCCCGAGGAGCGTCTTGCCACATGTCAACACTGGGTCTGACTGAGCGCCTCCAGGAGAGAGGCCCAAGCAAGATGTGCCTCGAGGAGCGTCTTGCCACATGTCAACACTGGGTCTGACTGAGCGCCTCCAGGAGATGGCCCAAGCAAGAAGCGCCCCGAGGAGAGTCTTGCCACATGTCAACACTGGGTCTGACTGAGCCCCTCCAGGAGAGAGGCCCAAGCAAGAAGCGCCCCGAGGAGCGTCTTGCCACATGTCAACAATTGGTCTGACTGAGGGCCTCCAGGAGAGAGGCCCAAGCAAGACGCGCCCCGAGGAGTGTCTTGACACTTGTCAACACTGGGTCTGACTGAGGGCCTCCATGAGAGAAGCCCAAGCAAGACGCGCCCTGAGGAGTGTCTTGCCACATGTCAACACTGGGTCTGACAGAGGGCCTCCAGGAGAGAGGCCCAAGCAACACGCGCCCCGAGGAGCGTCTTTCCATATGTCACCACTGGGTTTGACTGAGCGCCTCAAGGAGAGAGGCCCAAGCAAGACGCGCCCCGAGGAGCGTCTTGCCACATGTCAGCACTCGGTCTGACTGAGTGCCTCCAGGAGAGAGGCCCAAGCAAGATGCGCCCCTAGGAGCGTCTTGCCACATGTCAACACTGGGTCTGACAGCGGGCCTCCAGGAGAGAGGCCCAAGCAAGACGCGCCCCGAGGAGTGTCTTGCCACCTGTCAACACTGGGTCTGACTGAGGGCCTCCAGGAGAGAGGCCCAAGCAATACGCGCCCCGAGGAGTGTCTTGCCACATGTCACCACTGGGTCTGACTGAGCACCTCCAGGAGAGAGGCCCAAGCAAGACGCGCCCCGAGGAGCGTCTTGCCACATGTCAGCACTCGGTCTGACTGAGCGCCTCCAGGAGAGAGGCCCAAGCAAGACGCGCCCCTAGGAGCGTCTTGCCACATGTCAACACTGGGTCTGACTGAGCGCCTCCAGGAGAGAGGCCCAAGCAAGACGCGCCCCGAGGAGCGTCTTGCCACATGTCAACACTGGGTCTGACAGAGGGCCTCCAGGAGAGAGGCCCAAGCAACACGCGCCCCGAGGAGCGTCTTGCCATATGTCACCACTGGGTCTGATTGAGCGCCTCCAGGAGAGAGGCCCAAGCAAGACGCGCCCCGAGGAGCGTCTTGCCACACGTCAGCACTCGGTCTGACTGAGCGCCTCCAGGAGAGAGGCCCAAGCAAGACGCGCCCCTAGGAGCGTCTTGCCACATGTCAACACTGGGTATGACAGAGGGCCTCCAGGAGAGAGGCCCAAGCAATACGTGCCCCGAGGAGCGTCTAGCCACATGTTACCACTGGGTCTGACTTAGCGCCTCCAGGAGAGAGGCCCAAGCAAGACGTGCCCCGATGAGCGTCTTGCCACATGTCATCACTGGGTCTGACTGAGCGCCTCCAGGAGAGAGGCCCAAGCAAGAAGCGCCCCGAGTAGAGTCTTGCCACATGTCAACACTGGGTCTGACTGAACGCCTCCAGGAGAGAGGCCCAAGCAAGAAGCGCCCCGAGGAGCGTCTTGCCACATGTCAACAATGGGTCTGACTGAGGGCCTCCAGGAGAGAAGCCCAAGCAAGACGCGCCCCGAGGAGCGTCTTGCCACATATCAACAATGGGTCTGACTGAGCGCCTCCAGGAGAGAGGCCCAAGCAAGATGCGCCCCGAGGAGTGTCTTGACACTTGTCAACACTGGGTCTGACAGAGGGCCTCCAGGAGAGAGGCCCAAGCAAGACGCGCCCCGAGGAGTGTCTTGCCACATGTCACCACTGGGTCTGAATGAGAGCGTCCAGGAGAGAGGCCCAAACAAGGCGCGCCCCGAGGAGCGTCTTGCAACATGTCAACACTGGGTCTGACTGAGCGCCTCCAGGAGAGAGGCCAAAGTAAGACGCGACCCGAGGAGTGTCTTGCCACATGTCAACACTGGGTCTGACTGAGTGCCTCCAGGAGAGAGGCCCAAGCAAGACGCGCCCCGAGGAGCGTCTTGCCACATGTCAACACTGGGTCTGACTGAGCGCCTCCAGGAGAGAGGCCCAAGCAAGATGTGCCCCGAGGAGCGTCTTGCCACATGTCAACACTGGGTCTGACTGAGCGCCTCCAGGAGATGGCCCAAGCAAGAAGCGCCCCGAGGAGAGTCTTGCCACATGTCAACACTGGGTCTGACTGAGCGCCTCCAGGAGAGAGGCCCAAGCAAGACGCGCCCCGAGGAGCGTCTTGCCACATGTCAACACTGGGTCTGACAGAGGGCCTCCAGGAGAGAGGCCCAAGCAACACGCGCCCCGAGGAGCGTCTTGCCATATGTCACCACTGGGTCTGATTGAGCGCCTCCAGGAGAGAGGCCCAAGCAAGACGCGCCCCGAGGAGCGTCTTGCCAGACGTCAACACTGGGTATGACAGAGGGCCTCCAGGAGAGAGGCCCAAGCAATACGTGCCCCGAGGAGCGTCTAGCCACATGTTACCACTGGGTCTGACTTAGCGCCTCCAGGAGAGAGGCCCAAGCAAGACGTGCCCCGATGAGCGTCTTGCCACATGTCATCACTGGGTCTGACTGAGCGCCTCCAGGAGAGAGGCCCAAGCAAGAAGCGCCCCGAGTAGAGTCTTGCCACATGTCAACACTGGGTCTGACTGAGCGCCTCCAGGAGAGAGGCCCAAGCAAGAAGCGCCCCGAGGAGCGTCTTGCCACATGTCAACAATGGGTCTGACTGAGGGCCTCCAGGAGAGAAGCCCAAGCAAGACGCGCCCCGAGGAGCGTCTTGCCACATATCAACAATGGGTCTGACTGAGCGCCTCCAGGAGAGAGGCCCAAGCAAGATGCGCCCCGAGGAGTGTCTTGACACTTGTCAACACTGGGTCTGACAGAGGGCCTCCAGGAGAGAGGCCCAAGCAAGACGCGCCCCGAGGAGTGTCTTGCCACATGTCACCACTGGGTCTGAATGAGAGCGTCCAGGAGAGAGGCCCAAACAAGGCGCGCCCCGAGGAGCGTCTTGCAACATGTCAACACTGGGTCTGACTGAGCGCCTCCAGGAGAGAGGCCAAAGTAAGACGCGCCCCGAGGAGTGTCTTGCCACATGTCAACACTGGGTCTGACTGAGTGCCTCCAGGATAGAGGCCCAAGCAAGACGCGCCCCGAGGAGCGTCTTGCCACATGTCAACACTGGGTCTGACTGAGCGCCTCCAGGAGAGAGGCCCAAGCAAGATGTGCCCCGAGGAGCGTCTTGCCACATGTCAACACTGGGTCTGACTGAGCGCCTCCAGGAGATGGCCCAAGCAAGAAGCGCCCCGAGGAGAGTCTTGCCACATGTCAACACTGGGTCTGACTGAGCCCCTCCAGGAGAGAGGCCCAAGCAAGAAGCGCCCCGAGGAGCGTCTTGCCACATGTCAACAATTGGTCTGACTGAGGGCCTCCAGGAGAGAGGCCCAAGCAAGACGCGCCCCGAGGAGTGTCTTGACACTTGTCAACACTGGGTCTGACTGAGGGCCTCCATGAGAGAAGCCCAAGCAAGACGCGCCCCGAGGAGTGTCTTGCCACATGTCAACACTGGGTCTGACAGAGGGCCTCCAGGAGAGAGGCCCAAGCAACACGCGCCCCGAGGAGCGTCTTGCCATACGTCACCACTGGGTCTGACTGAGCGCCTCCAGGAGAGAGAGCCAAGCAAGACGCGCCCCTAGGAGCGTCTTGCCACATGTCAACACTGGGTCTGACAGAAGGCCTCCAGGAGAGAGGCCCAAGCAAGACGCGCCCCGAGGAGTGTCTTGCCACATGTCAACACTGGGTCTGACTGAGCGCCTCCAGGAGAGAGGCCCAAGCAAGACGCGCACCGAGGAGCGTCTTGCCACATGTCAACACTGGGTCTGACTGAGCGCCTCCAGGAGAGAGGCCCAAGCAAGATGCGCACCGAGGAGTGTCTTGCCACATGTCAGCACTTGGTCTGACTGAGCGCCTCCAGGAGAGAAGCCCAAGCAAGACGCGCCCCTAGGAGCGTCTTGCCACATGTCAACACTGGGTCTGACAGAGGGCCTCCAGGAGAGAGGCCCAAGCAAGACGCGCCCCGAGGAGCGTCTTGCCACATGTCAACACTGGGTCTGACAGAGGGCCTCCAGGAGAGAGGCCCAAGCAAGACGCGCCCCGAGGAGTGTCTTGCCACATGTCAATCACTGGGTCTGACTGAGCGCCTCCAGGAGAGAGGCCCAAGCAAGACACGCCCCGAGGAGCGTCTTGACACATGTCAACACTGGGTCTGACTGAGGGCCTCAATGAGATAAGCCCAAGCAAGACGCGCCCCGAGGAGTGTCTTGCCACATGTCAATCACTGGGTCTGACTGAGCGCCTCCAGGAGAGAGGCCCAAGCAAGATGCGCCCCGAGGAGCGTCTTGCCACATGTCAGCACTCGGTCTGACTGAGCGCCTCCAGGAGAGAGGCCCAAGCAAGACGCGCCCCTAGGAGCGTCTTGCCACATGTCAACACTGGGTCTGACTGAGCGCCTCCAGGAGAGAGGCCCAAGCAAGACGCGCCCCGAGGAGTGTCTTGCCACATGTCAACACTGGGTCTGACAGAGGGCCTCCAGGAGAGAGGCCCAAGCAACACGCGCCCCGAGGAGCGTCTTTCCATATGTCACCACTGGGTTTGACTGAGCGCCTCAAGGAGAGAGGCCCAAGCAAGACGCGCCCCGAGGAGCGTCTTGCCACATGTCAGCACTCGGTCTGACTGAGTGCCTCCAGGAGAGAGGCCCAAGCAAGATGCGCCCCTAGGAGCGTCTTGCCACATGTCAACACTGGGTCTGACAGCGGGCCTCCAGGAGAGAGGCCCAAGCAAGACGCGCCCCGAGGAGTGTCTTGCCACCTGTCAACAGTGGGTCTGACTGAGGGCCTCCAGGAGAGAGGCCCAAGCAATACGCGCCCCGAGGAGTGTCTTGCCACATGTCACCACTGGGTCTGACTGAGCACCTCCAGGAGAGAGGCCCAAGCAAGACGCGCCCCGAGGAGCGTCTTGCCACATGTCAGCACTCGGTCTGACTGAGCGCCTCCAGGAGAGAGGCCCAAGCAAGACGCGCCCCTAGGAGCGTCTTGCCACATGTCAACACTGGGTCTGACTGAGCGCCTCCAGGAGAGAGGCCCAAGCAAGACGCGCCCCGAGGAGCGTCTTGCCACATGTCAACACTGGGTCTGACAGAGGGCCTCCAGGAGAGAGGCCCAAGCAACACGCGCCCCGAGGAGCGTCTTGCCATATGTCACCACTGGGTCTGATTGAGCGCCTCCAGGAGAGAGGCCCAAGCAAGACGCGCCCCGAGGAGCGTCTTGCCACACGTCAGCACTCGGTCTGACTGAGCGCCTCCAGGAGAGAGGCCCAAGCAAGACGCGCCCCTAGGAGCGTCTTGCCACATGTCAACACTGGGTATGACAGAGGGCCTCCAGGAGAGAGGCCCAAGCAATACGTGCCCCGAGGAGCGTCTAGCCACATGTTACCACTGGGTCTGACTTAGCGCCTCCAGGAGAGAGGCCCAAGCAAGACGTGCCCCGAGGAGCGTCTTGCCACATGTCATCACTGGGTCTGACTGAGCGCCTCCAGGAGAGAGGCCCAAGCAAGAAGCGCCCCGAGTAGAGTCTTGCCACATGTCAACACTGGGTCTGACTGAGCGCCTCCAGGAGAGAGGCCCAAGCAAGAAGCGCCCCGAGGAGCGTCTTGCCACATGTCAACAATGGGTCTGACTGAGGGCCTCCAGGAGAGAAGCCCAAGCAAGACGCGCCCCGAGGAGCGTCTTGCCACATATCAACAATGGGTCTGACTGAGCGCCTCCAGGAGAGAGGCCCAAGCAAGATGCGCCCCGAGGAGTGTCTTGACACTTGTCAACACTGGGTCTGACAGAGGGCCTCCAGGAGAGAGGCCCAAGCAAGACGCGCCCCGAGGAGTGTCTTGCCACATGTCAACACTGGGTCTGACTGAGCGCCTCCAGGAGAGAGGCGCAAGCAAGACGCGCCCCGAGGAGCGTCTTGCCACATGTCACCACTGGGTCTGAATGAGAGCGTCCAGGAGAGAGGCCCAAACAAGGCGCGCCCCGAGGAGCGTCTTGCAACATGTCAACACTGGGTCTGACTGAGCGCCTCCAGGAGAGAGGCCAAAGTAAGACGCGCCCCGAGGAGTGTCTTGCCACATGTCAACACTGGGTCTGACTGAGTGCCTCCAGGAGAGAGGCCCAAGCAAGACGCGCCCCGAGGAGCGTCTTGCCACATGTCAACACTGGGTCTGACTGAGCGCCTCCAGGAGAGAGGCCCAAGCAAGATGTGCCCCGAGGAGCGTCTTGCCACATGTCAACACTGGGTCTGACTGAGCGCCTCCAGGAGATGGCCCAAGCAAGAAGCGCCCCGAGGAGAGTCTTGCCACATGTCAACACTGGGTCTGACTGAGCCCCTCCAGGAGAGAGGCCCAAGCAAGAAGCGCCCCGAGGAGCGTCTTGCCACATGTCAACAATTGGTCTGACTGAGGGCCTCCAGGAGAGAGGCCCAAGCAAGACGCGCCCCGAGGAGTGTCTTGACACTTGTCAACACTGGGTCTGACTGAGGGCCTCCATGAGAGAAGCCCAAGCAAGACGCGCCCCGAGGAGTGTGTTGCCACATGTCAACACTGGGTCTGACAGAGGGCCTCCAGGAGAGAGGCCCAAGCAACACGCGCCCCGAGGAGCGTCTTGCCATACGTCACCACTGGGTCTGACTGAGCGCCTCCAGGAGAGAGAGCCAAGCAAGACGCGCCCCTAGGAGCGTCATGCCACATGTCAACACTGGGTCTGACAGAAGGCCTCCAGGAGAGAGGCCCAAGCAAGACGCGCCCCGAGGAGTGTCTTGCCACATGTCAACACTGGGTCTGACTGAGCGCCTCCAGGAGAGAGGCCCAAGCAAGACGCGCACCGAGGAGCGTCTTGCCACATGTCAACACTGGGTCTGACTGAGCGCCTCCAGGAGAGAGGCCCAAGCAAGATGCGCACCGAGGAGTGTCTTGCCACATTTCAGCACTTGGTCTGACTGAGCGCCTCCAGGAGAGAGGCCCAAGCAAGATGTGCCCCGAGGAGCGTCTTGCCACATGTCAACACTGGGTCTGACTGAGCGCCTCCAGGAGATGGCCCAAGCAAGAAGCGCCCCGAGGAGAGTCTTGCCACATGTCAACACTGGGTCTGACTGAGCCCCTCCAGGAGAGAGGCCCAAGCAAGAAGCGCCCCGAGGAGCGTCTTGCCACATGTCAACAATTGGTCTGACTGAGGGCCTCCAGGAGAGAGGCCCAAGCAAGACGCGCCCCGAGGAGTGTCTTGACACTTGTCAACACTGGGTCTGACTGAGGGCCTCCATGAGAGAAGCCCAAGCAAGACGCGCCCCGAGGAGTGTCTTGCCACATGTCAACACTGGGTCTGACAGAGGGCCTCCAGGAGAGAGGCCCAAGCAACACGCGCCCCGAGGAGCGTCTTGCCATACGTCACCACTGGGTCTGACTGAGCGCCTCCAGGAGAGAGAGCCAAGCAAGACGCGCCCCTAGGAGCGTCATGCCACATGTCAACACTGGGTCTGACAGAAGGCCTCCAGGAGAGAGGCCCAAGCAAGACGCGCCCCGAGGAGTGTCTTGCCACATGTCAACACTGGGTCTGACTGAGCGCCTCCAGGAGAGAGGCCCAAGCAAGACGCGCACCGAGGAGCGTCTTGCCACATGTCAACACTGGGTCTGACTGAGCGCCTCCAGGAGAGAGGCCCAAGCAAGATGCGCACCGAGGAGTGTCTTGCCACATGTCAGCACTTGGTCTGACTGAGCGCCTCCAGGAGAGAAGCCCAAGCAAGACGCGCCCCTAGGAGCGTCTTGCCACATGTCAACACTGGGTCTGACAGAGGGCCTCCAGGAGAGAGGCCCAAGCAAGATGCGCCCCGAGGAGTGTCTTGCCACATGTCAACACTGGGTCTGACAGAGGGCCTCAAGGAGAGAGGCCCAAGTAAGACGCGCCCCGAGGAGCGTCTTGCCACATGTCACCACTGGGTCTGATTGAGCGCCTCCAGGAGAGAGGCCCAAGCAAGACGCGCCCCGAGGAGCGTCTTGCCACATGTCAACAATGGGTCTGACTGAGCGCCTCCAGGAGAGAGGCCCAAGCAAGACGCGCCCCGAGGAGTGTCTTGACACTTGTCAACACTGGGTCTGACTGAGGGCCTCCATGAGAGAAGCCCAAGCAAGACGCGCCCCGAGGAGTGTCTTGCCACATGTCAACACTGGGTCTGACAGAGGGCCTCCAGGAGAGAGGCCCAAGCAATACGCGCCCCGAGGAGCGTCTTGCCATACGTCACCACTGGGTCTGACTGAGCGCCTCCAGGAGAGAGAGCCAAACAAGACGCGCCCCTAGGAGCGTCTTGCCACATGTCAACACTGGGTCTGACAGAGGGCCTCCAGGAGAGAGGCCCAAGCAAGACGCGCCCCGAGGAGTGTCTTGCCACATGTCAACACTGGGTCTGACTGAGCGCCTCCAGGAGAGAGGCCCAAGCAAGACGCGCACCGAGGAGCGTCTTGCCACATGTCAACACTGGGTCTGACTGAGCGCCTCCAGGAGAGAGGCCCAAGCAAGACGCGCACCGAGGAGCGTCTTGCCACATGTCAGCACTTGGTCTGACTGAGCGCCTCCAGGAGAGAAGCCCAAGCAAGACGCGCCCCTAGGAGCGTCTTGCCACATGTCAACACTGGGTCTGACAGAGGGCCTCCAGGAGAGAGGCCCAAGCAAGACGCGCCCCGAGGAGTGTCTTGCCACATGTCAATCACTGGGTCTGACTGAGCGCCTCCAGGAGAGAGGCCCAAGCAAGACACGCCCCGAGGAGCGTCTTGACACATGTCAACACTGGGTCTGACTGAGGGCCTCAATGAGATAAGCCCAATCAAGACGCGCCCCGAGGAGCGTCTTGCCACAAGTCAACACTGGGTCTGACACAGGGCCTCCAGGAGAGAGGCCCAAGCAATACGTGCCCCGAGGAGCGTCTTGCCACATGTCACCACTGGGTCTGATTGAGCGCCTCCAGGAGAGAGGCCCAAGTAAGACGCGCCCCGAGGAGCGTCTTGCCACATGTCACCACTGGGTCTGACTGAGCGCCTCCAGGAGAGAGGCCCAAGCAAGACGTGCCCCGAGGAGCGTCTTGCCACATGTCAACACTGGGTCTGACTGAGCGCCTCCAGGAGAGAGGCCCAAGCAAGAACTGCCCCGAGGAGCGTCTTGCCTCTTGTCAACAATGGGTCTGACTGAGGAACTCCAGGAGAGAAGCCCAAGCAAGACGCGCCCCGAGGAGCGTCTTGCCACATGTCAACAATGGGTCTGTCTGAGTGCCTCCAGGAGAGAGGCCCAAGCAAGACGCGCCCCGAGGAGCGTTTTGACACTTGTCAACACTGGGTCTGACTGAGGGCCTCCATGAGAGAGGCCCAAGCAAGACGCGCCCCGAGGAGTGTCTTGCCACATGTCATCACTGGGTCTGACTGAGCGCCTCCAGGAGAGAGGCCCAAGCAAGAAGCGCCCCGAGGAGCGTCTTTCCACATGTCAACAATGGGTCTGACTGAGGGCCTCCAGGAGAGAGGCCCAAGCAAGACGCGCCCCGAGGAGTGTCTTGACACTTGTCAACACTGGGTCTGACTGAGGGCCTCCATGAGAGAAGCCCAAGATAGACGCGCCCCGAGGAGTGTCTTGCCACATGTCAACACTGGGTCTGACAGAGGGCCTCCAGGAGAGAGGCCCAAGCAATACGCGCCCCGAGGAGCGTCTTGCCATACGTCACCACTGGGTCTGACTGAGCGCCTCCAGGAGAGAGGCCCAAGCAAGACGCGCCCCGAGGAGCGTCTTGCCACATGTCAGCACTCGGTCTGACTGAGCGCCTCCAGGAGAGAGAGCCAAGCAAGACGCGCCCCTAGGAGCGTCTTGCCACATGTCAACACTGGGTCTGACAGAGGGCCTCCAGGAGAGAGGCCCAAGCAAGACGCGCCCCGAGGAGTGTCTTGCCACAAGTCAACACTGGGTCTGACAGAGGGCCTCCAGGAGAGAGGCCCAAGCAATACGTGCCCCGAGGAGCGTCTTGCCACATGTCACCACTGGGTCTGATTGAGCGCCTCCAGGAGAGAGGCCCAAGTAAGACGCGCCCCGAGGAGCGTCTTGCCACATGTCACCACTGGGTCTGACTGAGCGCCTCCAGGAGAGAGGCCCAAGCATGAAGCGCCCCGAGGAGCGTCTTGCCACATGTCAACACTGGGTCTGACAGAGGGCCTCCAGGAGAGAGGCCCAAGCAAGATGCGCCCCGAGGAGTGTCTTGCCACATGTCAACACTGGGTCTGACAGAGGGCCTCCAGGAGAGAGGCCCAAGTAAGACGCACCCCGAGGAGCGTCTTGCCACATGTCACCACTGGGTCTGACTGAGCGCCTCCAGGAGAGAGGCCCAAGCAAGACGCACCCCGAGGAGCGTCTTGCCACATGTCAACACTGGGTCTGACAGAGGGCCTCCAGGAGAGAGGCCCAAGCAAGACGCGCCCCGAGGAGTGTCTTGCCACATGTCAATCACTGGGTCTGACTGAGCGCCTCCAGGAGAGAGGCCCAAGCAAGACACGCCCCGAGGAGCGTCTTGACACATGTCAACACTGGGTCTGACTGAGGGCCTCAATGAGATAAGCCCAATCAAGACGCGCCCCGAGGAGCGTCTTGCCACAAGTCAACACTGGGTCTGACAGAGGGCCTCCAGGAGAGAGGCCCAAGCAATACGTGCCCCGAGGAGCGTCTTGCCACATGTCACCACTGGGTCTGATTGAGCGCCTCCAGGAGAGAGGCCCAAGTAAGACGCGCCCCGAGGAGCGTCTTGCCACATGTCACCACTGGGTCTGACTGAGCGCCTCCAGGAGAGAGGCCCAAGCATGAAGCGCCCCGAGGAGCGTCTTGCCACATGTCAACACTGGGTCTGACTGAGCGCCTCCAGGAGAGAGGCCCAAGCAAGACGTGCCCCGAGGAGCGTCTTGCCACATGTCAACACTGGGTCTGACTGAGCGCCTCCAGGAGAGAGGCCCAAGCAAGAACCGCCCCGAGGAGCGTCTTGCCTCTTGTCAACAACGGGTCTGACTGAGGGCCTCCAGGAGAGAAGCCCAAGCAAGACGCGCCCCGAGGAGCGTCTTGCCACATGTCAACAATGGGTCTGACTGAGTGCCTCCAGGAGAGAGGCCCAAGCAAGACGCGCCCCGAGGAGTGTCTTGACACTTGTCAACACTGGGTCTGACTGAGCGCCTCCATGAGAGAAGCCCAAGCAAGAAGCGCCCCGAGGAGTGTCTTGACACTTGTCAACACTGGGTCTGACTGAGGGCCTCCATGAGAGAAGCCCAAGCAAGACGTGCCCCGAGGAGTGGCTTGCCACATGTCAACACTGGGTCTGACAGAGGGCCTCCAGGAGAGAGGCCCAAGCAACACGCGCCCCGAGGAGCGTCTTGCCATATGTCACCACTGGGTCTGACTGAGTGCCTCCAGGAGAGAGGCCCAAGCAAGACGCGCCCTGAGGAGCGTCTTGACACTTGTCAACACTGGGTCTGACTGAGGGCCTCCATGAGAGAGGCCCAAGCAAGACGCGCCCCGAGGAGCGTCTTGCCACATGTCAACACTGGGTCTGACAGAGGGCCTCCAGGAGAGAGGCCCAAGCAAGACTCGCCCCGAGGAGCGTCTTGCCACATGTCACCACTGGGTCTGACTGAGCGCCTCTAGGAGAGAGGCCCAAGCAAGACGCGCCCCGAGGAGCGTCATGCCACATGTCACTACTCGGTTTGATTGAGCGCCTCCAGGAGAGAGGCCCAAGCAAGACGCGCCCCGAGGAGCGTCTTGCCACGTGTCAACACTGGGTCTGACTGAGCGCCTCCAGGAGAGAGGCCCAAGCAAGACGTGCCCCGAGGAGCGTCTTGCCACATGTCAACACTGGGTCTGACTGAGCGCCTCCAGGAGAGAGGCCCAAGCAAGAACCGCCCCGAGGAGCGTCTTGCCTCTTGTCAACAACGGGTCTGACTGAGGGCCTCCAGGAGAGAAGCCCAAGCAAGACGCGCCCCGAGGAGCATCTTGCCACATGTCAACACTGGGTCTGACAGAGGGCCTCCAGGAGAGAGGCCCAAGCAAGACGCGCCCCGAGGAGCGTCTTGCCACATGTCAGCACTCGGTCTGACTGAGCGCCTCCAGGAGAGAAGCCCAAGCAAGACGCGCCCCGAGGAGCATCTTGCCACATATCAACAATGGGTCTGACTGAGCACCTCCAGGAGAGAGGCCCAAGCAAGATGCGCCCCGAGGAGTGTCTTGACACTTGTCAACACTGGGTCTGACTGAGGGCCTCCATGAGAGAAGCCCAAGCAAGACGCGCCCCGAGGAGTGTCTTGCCACATGTCAACACTGGGTCTGACAGAGGGCCTCCAGGAGAGAGGCCCAAGCAAGACGCACCCCGAGGAGTGTCTTGCCACATGTCAACACTGGGTCTGACTGAGCGCCTCCAGGAGAGAGGCGCAAGCAAGACGCGCCCCGAGGAGCGTCTTGCCACATGTCACCACTGGGTCTGACTGAGAGCCTCCAGGAGAGAGGCCCAAGCAAGGCGCGCCCCGAGGAGCGTCTTGCCACATGTCAACACTGGGTCTGACTGAGCGCCTCCAGGAGAGAGGCCCAAGTAAGACGCGCCCCGAGGAGCGTCTTGCCACATGTCAACACTGGGTCTGACTGAGTGCCTCCAGGAGAGAGGCCCAAGCAAGACGCGCCCCGAGGAGCGTCTTGCCACATGTCAGCACTCGGTCTGACTGAGCGCCTCCAGGAGAGAGGCCCAAGCAAGACGCGCCCCTAGGAGCGTCTTGCCACATGTCAACACTGGGTCTGACAGCAGGCCTCCAGGAGAGAGGCCGAAGCAAGACGCGCCCCGAGGAGTGTCTTGCCACATGTCACCACTGGGTCTGACTGAGCGCCTCCAGGAGAGAGGCCCAAGCAAGACGCGCCCCGAAGAGCGTCATGCCACATGTCACTACTCGGTCTGACTGAGCGCCTCCAGGAGAGATGCCCAAGCAAGACGCGCCCCGAGGAGCATCTTGCCACGTGTCAACACTGGGTCTGATTGAGGGCCTCCAGGAGAGAGGCCCAAGCAAGACGCGCCCCGAGGAGCGTCTTGCCACATGTCAACACTGGGTCTGACAGAGGGCCTCCAGGAGAGAGGCCCAAGCAATACGTGCCCCGAGGAGCGTCTAGCCACATGTTACCACTGGGTCTGACTTAGAGCCTCCAGGAGAGAGGCCCAAGCAAGACGTGCCCCGAGGAGCGTCTTGCCACATGTCATCACTGTGTCTGACTGAGCGCCTCCAGGAGAGAGGCCCAAGCAAGAAGCTCCCCGAGTAGAGTCTTGCCACATGTCAACACTGGGTCTGACTGAGCGCCTCCAGGAGAGAGGCCCAAGCAAGAAGCGCCCCGAGGAGCGTCTTGCCACATGTCAACAATGGGTCTGACTGAGGGCCTCCAGGAGAGAAGCCCAAGCAAGACGCGCCCCGAGGAGCGTCTTGCCACATGTCAACAATGGGTCTGACTGAGTGCCTCCAGGAGAGAGGCCCAAGCAAGACGCGCCCCGAGGAGCGTCTTGACACTTGTCAACACTGGGTCTGACTGAGGGCCTCCATGAGAGAGGCCCAAGCAAGACGCGCCCCGAGGAGCGTCTTGCCACATGTCAACACTGGGTCTGACAGAGGGCCTCCAGGAGAGAGGCCCAAGCAAGACGCGCCCCGAGGAGCGTCTTGCCACATGTCAGCACTCGGTCTGACTGAGCGCCTCCAGGAGAGAGGCCCAAGCAAGATGCGCCCCGAGGGGCGTCTTGCCACATGTCAACACTGGGTCTGACTGAGCGCCTCCAGGAGAGAGGCCCAAGCAAGACGCGCCCCGAGGATCGTCTTGCCACATGTCAGCACTCGTTCTGACTGAGCGCCTCCAGGAGAGAGGCCCAAGCAAGACGCGCCCCGAGGAGCGTCATGCCACATGTCACCACTGGGTCTGACTGAGAGCCTCCAGGAGAGAGGCCCAAGCAAGACGCGCCCCGAGGAGCGTCTTGCCACATGTCAACACTGGGTCTGACTGAGGGCCTCCAGGAGAGAGGCCCAAGTAAGACGCGCCCCGAGGAGCGTCTTGCCACATGTCAACACTGGGTCTGACTGAGCGCCTCCAGGAGAGAGGCCCAAGCAAGACGCGCCCCGAGGAGCGTCTTGACACTTGTCAACACTGGGTCTGACTGAGGGCCTCCGTGAGAGAGGCCCAAGCAAGACGCGCCCCGAGAAGCGTCTTGCCACATGTCAACACTGGGTCTGACTGAGGGCCTCCAGGAGAGAGGCCCAAGTAAGACGCGCCCCGAGGAGCGTCTTGCCACATGTCAACACTGGGTCTGACTGAGCGCCTCTAGGAGAGAGGCCCAAGCAAGACGCGCCCCGAGGATCGTCTTGCCACATGTCAGCACTCGTTCTGACTGAGCGCCTCCAGGAGAGAGGCCCAAGCAAGACGCGCCCCGAGGAGCGTCTTGCCACATGTCACCACTGGGTCTGACTGAGAGCCTCCAGGAGAGAGGCCCAAGCAAGACGCGCCCCGAGGAGCGTCTTGCCACATGTCAACACTGGGTCTGACTGAGGGCCTCCAGGAGAGAGGCCCAAGTAAGACGCGCCCCGAGGAGCGTCTTGCCACATGTCAACACTGGGTCTGACTGAGCGCCTCCAGGAGAGAGGCCCAAGCAAGACGCGCCTCGAGGAGCGTCTTGACACTTGTCAACACTGGGTCTGACTGAGGGCCTCCGTGAGAGAGGCCCAAGCAAGACGCGCCCCGAGAAGCGTCTTGCAACATGTCAACACTGGGTCTGACAGAGGGCCTCCAGGAGAGAGGCCCAAGCAAGACGCGCCCCGAGGAGTGTCTTGCCACATGTCACCACTGGGTCTGACTGAGCGCCTCTAGGAGAGAGGCCCAAGCAAGACGCGCCCCGAGGAGCGTCATGCCACATGTCACTACTCGGTCTGACTGAGCGCCTCCAGGAGAGAGGCCCAAGCAAGACGCGCCCCAAGGAGTGTCTTGAATCTTGTTAACACTGGGTCTGACTGAGGGCCTCCATGAGAGAAGCCCAAGCAAGACGTGCCCCGAGGAGTGTCTTGCCACATGTCAACACTGGGTCTGACAGAGGGCCTCCAGGAGAGAGGCCCAAGCAATACGCGCCCCGAGGAGCGTCTTGCCACATGTCAACACTGGGTCTGACTGAGCGCCTCCAGGAGAGAGGCCCAAGCAAGACGCGCCCCGAGGAGCATCTTGCCACATGTCAGCACTCGGTCTGACTGAGCGCCTCCAGGAGAGAGAGCCAAGCAAGACGTGCCCCTAGGAGCGTCTTGCCACATGTCAACACTGGGTCTGACAGAGGGCCTCCAGGAGAGAAGCCCAAGCAAGACGCGCCCCGAGGAGCGTCTTGCCACATGTCAACAATGGGTCTGACTGAGGGCCTCCAGGAGAGAAGCCCAAGCAAGACGCGCCCCGAGGAGCGTCTTGCCACATGTCAACAATGGGTCTGACTGAGCGCCTCCAGGAGAGAAGCCCAAGCAAGACGCGCCCCGAGGAGCGTCTTGCCACATGTCAACACTGGGTCTGACTGAGGGCCTCCAGGAGAGAAGCCCAAGCAAGATGCGCCCTGAGGAGTGTCTTGCCACATGTCAACACTGGGTCTGACAGAGGGCCTCCAGGAGAGAGGCCCACGCAACACGCGCCCCGAGGAGCGTCTTGCCATATGTCACCACAGGGTCTGACTGAGCGCCTCCAGGAAAGAGGCCCAAGCAAGACGCGCACCGAGGAGCGTCTTGCCACATGTCAGCACTCGGTCTGACTGAGCGCCTCCAGGAGAGAGGCCCAAGCAAGACGTGCCCCGAGGAGCGTCTTGACACTTGTCAACACTGGGTCTGACTGAGGGCCTCAAGGAGAGAAGCCCAAGCAAGACGCGCCCCGAGGAGTGTCTTGCCACATGTCAACACTGGGTCTGACAGAGGGCCTCCAGGAGAGAGGCCCACGCAACACGCTCCCTGAGGAGCGTCTTGCCATATGTCACCACTGGGTCTGACTGAGCGCCTCCAGGAGAGAGGCCCAAGCAAGACGCGCACCGAGGAGCGTCTTGCCACATGTCAGCACTCGGTCTGACTGAGCGCCTCCAGGAGAGAGGCCCAAGCAAGACGCGCCCATAGGAGCGTCTTGCCACATGTCAACACTGGGTCTGACAGAGGGCCTCCAGGAGAGAGGCCCAAGCAAGACGCGCCCCGAAGAGTGTCTTGCCACATGTCACCACTGGGTCTGACAGAGGGCCTCCAGGAGAGAGGCCCAAGCAATACGCGCCCCGAGGAGCGTCTTGCCATATGTCACCACTGGGTCTGACTGAGCGCCTCCAGGAGAGAGGCCCAAGCAAGATGCGCCCCGAGGAGCGTCTTGCCACATGTCAGCACTCGGTCTGACTGAGCGCCTCAAGGAGAGAGGCCCAAGCAAGACGCGCCCCGAGGAGCGTCTTGCCACATGTCAGCACTCGGTCTGACTGAGTGCCTCCAGGAGAGAGGCCCAAGCAAGATGCGCCCCTAGGAGCGTCTTGCCACATGTCAACACTGGGTCTGACAGCGGGCCTCCAGGAGAGAGGCCCAAGCAAGACGCGCCCCGAGGAGTGTCTTGCCACCTGTCAACACTGGGTCTGACTGAGGGCCTCCAGGAGAGAGGCCCAAGCAATACGCGCCCCGAGGAGTGTCTTGCCACATGTCACCACTGGGTCTGACTGAGCGCCTCCAGGAGAGAGGCCCAAGCAAGACGCGCCCCGAGGAGCGTCGTGCCACATGTCAGCACTCGGTCTGACTGAGCGCCTCCAGGAGAGAGGCCCAAGCAAGATGCGCCCCTAGGAGCGTCTTGCCACATGTCAACACTGGGTCTGACTGAGCGCCTCCAGGAGAGAGGCCCAAGCAAGACGCGCCCCGAGGAGTGTCTTGCCACATGTCAACACTGGGTCTGACAGAGGGCCTCCAGGAGAGAGGCCCAAGCAACACGCGCCCCGAGGAGCGTCTTGCCATATGTCACCACTGGGTCTGATTGAGCGCCTCCAGGAGAGAGGCCCAAGCAAGACGCGCCCCGAGGAGCGTCTTGCCACACGTCAGCACTCGGTCTGACTGAGCGCCTCCAGGAGAGAGGCCCAAGCAAGACGCGCCCCTAGGAGCGTCTTGCCACATGTCAACACTGGGTATGACAGAGGGCCTCCAGGAGAGAGGCCCAAGCAATACGTGCCCCGAGGAGCGTCTAGCCACATGTTACCACTGGGTCTGACTTAGCGCCTCCAGGAGAGAGGCCCAAGCAAGACGTGCCCCGAAGAGTGTCTTGCCACATGTCACCACTGGGTCTGACAGAGGGCCTCCAGGAGAGAGGCCCAAGCAATACGCGCCCCGAGGAGCGTCTTGCCATATGTCACCACTGGGTCTGACTGAGCGCCTCCAGGAGAGAGGCCCAAGCAAGATGCGCCCCGAGGAGCGTCTTGCCACATGTCAGCACTCGGTCTGACTGAGCGCCTCCAGGAGAGAGGCCCAAGCAAGACGCGCCCCGAGGAGTGTCTTGCCACATGTCAACACTGGGTCTGACAGAGGGCCTCCAGGAGAGAGGCCCAAGCAACACGCGCCCCGAGGAGCGTCTTGCCATATGTCACCACTGGGTTTGACTGAGCGCCTCAAGGAGAGAGGCCCAAGCAAGACGCGCCCCGAGGAGCGTCTTGCCACATGTCAGCACTCGGTCTGACTGAGTGCCTCCAGGAGAGAGGCCCAAGCAAGATGCGCCCCTAGGAGCGTCTTGCCACATGTCAACACTGGGTCTGACAGCGGGCCTCCAGGAGAGAGGCCCAAGCAAGACGCGCCCCGAGGAGTGTCTTGCCACCTGTCAACACTGGGTCTGACTGAGGGCCTCCAGGAGAGAGGCCCAAGCAATACGCGCCCCGAGGAGTGTCTTGCCACATGTCACCACTGGGTCTGACTGAGCGCCTCCAGGAGAGAGGCCCAAGCAAGACGCGCCCCTAGGAGCGTCTTGCCACATGTCAACACTGGGTCTGACTGAGCGCCTCCAGGAGAGAGGCCCAAGCAAGACGCGCCCCGAGGAGAATCTTGCCACATGTCAACACTGGGTCTGACAGAGGGCCTCCAGGAGAGAGGCCCAAGCAACACGCGCCCCGAGGAGCGTCTTGCCATATGCCACCACTGGGTCTGATTGAGCGCCTCCAGGAGAGAGGCCCAAGCAAGACGCGCCCCTAGGAGCGTCTTGCCACATGTCAACACTGGGTATGACAGAGGGCCTCCAGGAGAGAGGCCCAAGCAATACGTGCCCCGAGGAGCGTCTAGCCACATGTTACCACTGGGTCTGACTTAGCGCCTCCAGGAGAGAGGCCCAAGCAAGACGTGCCCCGAGGAGCGTCTTGCCACATGTCATCACTGGGTCTGACTGAGCGCCTCCAGGAGAGAGGCCCAAGTAAGACGCGCCCCGAGGAGCGTCATGCCACATGTCAACAATGGGTCTGACTGATCGCCTCCAGGAGAGAGGCCCAAGCAAGACGTGCCCCGAGGAGCGTCTTGACACTTGTCAACACTGGGTCTGACTGAGGGCCTCCATGAGAGAGGCCCAAGCAAGACTTGCCCCGAGAGGCGTCTTGCCACATGTCAACACTGGGTCTGACAGAGGGCCTCCAGGAGAGAGGCCAAAGCAAGACGCGCCCCGAGGAGTGTCTTGCCACATGTCACCACTGGGTCTGACTGAGCGCCTCTAGCAGAGAGGCTCAAGCAAGACGCGCCCCGAGGAGCGTCATGCCACATGTCACTACTCGGTCTGACTGAGCGCCTCCAGGAGAGAGGCCCAAGCAAGACGCGCCCCGAGGAGTGTCTTGACACTTGTTAACACTGGGTCTGACTGAGGGCCTCCATGAGAGAAGCCCATGCAAGACGTGCCCCGAGGAGTGTCTTGCCACATGTCAACACTGGGTCTGACAGAGGGCCTCCAGGAGAGAGGCCCAAGCAATACGCGCCCCGAGGAGCGTCTTGCCATATGTCACCACTGGGTCTGACTGAGCGCCTCCAGGAGAGAGGCCCAAGCAAGACGCGCCCCGAGGAGCATCTTGCCACATGTCAGCACTCGGTCTGACTGAGCGCCTCCAGGAGAGAGAGCCAAGCAAGACGTGCCCCTAGGAGCATCTTGCCACATGTCAACACTGGGTCTGACAGAGGGCCTCCAGGAGAGAAGCCCAAGCAAGACGCGCCCCGAGGAGCGTCTTGCCACATGTCAACAATGGGTCTGACTGAGGGCCTCCAGGAGAGAAGCCCAAGCAAGACGCGCCCCGAGGAGCGTCTTGCCACATGTCAACAATGGGTCTGACTGAGCGCCTCCAGGAGAGAAGCCCAAGCAAGACGCGCCCCGAGGAGCGTCTTGCCACATGTCAACACTGGGTCTGACTGAAGGCCTCCAGGAGAGAAGCCCAAGCAAGATGCGCCCTGAGGAGTGTCTTGCCACATGTCAACACTGGGTCTGACAGAGGGCCTCCAGGAGAGAGGCCCACGCAACACGCGCCCCGAGGAGCGTCTTGCCATATGTCACCACAGGGTCTGACTGAGCGCCTCCAGGAAAGAGGCCCAAGCAAGACGCGCACCGAGGAGCATCTTGCCACATGTCAGCACTCGATCTGACTGAGCGCCTCCAGGAGAGAGGCCCAAGCAAGACGTGCCCCGAGGAGCGTCTTGACACTTGTCAACACTGGGTCTGACTGAGGGCCTCCAGGAGAGAAGCCCAAGCAAGACGCGCCCCGAGGAGTGTCTTGCCACATGTCAACACTGGGTCTGACAGAGGGCCTCCAGGAGAGAGGCCCACGCAACACGCTCCCTGAGGAGCGTCTTGCCATATGTCACCACTGGGTCTGACTGAGCGCCTCCAGGAGAGAGGCCCAAGCAAGACGCGCACCGAGGAGCGTCTTGCCACATGTCAGCACTCGGTCTGACTGAGCGCCTCCAGGAGAGAGGCCCAAGCAAGACGCGCCCATAGGAGCGTCTTGCCACATGTCAACACTGGGTCTGACAGAGGGCCTCCAGGAGAGAGGCCCAAGCAAGACGCGCCCCGAAGAGTGTCTTGCCACATGTCACCACTGGGTCTGACAGAGGGCCTCCAGGAGAGAGGCCCAAGCAATACGCGCCCCGAGGAGCGTCTTGCCATATGTCACCACTGGGTCTGACTGAGCGCCTCCAGGAGAGAGGCCCAAGCAAGATGCGCCCCGAGGAGCGTCTTGCCACATGTCAGCACTCGGTCTGACTGAGCGCCTCCAGGAGAGAGGCCCAAGCAAGACGCGCCCCTAGGAGCGTCTTGCCACATGTCAACACTGGGTCTGACTGAGCGCCTCCAGGAGAGAGGCCCAAGCAAGACGCGCCCCGAGGAGTGTCTTGCCACATGTCAACACTGGGTCTGACAGAGGGCCTCCAGGAGAGAGGCCCAAGCAACACGCGCCCCGAGGAGCGTCTTGCCATATGTCACCACTGGGTTTGACTGAGCGCCTCAAGGAGAGAGGCCCAAGCAAGACGCGCCCCGAGGAGCGTCTTGCCACATGTCAGCACTCGGTCTGACTGAGTGCCTCCAGGAGAGAGGCCCAAGCAAGATGCGCCCCGAGGAGCGTCTTGCCACATGTCAACACTGGGTCTGACTGAAGGCCTCCAGGAGAGAAGCCCAAGCAAGATGCGCCCTGAGGAGTGTCTTGCCACATGTCAACACTGGGTCTGACAGAGGGCCTCCAGGAGAGAGGCCCACGCAACACGTGCCCCGAGGAGCGTCTTGCCATATGTCACCACAGGGTCTGACTGAGCGCCTCCAGGAAAGAGGCCCAAGCAAGACGCGCACCGAGGAGCATCTTGCCACATGTCAGCACTCGATCTGACTGAGCGCCTCCAGGAGAGAGGCCCAAGCAAGACGTGCCCCGAGGAGCGTCTTGACACTTGTCAACACTGGGTCTGACTGAGGGCCTCCAGGAGAGAAGCCCAAGCAAGACGCGCCCCGAGGAGTGTCTTGCCACATGTCAACACTGGGTCTGACAGAGGGCCTCCAGGAGAGAGGCCCACGCAACACGCTCCCTGAGGAGCGTCTTGCCATATGTCACCACTGGGTCTGACTGAGCGCCTCCAGGAGAGAGGCCCAAGCAAGACGCGCACCGAGGAGCGTCTTGCCACATGTCAGCACTCGGTCTGACTGAGCGCCTCCAGGAGAGAGGCCCAAGCAAGACGCGCCCATAGGAGCGTCTTGCCACATGTCAACACTGGGTCTGACAGAGGGCCTCCAGGAGAGAGGCCCAAGCAAGACGCGCCCCGAAGAGTGTCTTGCCACATGTCACCACTGGGTCTGACAGAGGGCCTCCAGGAGAGAGGCCCAAGCAATACGCGCCCCGAGGAGCGTCTTGCCATATGTCACCACTGGGTCTGACTGAGCGCCTCCAGGAGAGAGGCCCAAGCAAGATGCGCCCCGAGGAGCGTCTTGCCACATGTCAGCACTCGGTCTGACTGAGCGCCTCCAGGAGAGAGGCCCAAGCAAGACGCGCCCCTAGGAGCGTCTTGCCACATGTCAACACTGGGTCTGACTGAGCGCCTCCAGGAGAGAGGCCCAAGCAAGACGCGCCCCGAGGAGTGTCTTGCCACATGTCAACACTGGGTCTGACAGAGGGCCTCCAGGAGAGAGGCCCAAGCAACACGCGCCCCGAGGAGCGTCTTGCCATATGTCACCACTGGGTTTGACTGAGCGCCTCAAGGAGAGAGGCCCAAGCAAGACGCGCCCCGAGGAGCGTCTTGCCACATGTCAGCACTCGGTCTGACTGAGTGCCTCCAGGAGAGAGGCCCAAGCAAGATGCGCCCCTAGGAGCGTCTTGCCACATGTCAACACTGGGTCTGACAGCGGGCCTCCAGGAGAGAGGCCCAAGCAAGACGCGCCCCGAGGAGTGTCTTGCCACCTGTCAACACTGGGTCTGACTGAGGGGCTCCAGGAGAGAGGCCCAAGCAATACGCGCCCCGAGGAGTGTCTTGCCACATGTCACCACTGGGTCTGACTGAGCGCCTCCAGGAGAGAGGCCCAAGCAAGACGCGCCCCGAGGAGCGTCTTGCCACATGTCAGCACTCGGTCTGACTGAGCGCCTCCAGGAGAGAGGCCCAAGCAAGATGCGCCCCTAGGAGTGTCTTGCCACATGTCAACACTGGGTCTGACTGAGCGCCTCCAGGAGAGAGGCCCAAGCAAGACGCGCCCCGAGGAGCGTCTTGCAACATGTCAACACTGGGTCTGACATAGGGCCTCCAGGAGAGAGGCCCAAGCAACACGCGCCCCGAGGAGCGTCTTGCCATATGTCACCACTGGGTCTGATTGAGCGCCTCCACGAGAGAGGCCCAAGCAAGACGCGCCCCGAGGAGCGTCTTGCCACACGTCAGCACTCGGTCTGACTGAGCGCCTCCAGGAGAGAGGCCCAAGCAAGACGCGCCCCTAGGAGCGTCTTGCCACATGTCAACACTGGGTATGACAGAGGGCCTCCAGGAGAGAGGCCCAAGCAATACGTGCCCCGAGGAGCGTCTAGCCACATGTTACCACTGGGTCTGACTTAGCGCCTCCAGGAGAGAGGCCCAAGCAAGACGTGCCCCGAAGAGTGTCTTGCCACATGTCACCACTGGGTCTGACAGAGGGCCTCCAGGAGAGAGGCCCAAGCAATACGCGCCCCGAGGAGCGTCTTGCCATATGTCACCACTGGGTCTGACTGAGCGCCTCCAGGAGAGAGGCCCAAGCAAGATGCGCCCCGAGGAGCGTCTTGCCACATGTCAGCACTCGGTCTGACTGAGCGCCTCCAGGAGAGAGGCCCAAGCAAGACGCGCCCCTAGGAGCGTCTTGCCACATGTCAACACTGGGTCTGACAGAGCGCCTCCAGGAGAGAGGCCCAAGCAAGACGCGCCCCGAGGAGTGTCTTGCCACATGTCAACACTGGGTCTGACAGAGGGCCTCCAGGAGAGAGGCCCAAGCAACACGCGCCCCGAGGAGCGTCTTGCCATATGTCACCACTGGGTTTGACTGAGCGCCTCAAGGAGAGAGGCCCAAGCAAGACGCGCCCCGAGGAGCGTCTTGCCACATGTCAGCACTCGGTCTGACTGAGTGCCTCCAGGAGAGAGGCCCAAGCAAGATGCGCCCCTAGGAGCGTCTTGCCACATGTCAACACTGGGTCTGACAGCGGGCCTCCAGGAGAGAGGCCCAAGCAAGACGCGCCCCGAGGAGTGTCTTGCCACCTGTCAACACTGGGTCTGACTGAGGGCCTCCAGGAGAGAGGCCCAAGCAATACGCGCCCCGAGGAGTGTCTTGCCACATGTCACCACTGGGTCTGACTGAGCGCCTCCAGGAGAGAGGCCCAAGCAAGACGCGCCCCGAGGAGCGTCTTGCCACATGTCAGCACTCGGTCTGACTGAGCGCCTCCAGGAGAGAGGCCCAAGCAAGACGCGCCCCTAGGAGCGTCTTGCCACATGTCAACACTGGGTCTGACTGAGCGCCTCCAGGAGAGAGGCCCAAGCAAGACGCGCCCGGAGGAGCGTCTTGCCACATGTCAACACTGGGTCTGACAGAGGGCCTCCAGGAGAGAGGCCCAAGCAACACGCGCCCCGAGGAGCGTCTTGCCATATGTCACCACTGGGTCTGATTGAGCGCCTCCAGGAGAGAGGCCCAAGCAAGACGCGCCCCGAGGAGCGTCTTGCCACACGTCAGCACTCGGTCTGACTGAGCGCCTCCAGGAGAGAGGCCCAAGCAAGACGCGCCCCTAGGAGCGTCTTGCCACATGTCAACACTGGGTATCACAGAGGGCCTCCAGGAGAGAGGCCCAAGCAATACGTGCCCCGAGGAGCGTCTAGCCACATGTTACCACTGGGTCTGACTTAGCGCCTCCAGGAGAGAGGCCCAAGCAAGACGTGCCCCGAGGAGCGTCTTGCCACATGTCATCACTGGGTCTGACTGAGCGCCTCCAGGAGAGAGGCCCAAGCAAGAAGCGCCCCGAGTAGAGTCTTGCCACATGTCAACACTGGGTCTGACTGAGCGCCTCCAGGAGAGAGGCCCAAGCAAGAAGCGCCCCGAGGAGCGTCTTGCCACATGTCAACAATGGGTCTGACTGAGGGCCTCCAGGAGAGAAGCCCAAGCAAGACGCGCCCCGAGGAGCGTCTTGCCACATATCAACAATGGGTCTGACTGAGCGCCTCCAGGAGAGAGGCCCAAGCAAGATGCGCCCCGAGGAGTGTCTTGACACTTGTCAACACTGGGTCTGACTGAGGGCCTCCATGAGAGAAGCCCAAGCAAGACGCGCCCCAAAGAGTGTCTTGCCACATGTCAACACTGGGTCTGACAGAGGGCCTCCAGGAGAGAGGCCCAAGCAAGACGCGCCCCGAGGAGTGTCTTGCCACATGTCAACACTGGGTCTGACTGAGCGCCTCCAGGAGAGAGGCGCAAGCAAGACGCGCCCCGAGGAGCGTCTTGCCACATGTCACCACTGGGTCTGAATGAGAGCCTCCAGGAGAGAGGCCCAAGCAAGGCGCGCCCCGAGGAGCGTCTTGCCACATGTCAACACTGGGTCTGACTGAGCGCCTCCAGGAGAGAGGCCCAAGTAAGACGCGCCCCGAGGAGTGTCTTGCCACATGTCAACACTGGGTCTGACTGAGTGCCTCCAGGAGAGAGGCCCAAGCAAGACGCGCCCCGAGGAGCGTCTTGCCACATGTCAACACTGGGTCTGACTGAGCGCCTCCAGGAGAGAGGCCCAAGCAAGATGTGCCCCGAGGAGCGTCTTGCCACATGTCAACACTGGGTCTGACTGAGCGCCTCCAGGAGATGGCCCAAGCAAGAAGCGCCCCGAGGAGAGTCTTGCCACATGTCAACACTGGGTCTGACTGAGCCCCTCCAGGAGAGAGGCCCAAGCAAGAAGCGCCCCGAGGAGCGTCTTGCCACATGTCAACAATTGGTCTGACTGAGGGCCTCCAGGAGAGAAGCCAAAGCAAGACGCGCCCCGAGGAGCGTCTTGCCACATGTCAACAATGGGTCTGACTGAGCGCCTCCAGGAGAGAGGCCCAAGCAAGACGCGCCCCGAGGAGTGTCTTGACACTTGTCAACACTGGGTCTGACTGAGCGCCTCCATGAGAGAACTCCAAGCAAGACGCGCCCCGAGGAGTGTCTTGACACTTGTCAACACTGGGTCTGACTGAGGGCCTCCATGAGAGAAGCCCAAGCAAGACGCGCCCCGAGGAGTGTCTTGCCACATGTCAACACTGGGTCTGACAGAGGGCCTCCAGGAGAGAGGCCCAAGCAACACGCGCCCCGAGGAGCGTCTTGCCATATGTCACCACTGGGTCTGACTGAGCGCCTCCAGGAGAGAGGCCCAAGCAAGACGCGCCCCGAGGAGCGTCTTGCCACATGTCAGCACTCGGTCTGACTGAGCGCCTCCAGGAGAGAGGCCCAAGCAAGACGCGCCCCTAGGAGCGTCTTGCCACATGTCAACACTGGGTCTGACAGCAGGCCTCCAGGAGAGAGGCCGAAGCAAGACGCGCCCCGAGGAGTGTCTTGCCACATGTCTCCACTGGGTCTGACTGAGCGCCTCCAGGAGAGAGGCCCAAGCAAGACGCGCCCCGAAGAGCGTCTTGCCACATGTCACTACTCGGTCTGACTGAGCGCCTCCAGGAGAGAGGCCCAAGCAAGACGCGCCCCGAGGAGCATCTTGCCACGTGTCAACACTGGGTCTGATTGAGGGCCTCCAGGAGAGAGGCCCAAGCAAGACGCGCCCCGAGGAGCGTCTTGCCACATGTCAACACTGGGTCTGACAGAGGGCCTCCAGGAGAGAGGCCCAAGCAATACGTGCCCCGAGGAGCGTCTAGCCACATGTTACCACTGGGTCTGACTTAGAGCCTCCAGGAGAGAGGCCCAAGCAAGACGTGCCCCGAGGAGCGTCTTGCCACATGTCATCACTGGGTCTGACTGAGCGCCTCCAGGAGAGAGGCCCAAGCAAGAAGCGCCCCGAGTAGAGTCTTGCCACATGTCAACACTGGGTCTGACTGAGCGCCTCCAGGAGAGAGGCCCAAGCAAGAAGCGCCCCGAGGAAAGTCTTGCCACATGTCAACAATGGGTCTGACTGAGGGCCTCCAGGAGAGAAGCCCAAGCAAGACGCGCCCCGAGGAGCGTCTTGCCACATGTCAACAATGGGTCTGACTGAGCGCCTCCAGGAGAGAGGCCCAAGCAAGATGCGCCCCGAGGAGTGTCTTGACACTTGTCAACACTGGGTCTGACTGAGGGCCTCCATGAGAGAAGCCCAAGCAAGACGCGCCCCGAGGAGTGTCTTGCCACATGTCAACACTGGGTCTGACAGAGGGCCTCCAGGAGAGAGGCCCAAGCAAGACGCGCCCCGAGGAGTGTCTTGCCACATGTCAACACTGGGTCTGACTGAGCGCCTCCAGGAGAGAGGCGCAAGCAAGACGCGCCCCGAGGAGCGTCTTGCCACATGTCACCACTGGGTCTGACTGAGAGCCTCCAGGAGAGAGGCCCAAGCAAGACGCGCCCCGAGGAGCGTCTTGCCACATGTCAACACTGGGTCTGACTGAGCGCCTCCAGGAGAGAGGCCCAAGTAAGACGCGCCCCGAGGAGCGTCTTGCCACATGTCAACACTGGGTCTGACTGAGCGCCTCCAGGAGAGAGGCCCAAGCTAGACGCGCCCCGAGGAGCGTCTTGCCACATGTCAACACTGGGTCTGACTGAGCGCCTCCAGGAGAGAGGCCCAAGCAAGATGTGCCCCGAGGAGCGTCTTGCCACATGTCAACACTGGGTCTGACTGAGCGCCTCCAGGAGATGGCCCAAGCAAGAAGCGCCCCGAGGAGAGTCTTGCCACATGTCAACACTGGGTCTGACTGAGCCCCTCCAGGAGAGAGGCCCAAGCAAGAAGCGCCCCGAGGAGCGTCTTGCCACATGTCAACAATTGGTCTGACTGAGGGCCTCCAGGAGAGAAGCCAAAGCAAGACGCGCCCCGAGGAGCGTCTTGCCACATGTCAACAATGGGTCTGACTGAGCGCCTCCAGGAGAGAGGCCCAAGCAAGACGCGCCCCGAGGAGTGTCTTGACACTTGTCAACACTGGGTCTGACTGAGCGCCTCCATGAGAGAACTCCAAGCAAGACGCGCCCCGAGGAGTGTCTTGACACTTGTCAACACTGGGTCTGACTGAGGGCCTCCATGAGAGAAGCCCAAGCAAGACGCGCCCCGAGGAGTGTCTTGCCACATGTCAACACTGGGTCTGACAGAGGGCCTCCAGGAGAGAGGCCCAAGCAACACGCGCCCCGAGGAGCGTCTTGCCATATGTCACCACTGGGTCTGACTGAGCGCCTCCAGGAGAGAGGCCCAAGCAAGACGCGCCCCGAGGAGCGTCTTGCCACATGTCAGCACTCGGTCTGACTGAGCGCCTCCAGGAGAGAGGCCCAAGCAAGACGCGCCCCTAGGAGCGTCTTGCCACATGTCAACACTGGGTCTGACAGCAGGCCTCCAGGAGAGAGGCCCAAGCAAGACGCGCCCCGAGGAGTGTCTTGCCACATGTCTCCACTGGGTCTGACTGAGCGCCTCCAGGAGAGAGGCCCAAGCAAGACGCGCCCCGAAGAGCGTCTTGCCACATGTCACTACTCGGTCTGACTGAGCGCCTCCAGGAGAGAGGCCCAAGCAAGACGCGCCCCGAGGAGCATCTTGCCACGTGTCAACACTGGGTCTGATTGAGGGCCTCCAGGAGAGAGGCCCAAGCAAGACGCGCCCCGAGGAGCGTCTTGCCACATGTCAACACTGGGTCTGACAGAGGGCCTCCAGGAGAGAGGCCCAAGCAATACGTGCCCCGAGGAGCGTCTAGCCACATGTTACCACTGGGTCTGACTTAGAGCCTCCAGGAGAGAGGCCCAAGCAAGACGTGCCCCGAGGAGCGTCTTGCCACATGTCATCACTGGGTCTGACTGAGTGCCTCCAGGAGAGAGGCCCAAGCAAGAAGCGCCCCGAGTAGAGTCTTGCCACATGTCAACACTGGGTCTGACTGAGCGCCTCCAGGAGAGAGGCCCAAGCAAGAAGCGCCCCGAGGAGCGTCTTGCCACATGTCAACAATGGGTCTGACTGAGGGCCTCCAGGAGAGAAGCCCAAGCAAGACGCGCCCCGAGGAGCGTCTTGCCACATGTCAACAATGGGTCTGACTGAGCGCCTCCAGGAGAGAGGCCCAAGCAAGATGCGCCCCGAGGAGTGTCTTGACACTTGTCAACACTGGGTCTGACTGAGGGCCTCCATGAAAGAAGCCCAAGCAAGACGCGCCCCGAGGAGTGTCTTGCCACATGTCAACACTGGGTCTGACAGAGGGCCTCCAGGAGAGAGGCCCAAGCAAGACGCGCCCCGAGGAGTGTCTTGCCACATGTCAACACTGGGTCTGACTGAGCGCCTCCAGGAGAGAGGCGCAAGCAAGACGCGCCCCGAGGAGCGTCTTGCCACATGTCACCACTGGGTCTGACTGAGAGCCTCCAGGAGAGAGGCCCAAGCAAGACGCGCCCCGAGGAGCGTCTTGCCACATGTCAACACTGGGTCTGACTGAGCGCCTCCAGGAGAGAGGCCCAAGTGAGACGCGCCCCGAGGAGCGTCTTGCCACATGTCAACACTGGGTCTGACTGAGCGCCTCCAGGAGAGAGGCCCAAGCTAGACGCGCCCCGAGGAGCGTCTTGCCACATGTCAACACTGGGTCTGACTGAGCGCCTCCAGGAGAGAGGCCCAAGCAAGATGTGCCCCGAGGAGCGTCTTGCCACATGTCAACACTGGGTCTGACTGAGCGCCTCCAGGAGATGGTCCATGCAAGAAGCGCCCCGAGGAGAGTCTTGCCACATGTCAACACTGGGTCTGACTGAGCGCCTCCAGGAGAGAGGCCCAAGCAAGAAGCGCCCCGAGGAGCGTCGTGCCACATGTCAACAATGGGTCTGAATGAGAGCCTCCAGGAGAGAGGCCCAAGCAAGGCGCGCCCCGAGGAGCGTCTTGCCACATGTCAACACTGGGTCTGACTGAGCGCCTCCAGGAGAGAGGCCCAAGTAAGACGCGCCCCGAGGAGTGTCTTGCCACATGTCAACACTGGGTCTGACTGAGTGCCTCCAGGAGAGAGGCCCAAGCAAGACGCGCCCCGAGGAGCGTCTTGCCACATGTCAACACTGGGTCTGACTGAGCGCCTCCAGGAGAGAGGCCCAAGCAAGATGTGCCCCGAGGAGCGTCTTGCCACATGTCAACACTGGGTCTGACTGAGCGCCTCCAGGAGATGGCCCAAGCAAGAAGCGCCCCGAGGAGAGTCTTGCCACATGTCAACACTGGGTCTGACTGAGCCCCTCCAGGAGAGAGGCCCAAGCAAGAAGCGCCCCGAGGAGCGTCTTGCCACATGTCAACAATTGGTCTGACTGAGGGCCTCCAGGAGAGAAGCCAAAGCAAGACGCGCCCTGAGGAGCGTCTTGCCACATGTCAACAATGGGTCTGACTGAGCGCCTCCAGGAGAGAGGCCCAAGCAAGACGCGCCCCGAGGAGTGTCTTGACACTTGTCAACACTGGGTCTGACTGAGCGCCTCCATGAGAGAACTCCAAGCAAGACGCGCCCCGAGGAGTGTCTTGACACTTGTCAACACTGGGTCTGACTGAGGGCCTCCATGAGAGAAGCCCAAGCAAGACGCGCCCCGAGGAGTGTCTTGCCACATGTCAACACTGGGTCTGACAGAGGGCCTCCAGGAGAGAGGCCCAAGCAACACGCGCCCCGAGGAGCGTCTTGCCATATGTCACCACTGGGTCTGACTGAGCGCCTCCAGGAGAGAGGCCCAAGCAAGACGCGCCCCGAGGAGCGTCTTGCCACATGTCAGCACTCGGTCTGACTGAGCGCCTCCAGGAGAGAGGCCCAAGCAAGACGCGCCCCTAGGAGCGTCTTGCCACATGTCAACACTGGGTCTGACAGCAGGCCTCCAGGAGAGAGGCCCAAGCAAGACGCGCCCCGAGGAGTGTCTTGCCACATGTCTCCACTGGGTCTGACTGAGCGCCTCCAGGAGAGAGGCCCAAGCAAGACGCGCCCCGAAGAGCGTCTTGCCACATGTCACTACTCGGTCTGACTGAGCGCCTCCAGGAGAGAGGCCCAAGCAAGACGCGCCCCGAGGAGCATCTTGCCACGTGTCAACACTGGGTCTGATTGAGGGCCTCCAGGAGAGAGGCCCAAGCAAGACGCGCCCCGAGGAGCGTCTTGCCACATGTCAACACTGGGTCTGACAGAGGGCCTCCAGGAGAGAGGCCCAAGCAATACGTGCCCCGAGGAGCGTCTAGCCACATGTTACCACTGGGTCTGACTTAGAGCCTCCAGGAGAGAGGCCCAAGCAAGACGTGCCCCGAGGAGCGTCTTGCCACATGTCATCACTGGGTCTGACTGAGCGCCTCCAGGAGAGAGGCCCAAGCAAGAAGCGCCCCGAGTAGAGTCTTGCCACATGTCAACACTGGGTCTGACTGAGCGCCTCCAGGAGAGAGGCCCAAGCAAGAAGCGCCCCGAGGAGCGTCTTGCCACATGTCAACAATGGGTCTGACTGAGGGCCTCCAGGAGAGAAGCCCAAGCAAGACGCGCCCCGAGGAGCGTCTTGCCACATGTCAACAATGGGTCTGACTGAGCGCCTCCAGGAGAGAGGCCCAAGCAAGATGCGCCCCGAGGAGTGTCTTGACACTTGTCAACACTGGGTCTGACTGAGGGCCTCCATGAGAGAAGCCCAAGCAAGACGCGCCCCGAGGAGTGTCTTGCCACATGTCAACACTGGGTCTGACAGAGGGCCTCCAGGAGAGAGGCCCAAGCAAGACGCGCCCCGAGGAGTGTCTTGCCACATGTCAACACTGGGTCTGACTGAGCGCCTCCAGGAGAGAGGCGCAAGCAAGACGCGCCCCGAGGAGCGTCTTGCCACATGTCACCACTGGGTCTGACTGAGAGCCTCCAGGAGAGAGGCCCAAGCAAGACGCGCCCCGAGGAGCGTCTTGCCACATGTCAACACTGGGTCTGACTGAGCGCCTCCAGGAGAGAGGCCCAAGTAAGACGCGCCCCGAGGAGCGTCTTGCCACATGTCAACACTGGGTCTGACTGAGCGCCTCCAGGAGAGAGGCCCAAGCTAGACGCGCCCCGAGGAGCGTCTTGCCACATGTCAACACTGGGTCTGACTGAGCGCCTCCAGGAGAGAGGCCCAAGCAAGATGTGCCCCGAGGAGCGTCTTGCCACATGTCAACACTGGGTCTGACTGAGCGCCTCCAGGAGATGGCCCATGCAAGAAGCGCCCCGAGGAGAGTCTTGCCACATGTCAACACTGGGTCTGACTGAGCGCCTCCAGGAGAGAGGCCCAAGCAAGAAGCGCCCCGAGGAGCGTCGTGCCACATGTCAACAATGGGTCTGACTGAGGGCCTCCAGGAGAGAAGCCAAAGCAAGACGCGCCCCGAGGAGCGTCTTGCCACATGTCAACAATGGGTCTGACTGAGCGCCTCCAGGAGAGAGGCCCAAGCAAGACGCGCCCCGAGGAGTGTCTTGACACTTGTCAACACTGGGTCTGACTGAGGGCCTCCATGAGAGAAGCCCAAGCAAGACGCGCCCCGAGGAGTGTCTTGCCACATGTCAACACTGGGTCTGACAGAGGGCCTCCAGGAGAGAGGCCCAAGCAATACGCGCCCCGAGGAGCGTCTTGCCATACGTCACCACTGGGTCTGACTGAGCGCCTCCAGGAGAGAGAGCCATGCAAGACGCGCCCCTAGGAGCGTCTTGCCACATGTCAACACTGGGTCTGACAGAGGGCCTCCAGGAGAGAGGCCCAAGCAATACGTGCCCCGAGGAGCGTCTAGCCACATGTTACCACTGGGTCTGACTTAGCGCCTCCAGGAGAGAGGCCCAAGCAAGACGTGCCCCGAAGAGTGTCTTGCCACATGTCACCACTGGGTCTGACAGAGGGCCTCCAGGAGAGAGGCCCAAGCAATACGCGCCCCGAGGAGCGTCTTGCCATATGTCACCACTGGGTCTGACTGAGCGCCTCCAGGAGAGAGGCCCAAGCAAGACGCGCCCCGAGGAGCGTCTTGCCACATGTCAGCACTCGGTCTGACTGAGCGCCTCCAGGAGAGAGGCCCAAGCAAGACGCGCCCCTAGGAGCGTCTTGCCACATGTCAACACTGGGTCTGACTGAGCGCCTCCAGGAGAGAGACCCAAGCAAGACGCGCCCCGAGGAGTGTCTTGCCACATGTCAACACTGGGTCTGACAGAGGGCCTCCAGGAGAGAGGCCCAAGCAACACGCGCCCCGAGGAGCGTCTTGCCATATGTCACCACTGGGGTTGACTGAGCGCCTCAAGGAGAGAGGCCCAAGCAAGACGCGCCCCGAGGAGCGTCTTGCCACATGTCAGCACTCGGTCTGACTGAGTGCCTCCAGGAGAGAGGCCCAAGCAAGATGCGCCCCTAGGAGCGTCTTGCCACATGTCAACACTGGGTCTGACAGCGGGCCTCCAGGAGAGAGGCCCAAGCAAGACGCGCCCCGAGGAGTGTCTTGCCACCTGTCAACACTGGGTCTGACTGAGGGCCTCCAGGAGAGAGGCCCAAGCAATACGCGCCCCGAGGAGTGTCTTGCCACATGTCACCACTGGGTCTGACTGAGCGCCTCCAGGAGAGAGGCCCAAGCAAGACGCGCCCCGAGGAGCGTCTTGCCACATGTCAGCACTCGGTCTGACTGAGCGCCTCCAGGAGAGAGGCCCAAGCAAGACGCGCCCCTAGGTGCGTCTTGCCACATGTCAACACTGGGTCTGACTGAGCGCCTCCAGGAGAGAGGCCCAAGCAAGACGCGCCCCGAGGAGCGTCTTGCCACATGTCAACACTGGGTCTGACAGAGGGCCTCCAGGAGAGAGGCCCAAGCAACACGCGCCCCGAGGAGCGTCTTGCCATATGTCACCACTGGGTCTGATTGAGCGCCTCCAGGAGAGAGGCCCAAGCAAGACGCGCCCCGAGGAGCGTCTTGCCACACGTCAGCACTCGGTCTGACTGAGCGCCTCCAGGAGAGAGGCCCAAGCAAGACGCGCCCCGAGGAGTGTCTTGACACTTGTCAACACTGGGTCTGACTGAGCGCCTCCAGGAGAGAGGCCCAAGCAAGAAGCGCCCCGAGGAGCGTCTTGCCACATGTCAACAATGGGTCTGACTGAGGGCCTCCAGGAGAGAAGCCCAAGCAAGACGCGCCCCGAGGAGCGTCTTGCCACATATCAACAATGGGTCTGACTGAGCGCCTCCAGGAGAGAGGCCCAAGCAAGATGCGCCCCGAGGAGTGTCTTGACATTTGTCAACACTGGGTCTGACTGAGGGCCTCCATGAGAGAAGCCCAAGCAAGACGCGCCCCAAAGAGTGTCTTGCCACATGTCAACACTGGGTCTGACAGAGGGCCTCCAGGAGAGAGGCCCAAGCAAGACGCGCCCCGAGGAGTGTCTTGCCACATGTCAACACTGGGTCTGAATGAGAGCCTCCAGGAGAGAGGCCCAAGCAAGGCGCGCCCCGAGGAGCGTCTTGCCACATGTCAACACTGGGTCTGACTGAGCGCCTCCAGGAGAGAGGCCCAAGCAAGATGTGCCCCGAGGAGCGTCTTGCCACATGTCAACACTGGGTCTGACTGAGCGCCTCCAGGAGATGGCCCAAGCAAGAAGCGCCCCGAGGAGAGTCTTGCCACATGTCAACACTGGGTCTGACTGAGCCCCTCCAGGAGAGAGGCCCAAGCAAGAAGCGCCCCGAGGAGCGTCTTGCCACATGTCAACAATTGGTCTGACTGAGGGCCTCCAGGAGAGAAGCCAAAGCAAGACGCGCCCCGAGGAGCGTCTTGCCACATGTCAACAATGGGTCTGACTGAGCGCCTCCAGGAGAGAGGCCCAAGCAAGACGCCCCCCGAGGAGTGTCTTGACACTTGTCAACACTGGGTCTGACTGAGCGCCTCCATGAGAGAACTCCAAGCAAGACGCGCCCCGAGGAGTGTCTTGACACTTGTCAACACTGGGTCTGACTGAGGGCCTCCATGAGAGAAGCCCAAGCAAGACGCGCCCCGAGGAGTGTCTTGCCACATGTCAACACTGGGTCTGACAGAGGGCCTCCAGGAGAGAGGCCCAAGCAACACGCGCCCCGAGGAGCGTCTTGCCATATGTCACCACTTGGTCTGACTGAGCGCCTCCAGGAGAGAGGCCCAAGCAAGACGCGCCCCTAGGAGCGTCTTGCCACATGTCAACACTGGGTCTGACTGAGCGCCTCCAGGAGAGAGGCCCAAGCAAGACGCACACCGAGGAGCGTCTTGCCACATGTCAACACTGGGTCTGACAGCAGGCCTCCAGGAGAGAGGCCGAAGCAAGACGCGCCCCGAGGAGTGTCTTGCCACATGTCTCCACTGGGTCTGACTGAGCGCCTCCAGGAGAGAGGCCCAAGCAAGACGCGCCCCGAAGAGCGTCTTGCCACATGTCACTACTCGGTCTGACTGAGCGCCTCCAGGAGAGAGGCCCAAGCAAGACGCGCCCCGAGGAGCATCTTGCCACGTGTCAACACTGGGTCTGATTGAGGGCCTCCAGGAGAGAGGCCCAAGCAAGACGCGCCCCGAGGAGCGTCTTGCCACATGTCAACACTGGGTCTGACAGAGGGCCTCCAGGAGAGAGGCCCAAGCAATACGTGCCCCGAGGAGCGTCTAGCCACATGTTACCACTGGGTCTGACTTAGAGCCTCCAGGAGAGAGGCCCAAGCAAGACGTGCCCCGAGGAGCGTCTTGCCACATGTCATCACTGGGTCTGACTGAGCGCCTCCAGGAGAGAGGCCCAAGCAAGAAGCGCCCCGAGTAGAGTCTTGCCACATGTCAACACTGGGTCTGACTGAGCGCCTCCAGGAGAGAGGCCCAAGCAAGAAGCGCCCCGAGGAGCGTCTTGCCACATGTCAACAATGGGTCTGACTGAGGGCCTCCAGGAGAGAAGCCCAAGCAAGACGCGCCCCGAGGAGCGTCTTGCCACATGTCAACAATGGGTCTGACTGAGCGCCTCCAGGAGAGAGGCCCAAGCAAGATGCGCCCCGAGGAGTGTCTTGACACTTGTCAACACTGGGTCTGACTGAGGGCCTCCATGAGAGAAGCCCAAGCAAGACGCGCCCCGAGGAGTGTCTTGCCACATGTCAACACTGGGTCTGACAGAGGGCCTCCAGGAGAGAGGCCCAAGCAAGACGCGCCCCGAGGAGTGTCTTGCCACATGTCAACACTGGGTCTGACTGAGCGCCTCCAGGAGAGAGGCGCAAGCAAGACGCGCCCCGAGGAGCGTCTTGCCACATGTCACCACTGGGTCTGACTGAGAGCCTCCAGGAGAGAGGCCCAAGCAAGACGCGCCCCGAGGAGCGTCTTGCCACATGTCAACACTGGGTCTGACTGAGCGCCTCCAGGAGAGAGGCCCAAGTAAGACGCGCCCCGAGGAGCGTCTTGCCACATGTCAACACTGGGTCTGACTGAGCGCCTCCAGGAGAGAGGCCCAAGCTAGACGCGCCCCGAGGAGCGTCTTGCCACATGTCAACACTGGGTCTGACTGAGCGCCTCCAGGAGAGAGGCCCAAGCAAGATGTGCCCCGAGGAGCGTCTTGCCACATGTCAACACTGGGTCTGACTGAGCGCCTCCAGGAGATGGCCCATGCAAGAAGCGCCCCGAGGAGAGTCTTGCCACATGTCAACACTGGGTCTGACTGAGCGCCTCCAGGAGAGAGGCCCAAGCAAGAAGCGCCCCGAGGAGCGTCGTGCCACATGTCAACAATGGGTCTGACTGAGGGCCTCCAGGAGAGAAGCCAAAGCAAGACGCGCCCCGAGGAGCGTCTTGCCACATGTCTACAATGGGTCTGACTGAGCGCCTCCAGGAGAGAGGCCCAAGCAAGACGCGCCCCGAGGAGCGTCTTGCCATTCGTCACCACTGGGTCTGACTGAGCGCCTCCAGGAGAGAGAGCCAAGCAAGACGCGCCCCGAGGAGTGTCTTGCCACATGTCAACACTGGGTCTGACAGAGGGCCTCCAGGAGAGAGGCCCAAGCAATACGCGCCCCGAGGAGCGTCTTGCCATACGTCACCACTGGGTCTGACTGAGCGCCTCCAGGAGAGAGAGCCAAGCAAGACGCGCCCCTAGGAGCGTCTTGCCACATGTCAACACTGGGTCTGACAGAGGGCCTCCAGGAGAGAGGCCCAAGCAAGACGCGCCCCGAGGAGTGTCTTGCCACATGTCAACACTGGGTCTGACTGAGCACCTCCAGGAGAGAGGCCCAAGCAAGAAGCGGCACCGAGGAGCGTCTTGCCACATGTCAACACTGGGTCTGACTGAGCGCCTCCAGGAGAGAGGCCCAAGCAAGACACGCCCCGAGGAGCGTCTTGACACATGTCAACACTGGGTCTGACTGAGGGCCTCAATGAGATAAGCCCAATCAAGACGCGCCCCGAGGAGCGTCTTGCCACAAGTCAACACTGGGTCTGACAGAGGGCCTCCAGGAGAGAGGCCCAAGCAATACGTGCCCCGAGGAGCGTCTTGCCACATGTCACCACTGGGTCTGATTGAGCGCCTCCAGGAGAGTGGCCCAAGCAAGACGCGCCCCGAGGAGCGTCTTGCCACATGTCAACACTGGGTCTGACTGAGCGCCTCCAGGAGAGAGGCCCAAGCAAGAAGCGCCCCGAGGAGCGTCTTGCCACATGTCAACAATGGGTCTGACTGAGGGCCTCCAGGAGAGAAGCCCAAGCAAGACGCGCCCCGAGGAGCATCTTGCCACATGTCAACAATGGGTCTGACTGAGCGCCTCCAGGAGAGAGGCCCAAGCAAGATGCGCCCCGAGGAGTGTCTTGACACTTGTCAACACTGGGTCTGACTGAGGGCCTCCATGAGAGAAGCCCAAGCAAGACGCGCCCCGAGGAGTGTCTTGCCACATGTCAACACTGGGTCTGACAGAGGGCCTCCAGGAGAGAGGCCCAAGCAAGACGCGCCCCGAGGAGTGTCTTGCCACATGTCAACACTGGGTCTGACTGAGCGCCTCCAGGAGAGAGGCGCAAGCAAGACGCGCCCCAAGGAGCGTCTTGCCACATGTCACCACTGGGTCTGACTGAGAGCCTCCAGGAGAGAGGCCCAAGCAAGACGCGCCCCGAGGAGCGTCTTGCCACATGTCAACACTGGGTCTGACTGAGCGCCTCCAGGAGAGAGGCCCAAGTAAGACGCGCCCCGAGGAGCGTCTTGCCACATGTCAACACTGGGTCTGACTGAGCGCCTCCAGGAGAGAGGCCCAAGCTAGACGCGCCCCGAGGAGCGTCTTGCCACATGTCAACACTGGGTCTGACTGAGCGCCTCCAGGAGAGAGGCCCAAGCAAGATGTGCCCCGAGGAGCGTCTTGCCACATGTCAACACAGGGTCTGACTGAGCGCCTCCAGGAGATGGCCCATGCAAGAAGCGCCCCGAGGAGAGTCTTGCCACATGTCAACACTGGGTCTGACTGAGCGCCTCCAGGAGAGAGGCCCAAGCAAGAAGCGCCCCGAGGAGCGTCGTGCCACATGTCAACAATGGGTCTGACTGAGGGCCTCCAGGAGAGAAGCCAAAGCAAGACGCGCCCCGAGGAGCGTCTTGCCACATGTCAACAATGGGTCTGACTGAGCGCCTCCAGGAGAGAGGCCCAAGCAAGACGCGCCCCGAGGAGTGTCTTGACACTTGTCAACACTGGGTCTGACTGAGGGCCTCCATGAGAGAAGCCCAAGCAAGACGCGCCCCGAGGAGTGTCTTGCCACATGTCAACACTGGGTCTGACAGAGGGCCTCCAGGAGAGAGGCCCAAGCAATACGCGCCCCGAGGAGCGTCTTGCCATACGTCACCACTGGGTCTGACTGAGCGCCTCCAGGAGAGAGAGCCAAGCAAGACGCGCCCCTAGGAGCGTCTTGCCACATGTCAACACTGGGTCTGACAGAGGGCCTCCAGGAGAGAGGCCCAAGCAAGACGCGCCCCGAGGAGTGTCTTGCCACATGTCAACACTGGGTCTGACTGAGCACCTCCAGGAGAGAGGCCCAAGCAAGACGCGCACCGAGGAGCGTCTTGCCACATGTCAACACTGGGTCTGACTGAGCGCCTCCAGGAGAGAGGCCCAAGCAAGACGCGCACCGAGGAGCGTCTTGCCACATGTCAGCACTTGGTCTGACTGAGCGCCTCCAGGAGAGAAGCCCAAGCAAGACGCGCCCCTAGGAGCGTCTTGCCACATGTCAACACTGGGTCTGACAGAGGGCCTCCAGGAGAGAGGCCCAAGCAAGACCCGCCCCGAGGAGCGTCTTGCCACATGTCAACACTGGGTCTGACAGAGGGCCTCCAGGAGAGAGGCCCAAGCAAGACGCGCCCCGAGGAGTGTCTTGCCACATGTCAATCACTGGGTCTGACTGAGCGCCTCCAGGAGAGAGGCCCAAGCAAGACACGCCCCGAGGAGCGTCTTTACACATGTCAACACTGGGTCTGACTGAGGGCCTCAATGAGATAAGCCCAATCAAGACGCGCCCCGAGGAGCGTCTTGCCACAAGTCAACACTGGGTCTGACAGAGGGCCTCCAGGAGAGAGGCCCAAGCAATACGTGCCCCGAGGAGCGTCTTGCCACATGTCACCACTGGGTCTGATTGAGCGCCTCCAGGAGAGTGGCCCAAGCAAGACGCGCCCCGAGGAGCGTCTTGCCACATGTCAACAATGGGTCTGACTGAGCGCCTCCAGGAGAGAGGCCCAAGCAAGACGCGCCCCGAGGAGTGTCTTGACACTTGTCAACACTGGGTCTGACTGAGGGCCTCCATGAGAGAAGCCCAAGCAAGACGCGCCCCGAGGAGTGTCTTGCCACATGTCAACACTGGGTCTGACAGAGGGCCACCAGGAGAGAGGCCCAAGCAATACGCGCCCCGAGGAGCGTCTTGCCATACGTCACCACTGGGTCTGACTGAGCGCCTCCAGGAGAGAGAGCCAAGCAAGACGCGCCCCTAGGAGCGTCTTGCCACATGTCAACACTGGGTCTGACAGAGGGCCTCCAGGAGAGAGGCCCAAGCAAGACGCGCCCCGAGGAGTGTCTTGCCACATGTCAACACTGGGTCTGACTGAGCGCCTCCAGGAGCGAGGCCCAAGCAAGACGCGCACCGAGGAGCGTCTTGCCACATGTCAACACTGGGTCTGACTGAGCGCCTCCAGGAGAGAGGCCCAAGCAAGACGCGCACCGAGGAGCGTCTTGCCACATGTCAGCACTTGGTCTGACTGAGCGCCTCCAGGAGAGAAGCCCAAGCAAGACGCGCCCCTAGGAGCGTCTTGCCACATGTCAACACTGGGTCTGACAGAGGGCCTCCAGGAGAGAGGCCCAAGCAAGACGCGCCCCGAGGATCTTGCCACATGTCAACACTGGGTCTGACAGAGGGCCTCCAGGAGAGAGGCCAAAGCAAGACGCGCCCCGAGGAGTGTCTTGCCACATGTCAACACTGGGTCTGACTGAGCGCCTCCAGGAGAGAGGCCCAAGCAAGACGCGCACCGAGGAGCGTCTTGCCACATGTCAGCACTTGGTCTGACTGAGCGCCTCCAGGAGAGAAGCCCAAGCAAGACGCGCCCCTAGGAGCGTCTTGCCACATGTCAACACTGGGTCTGACAGAGGGCCTCCAGGAGAGAGGCCCAAGCAAGACGCGCCCCGAGGATCTTGCCACATGTCAACACTGGGTCTGACAGAGGGCCTCCAGGAGAGAGGCCAAAGCAAGACGCGCCCCGAGGAGTGTCTTGCCACATGTCAATCACTGGGTCTGACTGAGCGCCTCCAGGAGAGAGGCCCAATCAAGACGCGCCCCGAGGAGCGTCTTGCCACAAGTCAACACTGGGTCTGACAGAGGGCCTCCAGGAGAGAGGCCCAAGCAATACGTGCCCCGAGGAGCGTCTTGCCACATGTCACCACTGGGTCTGATTGAGCGCCTCCAGGAGAGAGGCCCAAGTAAGACGCGCCCCGAGGAGCGTCTTGCCACATGTCACCACTGGGTCTGACTGAGCGCCTCCAGGAGAGAGGCCCAAGCATGAAGCGCCCGGAGGAGCGTCTTGCCACATGTCAACACTGGGTCTGACTGAGCGCCTCCAGGAGAGAGGCCCAAGCAAGACGTGCCCCGAGGAGCGTCTTGCCATATGTCAACACTGGGTCTGACTGAGCGCCTCCAGGAGAGAGGCCCAAGCAAGAACCGCCCCGAGGAGCGTCTTGCCTCTTGTCAACAATGGGTCTGACTGAGGGCCTCCAGGAGAGAAGCCCAAGCAAGACGCGCCCCGAGGAGCGTCTTGCCACATGTCAACAATGGGTCTGACTGAGTGCCTCCAGGAGAGAGGCCCAAGCAAGACGCGCCCCGAGGAGCGTCTTGACACTTGTCAACACTGGGTCTGACTGAGGGCCTCCATTAGAGAGGCCCAAGCAAGACGCGCCCCGAGGAGTGTCTTGCCACATGTCATCACTGGGTCTGACTGAGCGCCTCCAGGAGAGAGGCCTAAGCAAGAAGCGCCCCGAGGAGCGTCTTTCCACATGTCAACAATGGGTCTGACTGAGGGCCTCCAGGAGAGAGGCCCAAGCAAGACGCGCCCCGAGGAGTGTCTTGACACTTGTCAACACTGGGTCTGACTGAGGGCCTCCATGAGAGAAGCCCAAGATAGACGCGCCCCGAGGAGTGTCTTGCCACATGTCAACACTGGGTCTGACAGAGGGCCTCCAGGAGAGAGGCCCAAGCAATACGCGCCCCGAGGAGCGTCTTGCCATACGTCACCACTGGGTCTGACTGAGCGCCTCCAGGAGAGAGGCCCAAGCAAGACGCGCCCCGAGGAGCGTCTTGCCACATGTCACCACTGGGTCTGACTGAGCGCCTCCAGGAGAGAGGCCCAAGCATGAAGCGCCCCGAGGAGCGTCTTGCCACATGTCAACACTGGGTCTGACAGAGGGCCTCCAGGAGAGAGGCCCAAGCAAGACGCGCCCCGAGGAGTGTCTTGCCACATGTCAACACTGGGTCTGACAGAGGGCCTCCAGGAGAGAGGCCCAAGTAAGACGCGCCCCGAGGAGCGTCTTGCCACATTTCACCACTGGGTCTGACTGAGCGCCTCCAGGAGAGAGGCCCAAGCAAGACGCGCCCCGAGGAGCGTCTTGCCACATGTCAACACTGGGTCTGACAGAGGGCCTCCAGGAGAGAGGCCCAAGCAAGACGCGCCCCGAGGAGTGTCTTGCCACATGTCAATCACTGGGTCTGACTGAGCGCCTCCAGGAGAGAGGCCCAAGCAAGACACGCCCCGAGGAGCGTCTTGACACATGTCAACACTGGGTCTGACTGAGGGCCTCAATGAGATAAGCCCAATCAAGACGCGCCCCGAGGAGCGTCTTGCCACAAGTCAACACTGGGTCTGACAGAGGGCCTCCAGGAGAGAGGCCCAAGCAATACGTGCCCCGAGGAGCGTCTTGCCACATGTCACCACTGGGTCTGATTGAGCGCCTCCAGGAGAGAGGCCCAAGTAAGACGCGCCCCGAGGAGCGTCTTGCCACATGTCACCACTGGGTCTGACTGAGCGCCTCCAGGAGAGAGGCCCAAGCATGAAGCGCCCCGAGGAGCGTCTTGCCACATGTCAACACTGGGTCTGACTGAGCGCCTCCAGGAGAGAGGCCCAAGCAAGACGTGCCCCGAGGAGCGTCTTGCCACATGTCAACACTGGGTCTGACTGAGCGCCTCCAGGAGAGAGGCCCAAGCAAGAACCGCCCCGAGGAGCGTCTTGCCTCTTGTCAACAATGGGTCTGACTGAGGGCCTCCAGGAGAGAAGCCCAAGCAAGACGCGCCCCGAGGAGCGTCTTGCCACATGTCAACAATGGGTCTGACTGAGTGCCTCCAGGAGAGAGGCCCAAGCAAGACGCGCCCCGAGGAGCGTCTTGACACTTGTCAACACTGGGTCTGACTGAGGGCCTCCATGAGAGAGGCCCAAGCAAGACGCGCCCCGAGGAGTGTCTTGCCACATGTCATCACTGGGTCTGACTGAGCGCCTCCAGGAGAGAGGCCCAAGCAAGAAGCGCCCCGAGGAGCGTCTTTCCACATGTCAACAATGGGTCTGACTGAGGGCCTCCAGGAGAGAGGCCCAAGCAAGACGCGCCCCGAGGAGTGTCTTGACACTTGTCAACACTGGGTCTGACTGAGGGCCTCCATGAGAGAAGCCCAAGATAGACGCGCCCCGAGGAGTGTCTTGCCACATGTCAACACTGGGTCTGACAGAGGGCCTCCAGGAGAGAGGCCCAAGCAATACGCGCCCCGAGGAGCGTCTTGCCATACGTCACCACTGGGTCTGACTGAGCGCCTCCAGGAGAGAGGCCCAAGCAAGACGCGCCCCGAGGAGCGTCTTGCCACATGTCAGCACTCGGTCTGACTGAGCGCCTCCAGGAGAGAGAGCCAAGCAAGACGCGCCCCTAGGAGCGTCTTGCCACATGTCAACACTGGGTCTGACAGAGGGCCTCCAGGAGAGAGGCCCAAGCAAGACGCGCCCCGAGGAGTGTCTTGCCACATGTCAACACTGGGTCTGACTGAGCGCCTCCAGGAGAGAGGCCCAAGCAAGACGCGCACCGAGGAGTGTCTTGCCACATGTCAACACTGGGTCTGACTGAGCGCCTCCAGGAGAGAGGCCCAAGCAAGACGCGCACCGAGGAGCGCCTTGCCACATGTCAGCACTTGGTCTGACTGAGCGCCTCCAGGAGAGAGGCCCAAGCAAGACGCGCCCCTTGGAGCGTCTTGCCACATGTCAACACTGTGTCTGACTGAGCGCCTCCAGGAGAGAGGCCCAAGCAAGACGCGCCCCGAGGAGCGTCTTGCCACATGTCAGCACTCGGTCTGACTGAGCGCCTCCAGGAGAGAGGCCCAAGCAAGACGCGCCCCTAGGAGCGTCTTGCCACATCTCAACACTGGGTCTGACAGCGGGCCTCCAGGAGAGAGGCCGAAGCAAGACGTGCCCCGAGGAGTGTCTTGCCACATGTCACCACTGGGTCTGACTGAGCGCCTCCAGGAGAGAGGCCCAAGCAAGACGCGCCCCGAGGAGCGTCATGCCACATGTCACTACTCGGTCTGACTGAGCGCCTCCAGGAGAGAGGCCCAAGCAAGACGCGCCCCGAGGAGCATCTTGCCACGTGTCAACACTGGGTCTGATTGAGGGCCTCCAGGAGAGAGGCCCAAGCAAGACGCGCCCCGAGGAGCGTCTTGCCACATGTCAACACTGGGTCTGACAGAGGGCCTCCAGGAGAGAGGCCCAAGCAAGACGTGCCCCGAGGAGTGTCTAGCCACATGTTACCACTGGGTCTGACTTAGAGCCTCCAGGAGAGAGGCCCAAGCAAGACGTGCCCCGAGGAGCGTCTTGCCACATGTCATCATTGGGTCTGACTGAGCGCCTCCAGGAGAGAGGCCCAAGCAAGAAGCGCCCCGAGTAGAGTCTTGCCACATGTCAACACTGGGTCTGACTGAGCGCCTCCAGGAGAGAGGCCCAAGCAAGAAGCGCCCCGAGGAGCGTCTTGCCACATGTCAACAATGGGTCTGACTGAGGGCCTCCAGGAGAGAAGCCCAAGCAAGACGCGCCCCGAGGAGCGTCTTGCCACATGTCAACAATGGGTCTGACTGAGCGCCTCCAGGAGAGAGGCCCAAGCAAGATGCGCCCCGAGGAGTGTCTTGACACTTGTCAACACTGGGTCTGACTGAGGGCCTCCATGAGAGAAGCCCAAGCAAGACGCGCCCCGAGGAGTGTCTTGCCACATGTCAACACTGGGTCTGACAGAGGGCCTCCAGGAGAGAGGCCCAAGCAAGACGCGCCCCGAGGAGTGTCTTGCCACATGTCAACACTGGGTCTGACAGAGGGCCTCCAGGAGAGAGGCCCAAGCAATACGCGCCCCGAGGAGCGTCTTGCCATACGTCACCACTGGGTCTGACTGAGCGCCTCCAGGAGAGAGGCCCAAGCAAGATGCGCCCCGAGGAGCGTCTTGCCACATGTCAGCACTCGGTCTGACTGAGCGCCTCCAGGAGAGAGGCCCAAGCAAGACGCGCCCCTAGGAGCGTCTTGCCACATGTCAACACTGGGTCTGACAGAGGGCCTCCAGGAGAGAGGCCCAAGCAAGACGCGCCCCGAGGAGCGTCTTGCCACATGTCAACACTGGGTCTGACAGAGGGCCTCCAGGAGAGAGGCCCAAGCAAGACGCGCCCCGAGGAGCGTCATGCCACATGTCACTACTCGGTCTGACTGAGCGCCTCCAGGAGAGAGGCCCAAGCAAGACGCGCCCCGAGGAGCATCTTGCCACGTGTCAACACTGGGTCTGATTGAGGGCCTCCAGGAGAGAGGCCCAAGCAAGACGCGCCCCGAGGAGCGTCTTGCCACAAGTCAACACTGGGTCTGACAGAGGGCCTCCAGGAGAGAGGCCCAAGCAATACGTGCCCCGAGGAGCGTCTTGCCACATGTCACCACTGGGTCTGACTGAGCGCCTCCAGGAGTGAGGCCCAAGTAAGACGCGCCCCGAGGTGCGTCTTGCCACATGTCACCACTGGGTCTGACTGAGCGCCTCCAGGAGAGAGGCCCAAGCATGAAGCGCCCCGAGGAGCGTCTTGCCACATGTCAACACTGGGTCTGACTGAGCGCCTCCAGGAGAGAGGCCCAAGCAAGACGTGCCCCGAGGAGCGTCTTGCCACATGTCAACACTGGGTCTGACTGAGCGCCTCCAGGAGAGAGGCCCAAGCAAGAAGCGCCCCGAGGAGCGTCTTGCCTCTTGTCAACAATGGGTCTGACTGAGGGCCTCCAGGAGAGAAGCCCAAGCAAGACGCGCCCCGAGGAGCGCCTTGCCACATGTCAACAATGGGTCTGACTGAGTGCCTCCAGGAGAGAGGCCCAAGCAAGACGCGCCCCGAGGAGCGTCTTGACACTTGTCAACACTGGGTCTGACTGAGGGCCTCCATGAGAGAGGCCCAAGCAAGACGCGCCCCGAGGAGTGTCTTGCCACATGTCAACACTGGGTCTGACAGAGGGCCTCCAGGAGAGAGGCCCAAGCAAGACGCGCCCCGAGGAGTGTCTTGCCACATGTCAACAATGGGTCTGATGGAGGGCCTCCAGGAGAGAGGCCCAAGCAAGACGCGCCCCGAGGAGTGTCTTGACACTTGTCAACACTGGGTCTGACTGAGGGCCTCCATGAGAGAAGCCCAAGCAAGACGCGCCCCGAGGAGTGTCTTGCCACATGTCAACACTGGGTCTGACAGAGGGCCTCCAGGAGAGAGGCCCAAGCAATACGCGCCCCGAGGAGCGTCTTGCCATACGTCACCACTGGGTCTGACTGAGCGCCTCCAGGAGAGAGGCCCAAGCAAGACGCGCCCCGAGGAGCGTCTTGCCACATGTCAGCACTCGGTCTGACTGAGCGCCTCCAGGAGAGAGAGCCAAGCAAGACGCGCCCCTAGGAGCGTCTTGCCACATGTCAACACTGGGTCTGACAGAGGGCCTCCAGGAGAGAGGCCCAAGCAAGACGCGCCCCGAGGAGTGTCTTGCCACATGTCAACACTGGGTCTGACTGAGCGACTCCAGGAGAGAGGCCCAAGCAAGACGCGCACCGAGGAGTGTCTTGCCACATGTCAACACTGGGTCTGACTGAGCGCCTCCAGGAGAGAGGCCCAAGCAAGATGCGCACCGAGGAGCGTCATGCCACATGTCACTACTCGGTCTGACTGAGCGCCTCCAGGAGAGAGGCCCAAGCAAGACGCGCCCCGAGGAGCATCTTGCCACGTGTCAACACTGGGTCTGATTGAGGGCCTCCAGGAGAGAGGCCCAAGCAAGACGCGCCCCGAGGAGCGTCTTGCCACATGTCAACACTGGCTCTGACAGAGGGCCTCCAGGAAAGAGGCCCAAGCAATACGTGCCCCGAGGAGTGTCTAGCCACATGTTACCACTGGGTCTGACTTAGAGCCTCCAGGAGAGAGGCCCAAGCAAGACGTGCCCCGAGGAGCGTCTTGCCACATGTCATCATTGGGTCTGACTGAGCGCCTCCAGGAGAGAGGCCCAAGCAAGAAGCGCCCTGAGTAGAGTCTTGCCACATGTCAACAATGGGTCTGACTGAGGGCCTCCAGGAGAGAAGCCCAAGCAAGACGCGCCCCGAGGAGCGTCTTGCCACATGTCAACAATGGGTCTGACAGAGGGCCTCCAGGAGAGAGGCCCAAGCAAGACGCGCCCCGAGGAGTGTCTTGCCACATGTCAACACTGGGTCCGACTGAGCGCCTCCAGGAGAGAGGCGCAAGCAAGACGCGCCCCGAGGAGCGTCTTGCCACATGTCACCACTGGGTCTGACTGAGAGCCTCCAGGAGAGAGGCCCAAGCAAGACGCGCCCCGAGGAGCGTCTCGCCACATGTCAACACTGGGTCTGACTGAGCGCCTCCAGGAGAGAGGCCCAAGTAAGACGCGCCCCGAGGAGAGTCTTGCCACATGTCAACACTGGGTCTGACTGAGCGCCTCCAGGAGAGAGGCCCAAGCAAGAAGCGCCCCGAGGAGCGTCTTGCCACATGTCAACAATGGGTCTGACTGAGGGCCTCCAGGAGAGAAGCCAAAGCAAGACGCGCCCCGAGGAGCGTCTTGCCACATGTCAACAATGGGTCTGACTGAGCGCCTCCAGGAGAGAGGCCCAAGCAAGACGCGCCCCGAGGAGTTTCTTGACACTTGTCAACACTGGGTCTGACTGAGGGCCTCCATGAGAGAAGCCCAAGCAAGACGCGCCCCGAGGAGTGTCTTGCCACATGTCAACACTGGGTCTGACAGAGGGCCTCCAGGAGAGAGGCCCAAGCAATACGCGCCCCGAGGAGCGTCTTGCCATACGTCACCACTGGGTCTGACTGAGCGCCTCCAGGAGAGAGGCCCAAGCAATACGCGCCCCGAGGAGCGTCTTGCCACATGTCAGCACTCGGTCTGACTGAGCGCCTCCAGGAGAGAGAGCCAAGCAAGACGCGCCCGTAGGAGCGTCTTGCCACATGTCAACACTGGGTCTGACTGAGGGCCTCCAGGAGAGAGGCCCAAGCAAGACGCGCCCCGAGGAGTGTCTTGCCACATGTCAACACTGGGTCTGACTGAGCGCCTCCAGGAGAGAGGCCCAAGCAAGACGCACACCGAGGAGTGTCTTGCCACATGTCAACACTGGGTCTGACTGAGCGCCTCCAGGAGAGAGGCCCAAGCAAGACGCGCACCGAGGAGCATCTTGTCACATGTCAGCACTTGGTCTGACTGAGCGCCTCCAGGAGAGAGGCCCAAGCAAGACGCGCCCCTAGGAGCGTCTTGCCACATGTCAACACTGGGTCTGACAGAGGGCCTCCAGGAGAGAGGCCCAAGCAAGACACGCCCCGAGGAGAGTCTTGCCACATGTCAACACTGGGTCTGACAGAGGGCCTCCAGGAGAGAGGCCCAAGCAAGACGCGCCCCGAGGAGTGTCTTGCCACATGTCAATCACTCGGTCTGACTGAGCGCCTCCAGGAGAGAGGCCCAAGCAAGACACGCCCCGAGGAGCGTCTTGACACATGTCAACACTGGGTCTGACTGAGGGCCTCAATGAGAGAAGCCCAATCAAGACGCGCCCCGAGGAGCGTCTTGCCACAAGTCAACACTGGGTCTGACAGAGGGCCTCCAGGAGAGAGGCCCAAGCAATACGTGCCCCGAGGAGCGTCTTGCCACATGTCACCACTGGGTCTGACAGAGCGCCTCCAGGAGAGAGGCCCAAGTAAGACGCGCCCCGAGGAGCGTCTTGCCACATGTCACCACTGGGTCTGACTGAGCGCCTCCAGGAGAGAGGCCCAAGCATGAAGCGCCCCGAGGAGCGTCTTGCCACATGTCAACACTGGGTCTGACTGAGCGCCTCCAGGAGAGAGGCCCAAGCAAGACGTGCCCCGAGGAGCGTCTTGCCACATGTCAACACTGGGTCTGACTGAGCGCCTCCAGGAGAGAGGCCCAAGCAAGAAGCGCCCCGAGGAGCGTCTTGCCTCTTGTCAACAATGGGTCTGACTGAGGGCCTCCAGGAGAGAAGCCCAAGCAAGACGCGCCCCGAGGAGCGTCTTGCCACATGTCAACAATGGGTCTGACTGAGTGCCTCCAGGAGAGAGGCCCAAGCAAGATGCGCCCCGAGGAGCGTCTTGACACTTGTCAACACTGGGTCTGACAGAGGGCCTCCAGGAGAGAGGCCCAAGCAAGAAGCGCCCCGAGGAGCGTCTTGCCACATGTCAACAATGGGTCTGATTGAGGGCCTCCAGGAGAGAGGCCCAAGCAAGACGCGCCCCGAGGAGTGTCTTGACACTTGTCAACACTGGGTCTGACTGAGGGCCTCCATGAGAGAAGCCCAAGCAAGACGCGCCCCGAGGAGTGTCTTGCCACATGTCAACACTGGGTCTGACAGAGGGCCTCCAGGAGAGAGGCCCAAGCAATACGCGCCCCGAGGAGCGTCTTGCCATACGTCACCACTGGGTCTGACTGAGCGCCTCCAGGAGAGAGGCCCAAGCAAGACGCGCCCCGAGGAGCGTCTTGCCACATGTCAGCACTCGGTCTGACTGAGCGCCTCCAGGAGAGAGAGCCAAGCAAGACGCGCCCCTAGGAGCGTCTTGCCACATGTCAACACTGGGTCTGACAGAGGGCCTCCAGGAGAGAGGCCCAAGCAAGACGCGCCCCGAGGAGTGTCTTGCCACATGTCAACACTGGGTCTGACTGAGCGCCTCCAGGAGAGAGGCCCAAGCAAGACGCGCACCGAGGAGTGTCTTGCCACATGTCAACACTGGGTCTGACTGAGCGCCTCCAGGAGAGAGGCCCAAGCAAGACGCGCACCGAGGAGCGTCTTGCCACATGTCAGCACTTGGTCTGACTGAGCGCCTCCAGGAGAGAGGCCCAAGCAAGACGCGCCCCTAGGAGCGTCTTGCCACATGTCAACACTGGGTCTGACAGAGGGCCTCCAGGAGAGAAGCCCAAGCAAGACGCGCCCCGAGGAGCGTCTTGCCACATGTCAACACTGGGTCTGACTGAGCGCCTCCAGGAGAGAGGCCCAAGCAAGACGTGCCCCGAGGAGCGTCTTGCCACATGTCAACACTGGGTCTGACTGAGCGCCTCCAGGAGAGAGGCCCAAGCAAGAAGCGCCCCGAGGAGTGTCTTGCCACATGTCAACAATGGGTCTGACTGAGGGCCTCCAGGAGAGAGGCCCAAGAAAGACGCGCCCTGAGGAGCGTCTTGACACTTGTCAACTCTGGGTCTGACTGAGGGCCTCCAAGAGAGAGGCCCAAGCAAGACGCGCCCCGAGGAGCGTCTTGCCACATGTCAACACTGGGTCTGACAGAGGGCCTCCAGGAGAGAGGCCCAAGCAAGACGCGCCCCGAGGAGTGACTTGAAACATGTCAACACTGGGTCTGACTGAGCGCCTCCAGGAGAAAGGCCCAAGCAAGACACGCCCCGAGGAGCGTCTTGACACATGTCAACACTGGGTCTGACTGAGGGCCTCAATGAGAAAAGCCCAAGCAAGACGCCGCCCGAGGAGCGTCTTGCCACATGTCAACACTGGGTCTGACTGAGCGCCTCCAGGAGAGAGGCCCAAGCAAGACGCGCCCCGAGGAGCGTCAGGCCACATGTCACTACTCAGTCTGACTGAGCGCCTCCAGGAGAGAGGCCCAAGCAAGACGCGCCCCGAGGAACGTCTTGCCACGTGTCAACACTGGGTCTGATTGAGGGCCTTCTGGAGAGAGGCCCAAGCAAGATGCGCCCCGAGGAGCGTCTTGCCACATGTCAACAATGGGTCTGACTGAGGGCCTCCAGGAGAGAAGCCCAAGCAAGACGCGCCCCGAGGAGCTTCTTGCCACATGTCAGCAGTCGGTCTGACTGAGCGCCTCCAGGAGAGAGGCCAAAGCAAGACGCGCCCCGAGTAGCGTCTTGCCACGTGTCAACACTGGGTCTTATTGAGGGCCTTCTGGAGAGAGGCCCAAGCAAGACGCGGCCTGAGGAGAGTCTTGCCGCATGTCAACAATGGGTCTGACTGAGGGCCTCCAGGAGAGAAGCCAAGCAAGACACGCCCCGAGGAGCGTCTTGCCACATGTCACCAATGGGTCTTACTGAGGGCCTCCAGGAGAGAGGCCAAAGCAAGACGCGCCCCGAGGAGCGTCTTGACATATGTCAACACTGGGTCTGACAGAGGGCCTCCATGAGAGAGGCCCAAGCAAGACGCGCCCCGAGGAGTGTCTTGCCACATGTCAACACTGGGTCTGACTGAGCGCCTCCAGCAGAGAGGCCCAAGCAAGATGCGCCCCGAGGAGCGTCTTGCCACGTGTCAACACTGGGTCTGACTGAGCGCCCCCTGGAGAGAGGCCCAAGCAAGACGCGCCCCGAGGAGCATCTTTCCACATGTCATCACTGGGTCTGACTGAGCGCCTCCAGGAGAGAGGCCCAAGCAAGACGCGCCACGAGGAGCGTCTTGCCACGTGTCACCACTGGGTCTGACTGAGCGCCTCCAGGAGAGAGGCCCAAGCAAGACGAGCCCCGAGGAGCGTCTTGCCACATGTCAGCACTCGGTCTGACTGAGCGCCTCCAGGAGAGAGAGCCAAGCAACACGCGCCCCTAGGAGCGTCTTGCCACATGTCAACACTGGGTCTGACTGAGCGCCTCCAGGAGAGAGGCCCAAGCAAGACGCGCACCGAGGAGCGTCTTGCCACATGTCAGCACTTGGTCTGACTGAGCGCCTCCAGGAGAGAGGCCCAAGCAAGACGCGCCCCTAGGAGCGTCTTGCCACATGTCAACACTGGGTCTGACAGAGGGCCTCCAGGAGAGAAGCCCAAGCAAGACGCGCCCCGAGGAGCGTCTTGCCACATGTCAACACTGGGTCCGACTGAGCGCCTCCAGGAGAGAGGCCCAAGCAAGACGTGCCCCGAGGAGCATCTTGCCACATGTCAACACTGGGTCTGACTGAGGGCCTCCAGGAGAGAGGCCCAAGCAAGACGCGCCCTGAGGAGCGTCTTGACACTTGTCAACACTGGGTCTGACTGAGGGCCTCCATGAGAGAGGCCCAAGCAAGACGCGCCCCGAGGAGCGTCTTGCCACATGTCAACACTGGGTCTGACAGAGGGCCTCCAGGAGAGAGGCCCAAGCAAGACGCGCCCCGAGGAGTGACTTGCCACATGTCAACACTGGGTCTGACTGAGCGCCTCCAGGAGAAAGGCCCAAGCAAGACACGCCCCGAGGAGCGTCTTGACACATGTCAACACTGGGTCTGACTGAGGGCCTCAATGAGAAAAGCCCAAGCAAGACGCGGCCCGAGGAGCGTCTTGCCACATGTCAACACTGGGTCTGACAGAGGGCCTCCAGGAGAGAGGCCCAAGCAATACGTGCCCCGAGGAGAGTCTTGCCACATGTCACCACTGGGTCTGACTGAGCGCCTCCAGGAGAGAGGCCCAAGTAAGAAGCGCCCCGAGGAGCGTCTTGCCACATTTCAACACTGGGTCTGACTGAGCGCCTCCATGCGAGAGGCCCAAGCAAGAAGCGCCCCGAGGAGTTTCTTGCCACATGTCAACACTGGGTTTGACTGAGCGCCTCCAGGAGAGAGGCCCAAGCAAGACGCGCCCCGAGGAGCGTCAGGCCACATGTCACTACTCAGTCTGACTGAGCGCCTCCAGGAGAGAGGCCCAAGCAAGACGCGCCCCGAGGAACGTCTTGCCACTTGTCAACACAGGGTCTGATTGAGGGCCTTCTGGAGAGAGGCCCAAGCAAGATGCGCCCCGAGGAGCATCTTGCCAAATGTCAACAATGGGTCTGACTGAGGGCCTCCAGGAGAGAATCCCAAGCAAGACGCGCCCCGAGGAGCGTCTTGCCACATGTCAACAATGGGTCTTACTGAGGGCCTCCAGGAGAGAAGCCCAAGCAAGACGCACCCCGAGGAGCTTCTTGCCACATGTCAGCAGTCGGTCTGACTGAGCGCCTCCAGGAGAGAGGCCAAAGCAAGACGCGCCCCGAGGAGCGTCTTGCCAAGTGTCAACACTGGGTCTTATTGAGGGCCTTCTGGAGAGAGGCCCAAGCAAGACGCGGCCTGAGGAGCGTCTTGCCACATGTCAACAATGGGTCTGACTGAGGGCCTCCAGGAGAGAAGCCCAAGCAAGACACGCCCCGAGGAGCGTCTTGCCACATGTCAACAATGGGTCTTACTGAGGGCCTTCAGGAGAGAGGCCAAAGCAAGACGCGCCCCGAGGAGCGTCTTGACACATGTCAATACTGGGTCTGACAGAGGGCCTCCAGGAGAGAGGCCCAAGCAAGACGCGCCCCGAGGAGCGTCTTGCCACATGTCACCTCTGGTTCTGACTGAGCGCCTCCAGGAGAGAGGCCCAAGCAAGACGCGCCCCGAGGAGCGTCTTGCCACATGTCAACAATGGGTCTGACTGAGGGCCTCCACTAGAGAAGCCCAAGCAAGACGCGCCCCGAGGAGCGTCTTGACACATGTCAACACTGGGTCTGACAGAGGGCCTCCAGGAGAGAGGCCCAAGCAAGACGCGCCCCGAGGAGCGTCTTGCCACATGTCACCACTGGGTCTGACTGAGCGCCTCCAGGAGAGAGGCCCAAGCAAGACGCGCCCCGAGGAGCGTCAGGCCACATGTCACTACTCAGTCTGACTGAGCGCCTCCAGGAGAGAGGCCCAAGCAAGACGCGCCCCGAGGAGCGTCTTGCCACATGTCAACAATGGGTCTGACTGAGGGCCTCCAGGAGAGAAGCCCAAGCAAGACGCGCCCCGAGGAGTGTCTTGCCACATGTCAACAATGGGTCTTACTGAGGGCCTCCAGGAGAGAAGCCCAAGCAAGACGCACCCCGAGGAGCTTCTTGCCACATGTCAGCAGTCGGTCTGACTGAGCGCCTCCAGGAGAGAGGCCAAAGCAAGACGCGCCCCGAGGAGCGTCTTGCCAAGTGTCAACACTGGGTCTTATTGAGGGCCTTCTGGAGAGAGGCCCAAGCAAGACGCGGCCTGAGGAGCGTCTTGCCACATGTCAACAATGGGTCTGACTGAGGGCCTCCAGGAGAGAAGCCCAAGCAAGACACGCCCCGAGGAGCGTCTTGCCACATGTCAACAATGGGTCTTACTGAGGGCCTTCAGGAGAGAGGCCAAAGCAAGACGCGCCCCGAGGAGCGTCTTGACACATGTCAATACTGGGTCTGACAGAGGGCCTCCAGGAGAGAGGCCCAAGCAAGACGCGCCCCGAGGAGCGTCTTGCCACATGTCACCTCTGGTTCTGACTGAGCGCCTCCAGGAGAGAGGCCCAAGCAAGACGCGCCCCGAGGAGCGTCTTGCCACATGTCAACAATGGGTCTGACTGAGGGCCTCCACTAGAGAAGCCCAAGCAAGACGCGCCCCGAGGAGCGTCTTGACACATGTCAACACTGGGTCTGACAGAGGGCCTCCAGGAGAGAGGCCCAAGCAAGACGCGCCCCGAGGAGCGTCTTGCCACATGTCACCACTGGGTCTGACTGAGCGCCTCCAGGAGAGAGGCCCAAGCAAGACGCGCCCCGAGGAGCGTCAGGCCACATGTCACTACTCAGTCTGACTGAGCGCCTCCAGGAGAGAGGCCCAAGCAAGACGCGCCCCGAGGAGCGTCTTGCCACATGTCAACAATGGGTCTGACTGAGGGCCTCCAGGAGAGAAGCCCAAGCAAGACGCGCCCCGAGGAGTGTCTTGCCACATGTCAACAATGGGTCTTACTGAGGGCCTCCAGGAGAAAAGCCCAAGCAAGACGCGAACCGAGGAGCTTCTTGCCACATGTCAGCACTCGGTCTGACTGAGCGCCTCCAGGAGAGAGGCCCAAGCAAGACGCGCCCCGAGGAGCGTCTTGCCACGTGTCACCACTGGGTCTGACTGAGCGCCTCCAGGAGAGAGGCCCAAGCAAGACGAGCCCCGAGGAGCATCTTGCCACATGTCACTACTCGGTCTGACTGAGCGTCTCCAGGAGAGAGGCCCAAGCAAGACGCACCCCGAGGAGCGTCTTGCCACATGTCAACAATGGGTCTGACTGAGGGCCTCCAGGAGAGAGGCCCCAGCAAGACGCGCCCCGAGGAGCGTCTTGCCTTATGTCAGCACTCGGTCTGACTGAGCGCCTCCAGGAGAGAGGCCCAAGCAAGATGCGCCCGGAGGAGCGTCTTGCCACATGTCAACACTGGGTCTGACAGAGGGCCTCCAGGAGAGAGGCCCAAGCAAGACGCGCCCCGAGGAGCGTCTTGCCACATGTCACCTCTGGTTCTGACTGAGCGCCTCCAGGAGAGAGGCCCAAGCAAGACGCGCCCCGAGGAGCGTCTTGCCACATGTCAACAATGGGTCTGACTGAGGGCCTCCACTAGAGAAGCCCAAGCAAGACGCGCCCCGAGGAGCGTCTTGACACATGTCAACACTGGGTCTGACAGAGGGCCTCCAGGTGAGAGGCCCAAGCAAGACGCGCCCCGAGGAGCGTCTTGCCACATGTCACCACTGGGTCTGAGTGAGCGCCTCCAGGAGAGAGGCCCAAGCAAGACGCGCCCCGAGGAGCGTCAGGCCACATGTCACTACTCAGTCTGACTGAGCGCCTCCAGGAGAGAGGCCCAAGCAAGACGCGCCCCGAGGAGCGTCTTGCCACATGTCAACAATGGGTCTGACTGAGGGCCTCCAGGAGAGAAGCCCAAGCAAGACGCGCCCCGAGGAGTGTCTTGCCACATGTCAACAATGGGTCTTACTGAGGGCCTCCAGGAGAAAAGCCCAAGCAAGACGCGCCCCGAGGAGCTTCTTGCCACATGTCAGCACTCGGTCTGACTGAGCGCCTCCAGGAGAGAGGCCCAAGCAAGACGCGCCCCGAGGAGCGTCTTGCCACGTGTCACCACTGGGTCTGACTGAGCGCCTCCAGGAGAGAGGCCCAAGCAAGACGAGCCCCGAGGAGCATCTTGCCACATGTCACTACTCGGTCTGACTGAGCGCCTCCAGGAGAGAGGCCCAAGCAAGACGCACCCCGAGGAGCGTCTTGCCACATGTCAACAATGGGTCTGACTGAGGGCCTCCAGGAGAGAAGCCGAAGCAAGACGCGCCCCGAGGAGCGTCTTGCCACATGTCAACACTGGGTCTGACTGAGCGCCTCCAGGAGAGAGGCCCAAGCAAGATGCGCCCCGTGGAGCGTCTTGCCACATGTCAGCACTGGGTCTGACTGAGCGCCTCCAGGAGAGAGTCCCCAGCAAGACGCGCCCCGATGAGCGTCTTGCCTTATGTCAGCACTCTGTCTGACTGAGCGCCTCCAGGAGAGTGGCCCAAGCAAGACGCGCCCCGAGGAGCGTCTTGCCACATGTCAACAATGGGTCTGACTGAGGGCCTCCAGGAGAGAAGCCCAATCAAGACGCGCCCCGAGGAGCGTCTTGCCATATGTCAACACTGGGTCTGACTGAGCGCCTCCAGGAGAGAGGCCCAAGCAAGACGCGCCCGGAGGAGCATCTTGCCACATGTCAACACTGGGTCTGACGGAGGGCCTCCAGGAGAGAGGCCCTAGCAAGACGCGCCCCGAGGAGCGTCTTGCCACATGTCACCTCTGGTTCTGACTGAGCGCCTCCAGGAGAGAGGCCCAAGCAAGACGCGCCCCGAGGAGCGTCTTGCCACATGTCAACACTGGGTCTGACTGAGCGCCTCCAGGAGAGAGGCCAAAGCAAGACACGCCCCGATGAGTGTCTTGCCACGTGTCAACACTGGGTCTGATTTAGGGCCTTCTGGAGAGAGGCCCAAGCAAGATGCGCCCCGAGGAGCGTCTTGCCACATGTCAACAATGGGTCTGACTGAGGGCCTCCAGGAGAGAGGCCCAAGCAAGACGCGCCCCGAGGAGCGTCAGGCCACATGTCACTACTCAGTCTGACTGAGCGCCTCCAGGAGAGAGGCCCAAGCAAGACGCGCCCCGAGGAGCTTCTTGCCACATGTAAGCACTCGGTCTGACTGAGCGCCTCCAGGAGAGAGGCCAAAGCAAGATGCGCTCGGAGGAGTGTCTTGCCACATGTCAACAATGGGTCTGACTGAGCGCCTCCAGGAGAGAGGCCCAAGCAAGACGTGCCCCAAGGAGCGTCTTGCCACGTGTCAACACTGGGTCTGATTGAGGGCCTTCTGGAGAGAGGCCCAAGCAAGATGCGCCCCGAGGAGCGTCTTGCCACATGTCAACAATGGGTCTGACTGAGGGCCTCCAGGAGAGAAGCCCAAGCAAGACGAGCCCCGAGGAGCGTCTTGCCACATGTCAACACTGGGTCTGACTGAGTGCCTCCATGAGAGAAGCCCCAGCAAGACGCGCCCCGAGGAGCGTCTTGCCACATGTAAGCACTCGGTCTGACTGAGCGCCTCCAGGAGAAAGGCCCAAGCAAGACGCGCCCCGAGGAGCATCTTGCCACATGTCACTACTCGGTCTGACTGAGCGCCTCCAGGAGAGAGGCCCAAGCAAGACGCACCCCGAGGAGCGTCTTGCCACATGTCAACAAGGGGTCTGACTGAGGGCCTCCAGGAGAGAAGCCCAAGCAAGACGCGCCCCGAGGAGCGTCTTGCCAGATGTCAACACTGGGTCTGACGGAGCGCCTCCAGGAGAGAGGCCCAAGCAAGACGCGCCCCGAGGAGCGTCTTGCCACATGTCAACACTGGGTCTGACTGAGCGCCTCCAGGCGAGAGGCCCAAGCAAGAAGCGCCCCGAGGAGCGTCTTGCCACATGTCAACACTGGGTCTGACTGAGCGCCTCCAGGAGAGAGGCCCAAGCAAGACGCGCCCGGAGGAGCGTCTTGCCACATGTCATCACTGGGTCTGACAGAGGGCCTCCAGGAGAGAGGCCCCAGCAAGACGCGCCCCGAGGAGCGTCTTGCCTTATGTCAGCACTCGGTCTGACTGAGCGCCTCCAGGAGAGAGGCCCAAGCAAGATGCGCCCGGAGGAGCGTCTTGCCACATGTCAAAACTGGGTCTGACAGAGGGCCTCCAGGAGAGAGGCCCAAGCAAGACGCGCCCCGAGGAGCGTCTTGCCACATGTCACCTCTGGTTCTGACTGAGCGCCTCCAGGAGAGAGGCCCAAGCAAGACGCGCCCCGAGGAGCGTCTTGCCACATGTCAACAATGGGTCTGACTGAGGGCCTCCAGGAGAGAAGCCCAAGCAAGACGCGCCCCGAGGAGCGTCTTGACACATGTCAACACTGGGTCTGACAGAGGGCCTCCAGGAGAGAGGCCCAAGCAAGACGCGCCCCGAGGAGCGTCTTGCCACATGTCACCACTGGGTCTGACTGAGCGCCTCCAGGAGAGAGGCCCAAGCAAGACGCGCCCCGAGGAGCGTCAGGCCACATGTCACTACTCAGTCTGACTGAGCGCCTCCAGGAGAGAGGCCCAAGCAAGACGCGCCCCGAGGAGCGTCTTGCCACATGTAAGCACTCGGTCTGACTGAGCGCCTCCAGGAGAAAGGCCCAAGCAAGACGCGCCCCGAGGAGCGTCTTGCCACATGTCAACACTGGGTCTGACTGAGCGCCTCCAGGCGAGAGGCCCAAGCAAGAAGCGCCCCGAGGAGCGTCTTGCCACATGTCAACACTGGGACTGACTGAGCGCCTCCAGGAGACAGGCCCAAGCAAGACGCGCCCGGAGGAGCGTCTTGCCACATGTCATCACTGGGTCTGACAGAGGGCCTCCAGGAGAGAGGCCCCAGCAAGACGCGCCCCGAGGAGCGTCTTGCCTTATGTCAGCACTCGGTCTGACTGAGCGCCTCCAGGAGAGAGGCCCAAGCAAGATGCGCCCGGAGGAGCGTCTTGCCACATGTCAACACTGGGTCTGACAGAGGGCCTCCAGGAGAGAGGCCCAAGCAAGACGCGCCCCGAGGAGCGTCTTGCCACATGTCACCTCTGGTTCTGACTGAGCGCCTCCAGGAGAGAGGCCCAAGCAAGACGCGCCCCGAGGAGCGTCTTGCCACATGTCAACAATGGGTCTGACTGAGGGCCTCCAGGAGAGAAGCCCAAGCAAGACGCGCCCCGAGGAGCGTCTTGACACATGTCAACACTGGGTCTGACAGAGGGCCTCCAGGAGAGAGGCCCAAGCAAGACGCGCCCCGAGGAGCATCTTGCCACATGTCACCACTGGGTCTGACTGAGCGCCTCCAGGAGAGAGGCCCAAGCAAGACGCGCCCCGAGGAGCGTCAGGCCACATGTCACTACTCAGTCTGACTGAGCGCCTCCAGGAGAGAGGCCCAAGCAAGACGCGCCCCGAGGAGCGTCTTGCCACATGTCAACAATGGGTCTGACTGAGGGCCTCCAGGAGAGAAGCCCAATCAAGACGCGCCCCGAGGAGCGTCTTGCCACATGTCAACAATGGGTCTTACTGAGGGCCTCCAGGAGAAAAGCCCAAGCAAGACGCGCCCCGAGGAGCTTCTTGCCACATGTCAGCACTCGGTCTGACTGAGCGCCTCCAGGAGAGAGGCCCAAGCAAGACGCGCCCCGAGGAGCGTCTTGCCACGTGTCACCACTGGGTCTGACTGAGCGCCTCCAGGAGAGAGGCCCAAGCAAGACGAGCCCAGAGGAGCGTCTTGCCACGTGTCAACACTGGGTCTGACTGAGTGCCTCCATGAGAGAAGCCCAAGCAAGAAGCGCCCCGAGGAGCATCTTGCCACATGTCACTACTCGGTCTGACTGAGCGCCTCCAGGAGAGAGGCCCAAGCAAGACGCACCCCGAGGAGCGTCTTGCCACATGTCAACAATGGGTCTGACTGAGGGCCTCCAGGAGAGAAGCCGAAGCAAGACGCGCCCCGAGGAGCGTCTTGCCACATGTCAACACTGGGTCTGACTGAGCGCCTCCAGGAGAGAGGCCCAAGCAAGACGCGCCCCGAGGAGCGTCTTGCCACATGTCAGCACTGGGTCTGACTGAGCGCCTCCAGGAGAGAGTCCCCAGCAAGACGCGCCCCGATGAGCGTCTTGGCTTATGTCAGCACTCGGTCTGACTGAGCGCCTCCAGGAGAGTGGCCCAAGCAAGACGCGCCCCGAGGAGCGTCTTGCCACATGTCAACAATGGGTCTGACTGAGGGCCTCCAGGAGAGAAGCCCAATCAAGACGCGCCCCGAGGAGCGTCTTGCCATATGTCAACACTGGGTCTGACTGAGCGCCTCCAGGAGAGAGGCCCAAGCAAGACGCGCCCGGAGGAGCATCTTGCCACATGTCAACACTGGGTCTGACGGAGGGCCTGCAGGAGAGAGGCCCTAGCAAGACGCGCCCCGAGGAGCGTCTTGCCACATGTCACCTCTGGTTCTGACTGAGCGCCTCCAGGAGAGAGGCCCAAGCAAGACGCGCCCCGAGGAGCGTCTTGCCACATGTCAACACTGGGTCTGACTGAGCGCCTCCAGGAGAGAGGCCAAAGCAAGACACGCCCCGATGAGTGTCTTGCCACGTGTCAACACTGGGTCTGATTGAGGGCCTTCTGGAGAGAGGCCCAAGCAAGATGCGCCCCGAGGAGCGTCTTGCCACATGTCAACAATGGGTCTGACTGAGGGCCTCCAGGAGAGAGGCCCAAGCAAGACGCGCCCCGAGGAGCGTCAGGCCACATGTCACTACTCAGTCTGACTGAGCGCCTCCAGGAGAGAGGCCCAAGCAAGACGCGCCCCGAGGAGCTTCTTGCCACATGTAAGCACTCGGTCTGACTGAGCGCCTCCAGGAGAGAGGCCAAAGCAAGATGCGCTCGGAGGAGTGTCTTGCCACATGTCAACAATGGGTCTGACTGAGCGCCTCCAGGAGAGAGGCCCAAGCAAGACGTTCCCCAAGGAGCGTCTTGCCACGTGTCAACACTGGGTCTGATTGAGGGCCTTCTGGAGAGAGGCCCAAGCAAGATGCGCCCCGAGGAGCGTCTTGCCACATGTCAACAATGGGTCTGACTGAGGGCCTCCAGGAGAGAAGCCCAAGCAAGACGAGCCCCGAGGAGCGTCTTGCCACATGTCAACACTGGGTCTGACTGAGTGCCTCCATGAGAGAAGCCAGAGCAAGACGCGCCCCGAGGAGCGTCTTGCCACATGTAAGCACTCGGTCTGACTGAGCGCCTCCAGGAGAAAGGCCCAAGCAAGACGCGCCCCGAGGAGCATCTTGCCACATGTCACTACTCGGTCTGACTGAGCGCCTCCAGGAGAGAGACCCAAGCAAGACGCACCCCGAGGAGCGTCTTGCCACATGTCAACAAGGGGTCTGACTGAGGGCCTCCAGGAGAGAAGCCCAAGCAAGACGCGCCCCGAGGAGCGTCTTGCCAGATGTCAACACTGGGTCTGACGGAGCGCCTCCAGGAGAGAGGCCCAAGCAAGACGCGCCCGGAGGAGCGTCTTGCCACATGTCAACACTGGGTCTGACAGAGGGCCTCCAGGAGAGAGGCCCAAGCAAGACGCGCCCCGAGGAGCGTCTTGCCACATGTCACCTCTGGTTCTGACTGAGCGCCTCCAGGAGAGAGGCCCAAGCAAGACGCGCCCCGAGGAGCGTCTTGCCACATGTCAACAATGGGTCTGACTGAGGGCCTCCAGGAGAGAAGCCCAAGCAAGACGCGCCCCGAGGAGCGTCTTGACACATGTCAACACTGGGTCTGACAGAGGGCCTCCAGGAGAGAGGCCCAAGCAAGACGCGCCCCGAGGAGCGTCTGCCACATGTCACCACTGGGTCTGACTGAGCGCCTCCAGGAGAGAGGCCCAAGCAAGACGCGCCCCGAGGAGCGTCAGGCCACATGTCACTACTCAGTCTGACTGAGCGCCTCCAGGAGAGAGGCCCAAGCAAGACGCGCCCCGAGGAGCGTCTTGCCACATGTCAACAATGGGTCTGACTGAGGGCCTCCAGGAGAGAAGCCCAAGCAAGACGCGCCCCGAGGAGTGTCTTGCCACATGTTAACAATGGGTCTTACTGAGGCACATGTTAACAATGGGTCTTACTGAGGGCCTCAAGGAGAAAAGCCCAAGCAAGACGCGCCCCGAGGAGCTTCTTGCCACATGTCAGCACTCGGTCTGACTGAGCGCCTCCAGGAGAGAGGCCCAAGCAAGACGCGCCCCGAGGAGCGTCTTGCCATGTGTCACCACTGGGTCTGACTGAGCGCCTCCAGGAGAGAGGCCCAAGCAAGACGCACCCCGAGGAGCGTCTTGCCACTTGTCAACAATGGGTCTGACTGAGGGCCTCCAGGAGAGAAGCCGAAGCAAGACGCGCCCCGAGGAGCGTCTTGCCACATGTCAACACTGGGTCTGACTGAGCGCCTCCAGGAGAGAGGCCCAAGCAAGACGCGCCCCGAGGAGCGTCTTGCCACATGTCAGCACTGGGTCTGACTGAGCGCCTCCAGGAGAGAGTCCCCAGCAAGACGCGCCCCGATGAGCGTCTTGGCTTATGTCAGCACTCGGTCTGACTGAGCGCCTCCAGGAGAGTGGCCCAAGCAAGACGCGCCCCGAGGAGCGTCTTGCCACATGTCAACAATGGGTCTGACTGAGGGCCTCCAGGAGAGAAGCCCAATCAAGACGCGCCCCGAGGAGCGTCTTGCCATATGTCAACACTGGGTCTGACTGAGCGCCTCCAGGAGAGAGGCCCAAGCAAGACGCGCCCGGAGGAGCATCTTGCCACATGTCAACACTGGGTCTGACGGAGGGCCTGCAGGAGAGAGGCCCTAGCAAGACGCGCCCCGAGGAGCGTCTTGCCACATGTCACCTCTGGTTCTGACTGAGCGCCTCCAGGAGAGAGGCCCAAGCAAGACGCGCCCCGAGGAGCGTCTTGCCACATGTCAACACTGGGTCTGACTGAGCGCCTCCAGGAGAGAGGCCAAAGCAAGACACGCCCCGATGAGTGTCTTGCCACGTGTCAACACTGGGTCTGATTGAGGGCCTTCTGGAGAGAGGCTCAAGCAAGATGCGCCCCGAGGAGCGTCTTTCCACATGTCAACAATGGGTCTGACTGAGGGCCTCCAGGAGAGAGGCCCAAGCAAGACGCGCCCCGAGGAGCGTCAGGCCACATGTCACTACTCAGTCTGACTGAGCGCCTCCAGGAGAGAGGCCCAAGCAAGACGCGCCCCGAGGAGCTTCTTGCCACATGTAAGCACTCGGTCTGACTGAGCGCCTCCAGGAGAGAGGCCAAAGCAAGATGCGCTCGGAGGAGTGTCTTGCCACATGTCAACAATGGGTCTGACTGAGCACCTCCAGGTGAGAGGCCCAAGCAAGACGTGCCCCAAGGAGCGTCTTGCCACGTGTCAACACTGGGTCTGATTGAGGGCCTTCTGGAGAGAGGCCCAAGCAAGATGCGCCCCGAGGAGCGTCTTGCCACATGTCAACAATGGGTCTTACTGAGGGCCTACAGGAGAGAAGCCCAAGCAAGACGCACCCCGAGGAGCTTCTTGCCACATGTCAGCAGTCGGTCTGACTGAGCGCCTCCAGGAGAGAGGCCAAAGCAAGACGCGCCCCGAGGAGCGTCTTGCCACGTGTCAACACTGGGTCTTATTGAGGGCCTTCTGGAGAGAGGCCCAAGCAAGACGCGGCCTGAGGAGCGTCTTGCCACATGTCAACAATGGGTCTGACTGAGGGCCTCCAGGAGAGAAGCCCAAGCAAGACACGCCCCGAGGAGCGTCTTGCCACATGTCAACAATGGGTCTTACTGAGGGCCTCCAGGAGAGAGGCCAAAGCAAGACGCGCCCCGAGGAGCGTCTTGACACATGTCAACACTGGGTCTTACAGAGGGCCTCCATGAGAGAGGCCCAAGCAAGACGCGCCCCGAGGAGTGTTTTGCCACATGTCAACACTGGGTCTGACTGAGTGCCTCTAGCAGAGAGGCCCAAGCAAGATGCGCCCCGAGGAGCGTCTTGCCACGTGTCAACACTGGGTCTGACTGAGCGCCTCCAGGAGAGAGGCCCAAGCAAGACGCGCCCCGAGGAGCGTCTTGCCACTAGTCACCACTGGGTCTGACTGAGCGCCTCCAGGAGAGAGGCCCAAGCAAGACGCGCCCCGAGGAGCTTCTTGCCACATGTCAGCAGTCGGTCTGACTGAGCGCCTCCAGGAGAGAGGCCAAAGCAAGACGCGCCCCGAGGAGCGTCTTGCCACGTGTCAACACTGGGTCTTATTGAGGGCCTTCTGGAGAGAGGCCCAAGCAAGACGCGGCCTGAGGAGCGTCTTGCCACATGTCAACAATGGGTCTGACTGAGGGCCTCCAGGAGAGAAGCCCAAGCAAGACACGCCCCGAGGAGCGTCTTGCCACATGTCAACAATGGGTCTTACTGAGGGCCTCCAGGAGAGAGGCCAAAGCAAGACGCGCCCCGAGGAGCGTCTTGACACATGTCAACACTGGGTCTTACAGAGGGCCTCCATGAGAGAGGCCCAAGCAAGACGCGCCCCGAGGAGCGTCTTGCCACGTGTCACCACTGGGTCTGACTGAGCGCCTCCAGGAGAGAGGCCCAAGCAAGACGAGCCCCAAGGAGCGTCTTGCCACATGTCAACACTGGGTCTGACCGAGTGCCTCCATGAGAGAAGCCCCAGCAAGACGCGCCCCGAGGAGCGTCTTGCTACATGACAGCACTCGGTCTGACTGAGCGCCTCCAGGAGAGAGGCCCAAGCAAGACGCACCCCGAGGAGCTTCTTGCCACATGTCAACAAGGGGTCTGATTGAGGGCCTCCAGGAGAGAAGCCCAAGCAAGACGCGCCCCGAGGAGCGTCTTGCCACATGTCAACACTGGGTCTGACTGAGCGCCTCCAGGCGAGAGGCCCAAGCAAGAAGCGCCCCGAGGAGCGTCTTGCCACATGTCAACACTGGGTCTGACTGAGCGCCTCCAGGAGAGAGGCCCAAGCAAGACGCGCCCCAAGGAGCGTCTTGCCACATGTCAGCACTGGGTCTGACTGAGCGCCTCCAGGAGAGAGTCCCCAGCAAGACGCGCCCCGAGGAGTGTCTTGCCTTATGTAAGCACTCGGTCTGACTGAGCGCCTCCAGGAGAGAGGCCCAAGCAAGACGCGCCCCGAGGAGTGTCTTGCCACATGTCAACAATGGGTCTGACTGAGGGCCTCCAGGAGAGAAGCCCAATCAAGACGCGCCCCGAGGAGCGTCTTGCCACATGTCAAAACTGGGTCTGACTGAGCGCCTCCAGGAGAGAGGCCCATCAAGACGCGCCCGGAGGAGCGTCTTGCCACATGTCATCACTGGGTCGGACAGAGGGCCTCCAGGAGAGAGGCCCCAGCAAGACGCGCCCCGAGGAGCGTCTTGCCTTATGTCAGCACTCGGTCTGACTGAGCGCCTCCAGGAGAGAGGCCCAAGCAAAATGCGCCCGGAGGAGCGTCTTGCCACATGTCAACACTGGGTCTGACAGAGGGCCTCCAGGAGAGAGGTCCAAGCAAGACGCGCCCCGAGGAGCGTCTTGCCACGTGTCAACACTGGGTCTTATTGAGGGCCTTCTGGAGAGAGGCCCAAGCAAGACGCGGCCTGAGGAGCGTCTTGCCACATGTCAACAAGGGGTCTGACTGAGGGCCTCCAGGAGAGAGGCCCAAGCAAGACGCGCCCCGAGGAGCGTCTTGACACATGTGTACACTGGGTCTGACAGAGGGCCTCCAGGAGAGAGGCCCAAGCAAGATGCGCCTGGAGGCGCTCAGTCAGACCCAGTGTTGACATGTGGCAAGACGCTCCTCGGGGCGCGTCTTGCTTGGGCCTCTCTCCTGGAGGCGCTCAGTCAGACCCAGTGTTGACATCTGGCAAGACTCTCCTCGGGGCGCGTCTTGCTTGGGCTTCTCTCCTGGAGGCCCTCAGTCAGACCCCTTGTTGACATGTGGCAAGACGCTCCTCGGGGTGCGTCTTGCTTGGGCCTCTCTCCTGGAGGCGCTCAGTCAGACCGAGTGCTGACATGTGGCAAGACGCTCCTCGGGGCGCGTCTTGCTGGGGCTTCTCTCATGGAGGCACTCAGTCAGACCCAGTGTTGACATGTGGCAAGACGCTCCTCGGGGCTCGTCTTGCTTGGGCCTCTCTCCTGGAGGCGCTCAGTCAGACCCAGTGGTGACACGTGGCAAGACGCTCCTCGGGGCGCGTCTTGCTTGGGCCTCTCTCCTGGAGGCGCTCAGTCAGACCCAGTGGTGACATGTGGCAAGACGCTCCTCGGGGCGCGTCTTGCTTGGGCCTCTCTCCTGGAGGCGCTCAGTCAGACCCAGTGTTGACACGTGTCAAGACGCTCCTCGGGGCGCATCTTGCTTGGGCCTCTCTGCTGAAGGCGCTCAGTCAGACCCAGTGTTGACATGTGGCAAGACAATCCTCGGGGCGCGTCTTGCTTGGGCCTCTCTCCTGGAGGCCCTCAGTAAGACCCATTGTTGACATGTGGCAAGACGCTCCTCGGGGCGTGTCTTGCTTGGGCTTCTCTCCTGGAGGCCCTCAGTCAGACCCATTGTTGACATGTGGCAAGACGCTCCTTAAGCCGCGTCTTGCTTGGGCCTCTCTCCAGAAGGCCCTCAATAAGACCCAGTGTTGACACGTGGCAAGACGCTCCTCGGGGCGCGTCTTGCTTTGGCCTCTCTCCTGGAGGCGCTCAGTCAGACCGACTGCTGACATGTGGCAAGAAGCTCCTCGGGGTGCGTCTTGCTTGGGCTTCTCTCCTGGAGGCCCTCAGTAAGACCCATTGTTGACATGTGGCAAGACGCTCCTCGGGGCGCGTCTTGCTTGGGCTTCTCTCCTGGAGGCCCTCAGTCAGACCCATTGTTGACATGTGGCAAGACGCTCCTCGGGGCTCATCTTGCTTGGGTCTCTCTCCAGAAGGCCCTCAATGAGACCCAGTGTTGACACGTGGCAAGATTCTCCTTGGGGCACGTCTTGCTTGGGCCTCTCTCCTGGAGGCGCTCAGTCAGACCCAGTGTTGACATCTGGCAAGACTCTCCTCGGGGCGCGTCTTGCTTGGGCCTCTCTCATGGAGGCCCTCTGTAAGACCCAGTGTTGACATGTGTAAAGACGCTCCTCGGGGCGCGTCTTGCTTTGGCCTCTCTCCTGGAGGCCCTCAGTAAGACCCATTGTTGACATGTGGCAAGACGCTCCTCGGGGCGTGTCTTGCTTGGGCTTCTCTCCTGGAGGCCCTCAGTCAGACCCATTGTTGACATGTGGCAAGACGCTCCTCAGGCCGCGTCTTGCTTGGGCCTCTCTCCAGAAGGCCCTCAATAAGACCCAGTGTTGACACGTGGCAAGACGCTCCTCGGGGCGCGTCTTGCTTTGGCCTCTCTCCTGGAGGCGCTCAGTCAGACCGACTGCTGACATGTGGCAAGAAGCTCCTCGGGGTGCGTCTTGCTTGGGCTTCTCTCCTGGGGGCCCTCAGTAAGACCCATTGTTGACATGTGGCAAGACGCTCCTCGGGGCGCGTCTTGCTTGGGCTTCTCTCCTGGAGGCCCTCAGTCAAACCCATTGTTGACATGTGGCAAGACGCTCCTCGGGGCGCATCTTGCTTGGGCCTCTCTCCAGAAGGCCCTCAATCAGACCCAGTGTTGACACGTGGCAAGACGCTCCTTGGGGCACGTCTTGCTTGGGCCTCTCTGCTGGAGGCGCTCAGTCAGACCCATTGTTGACATGTGGCAAGACACTCCTCCGAGAGCATCTTGCTTTGGCCTCTCTCCTGGAGGCGCTCAGTCAGACCGAGTGCTTACATGTGGCAAGAAGCTCCTCGGGGCGCGTCTTGCTTGGGCCTCTCTCCTGGAGGCGCTCAGTCAGACTGAGTAGTGACATGTGGCCTGACGCTCCTCGGGGCGCGTCTTGCTTGGGCCTCTCTCCTGGAGGCCCTCGGTCAGACCCATTGTTGACATGTGGCAAGACGCTCCTCGGGGCGCATCTTGCTTGGGCCTCTCTCCAGAAGGCCCTCAATCAGACCCAGTGTTGACACGTGGCAAGACACTCATCGGGGCGTGTCTTGCTTGGGCCTCTCTCCTGGAGGCGCTCAGTCAGACCCAGTGTTGACATGTGGCAAGACGCTCCCCGGGGCGCGTCTTGCTTGGGCCTCTCTCCTGGAGGCGCTCAGTCAGAACCAGAGGTGACATGTGGCAAGACGCTCCTCGGGGCGCGTCTTGCTAGGGCCTCTCTGCTGGAGGCCCTCCGTCAGACCCAGTGTTGACATGTGGCAAGATGCTCCTCCGGGCGCGTCTTGCTTGGGCCTCTCTCCTGGAGGCGCTCAGTCAGACCCAGTGTTGACATATGGCAAGACGCTCCTCGGGGCGCGTCTTGATTGGGCTTCTCTCCTGGAGGCCCTCAGTCAGACCCATTGTTGACATGTGGCAAGACGCTCCTCGGGGCGCGTCTTGCTTGGGCCACTCTCCTGGAGGCGCTCAGTCAGACCGAGTGCTGACTTAAGGCAAGACGCTCATCGGGGCGCGTCTTGCTGGGGACTCTCTCCTGGAGGCGCTCAGTCAGACCCAGTGCTGACATGTGGCAAGACGCTCCTCGGGGCGCGTCTTGCTTGGGCCTCTCTCCTGGAGGCGCTCAGTCAGACCCAGTGTTGACATGTGGCAAGACGCTCCTCGGGGCGCGTCTTGCTTCGGCTTCTCTCCTGGAGGCCCTCAGTCAGACCCATTGTTGACATGTGGCAAGACGCTCCTCGGGGTGCGTCTTGCTTGGGCCTCTCTCCTGGAGGCGCTCAGTCAGACCGAGTAGTGACATGTGGCAAGATGCTCCTCGGGGCGCTTCTTGCTTGGGCTTCTCTCATGGAGGCACTCAGTCAGACCCAGTGTTGACACGTGGCAAGACGCTCCTCGGGGCTCGTCTTGCTTGGGCCTCTCTCCTGGAGGCGCTCAGTCAGACCAAGTGGTGACACGTGGCAAGACGCTCCTCGGGGCGCGTCTTGCTTGGGCCTCTCTCCTTGAGGCGCTCAGTCAGACCGAGTGCTGACATGTGGCAAGAAGCTCCTCGGGGCGCGTCTTGCTTGGGCCTCTCTCCTGGAGGCGCTCAGTCAGACTGAGTAGTGACATGTGGCCTGACGCTCCTCGGGGCGCGTCTTGCTTGGGCCTCTCTCCTGGAGGCGCTCAGTCAGACCCAGTGGTGACATGTGGCAAGACGCTCCTCGGGGCGCGTCTTGCTTGGGCCTCTCTCCTGGAGGCCCTCTGTCAGACCCAGTGTTGACATGTGTCAAGACGCTCCTCGGGGCGCGTCTTGCTTGGGCCTCTCTCCTGGAGGCCCTCTGTCAGACCCAGTGTTTACATGTGGCAAGACGCTCCTCCGGGCGCATCTTGCTTGGGCCTCTCTCCTGGAGGCGCTCAGTCAGACCGAGTGCTGACATAAGGCAAGACGCTCCTCGGGGCGCGTCTTGCTGGGGCCTCTCTCCTGGAGGCCCTCTGTCAGACCCAGTGATGACATGTGGCAAGACGCTCCTCCGGGCGCGTCTTGCTTGGGCCTCTCTCCTGGAGGCGCTCAGTCAGACCCAGTGTTGACATGTGGCAAGACGCTCCTCGGGGCGCGTCTTGATTGGGCTTCTTTCCTGGAGGCCCTCAGTCAGACCCATTGTTGACATGTGGCAAGACGCTCCTCGGGGCGCGTCTTGCTTGGGCCTCTCTCCTGGAGGCACTCAGTCAGACCGAGTGCTTACATAAGGCAAGACACTCCTCGGGGCGCGTCTTGCTGGGGACTCTCTCCTGGAGGCGCTCAGTCAGACCCAGTGCTGACATGTGGCAAGACGCTCCTCGGGGCGCGTCTTGCTTGGGCCTCTCTCCTGGAGGCGCTCAGTCAGACCCAGTGTTGACATGTGACAAGACGCTCCTCGGGGCGCTTCTTGCTTGGGCCTCTCGCCTGGAGGCGCTCAGTCAGACCCAGTGTTGACATGTGGCAAGACGCTCCTCGGGGCGCGTCTTGCTTGGGCCTCTCTCCTGGAGGCGCTCCGTCAGACCCAGTGTTGACATCTGGCAAGACGCTCCTCGGGGCGCGTCTTGCTTGGGCTTCTCTCCTGGAGGCCCTCAGTCAGACCCATTGTTGACATGTGGCAAGACGCTCCTCGGGGCGCGTCTTGCTTGGGCCTCTCTCCTGGAGGCGCTCAGTCAGAACCAGAGGTGACATGTGGCAAGACGCTCCTCGGGGCGCGTCTTGCTTGGGCCTCTCTCCTGGAGGCCCTCTGTCAGACCCAGTGTTGACATGTGGCAAGACGCTCCTCCGGGCGCATCTTGCTTGGGCCTCTCTCCTGGAGGCGCTCAGTCAGACCGAGTGCTGACATAAGGCAAGACGCTCCTCGGGGCGCGTCTTGCTGGGGCCTCTCTCCTGGAGGCCCTCTGTCAGACCCAGTGATGACATGTGGCAAGACGCTCCTCCGGGCGCGTCTTGCTTGGGCCTCTCTCCTGGAGGCGCTCAGTCAGACCCAGTGTTGACATGTGGCAAGACGCTCCTCGGGGCGCTTCTTGCTTGGGCCTCTCGCCTGGAGGCGCTCAGTCAGACCCAGTGTTGACATGTGGCAAGACGCTCCTCGGGGCGCATCTTGCTTGGGCCTCTCTCCTGGAGGCGCTCCATCAGACCCAGTGTTGACATCTGGCAAGACGCTCCTCGGGGCGCGTCTTGCTTGGGCTTCTCTCCTGGAGGCCCTCAGTCAGACCCCTTGTTGACATGTGGCAAGACGCTCCTTGGGGTGCGTCTTGCTTGGGCCTCTCTCCTGGAGGCGCTCAGTCAGACCGAGTAGTGACATGTGGCAAGATGCTCCTCGGGGCGCGTCTTGCTTGGGCCTCTCTCCTGGAGGCGCTCAGTCAGACCGAGTGCTGACATGTGGCAAGACGCTCCTTGGGGC